>NC_138769.1:587760103-588230103 GCF_965119305.1 Pelophylax lessonae | reverse complement strand
TTCCTCTGTTACCTATATTGATCCACTTCAGTCGGACCAATGCTGACGGTGCACATCCTCTAGGGGAACACTTATTCATATCTGGTGGGAATGTCCACAGATCCATGCATTGTGGACTGGAATTATAGCTCTGTACTGCAAACTCAAGGCAACCACTGTTTCTGCGACACCGGAATTGGCCCTGTTGTCTTTGTTACCCGGCTCCTTCCAGTCGATCAAAAGAGGCGTTCTGCGGTTTTTAGGACACAGCTGTTAGGACCCAGGCACTGGAGGACCAAACACAGCACGTACCCTCTAAACTTGAGTGGGCTCTGGAACTAGACAGGCTTAGGGACATGGAAAACCTGTTGGCGCGAGAGGGGAGCAGGGAGGAATGATTCTCTGCTGCTTGGAGGTCCTGTGACATATTTCGGTGTTCGGATGCCTTCAAGTCCTGGCTCGAAACACCCGTGCTGCCGTGTGCTGGGCGGCAGTAGTGGGATGCGGGCGGCCCCTCCTGATTTCCTCTACCTTCTTTGCCCCCTTGACTTACCTCTGTCTACATTCTCCTGCTTTATTCCACCCCCTTCTCTCTATCCCTCTCTCTGGCTATACCACTGGCACCATAAGGCAATCCTTTTTGTGCTTATTTGTTGTTTTTAAGCGCTTCTCAGTAGGAAGTCTGGATATTTAGCAATGCCTTCCACACTTCACACCATCTTCTAATGCGACGCCAGCTATGGCGGTGTCTCTACCAGTGTTGTCCTTTGTTTGTTTGTCTTTTCTTTTGCTTATGTTGACTCATGTTACCCCAAGTTGCTGTTTTTTTAAGCTGCTTTGCAACCGAGATCTAATGGACCTGGCGGTTTATGTTCCTTATCTGCACTTGTTGATATTGATTGTTGTATGCACTTACTCAAAGTTCACTATCTGTCATGCCTGAAAAAAAAATTTTCTGTATGTTTCACACTCCCATGCTTCTCCCCCTACTCTGTAAAATCCTTCTATCTCAATAAACTAAGATTGAACTAAACATGAATTGGTATACCATAAATGAGTGCAATCCATATAATGGATCCTATCTAGTATAAATCACTAAGTGCTCAATAATATACATTGCATCAAATTCTCTTTAAATAACGCTCCATAAAAAATTTAAATCAATAATTCAAATAAATAAATAAAAAAAAGTCCAAAAAAATTGTAATTCATAAAGTGTGCCCAACACCGTGCTTGAAAAAAAATTAAACTCCACCTCGCGAGCTATTTCACACTTACCAGAATGCAGCAGGTCAATAGGACCTATAAGGTCAAAGACCTATGGATAGTATCCTCTCACCCCTTTCCCTTCTCTCAGTAGTAACTATCAGGTGTTCACACTCCCAGATAGTGTGGGACAGACTCCTCTCCACCAAATAAAAAAGAGCAGAAAAACAAGGAGCAAGAATAGTTTAACTCAGTTTTTATTCCAACATAAAATAAATAAAAATATATTTGCGCTTACATATGATGGTGTCTGCCTTGCACAGGTAAGGACCGCCAAAAGTATTATATTGTATCCCCTCCATTCCCAGTGGGCTCGCACACCCGTCTCCTATCTATCTGTGGTCGCGGCTGGCGTGCGTTCCACGGTAGAGAGGAAGTGACATCACTGGTCAGCAGAAAGTCCGGATGGTGTTCAGACTACAATGCATTTCGCTACAGACTTCCTGAAGACGCGATTAGCGAAATGTATTGTGGTCTGAACACCATCCAGACTTCCTGCTGACCAGTGAACTCAGTTCCATCACCTCTGGCTCAGGCCCTCTGCTCCCTGCTCACCACTATCACTTGGAAACACAGAAGTCCAACTGACTTTAGATTATTGTTTCACTCAACTGTAGATGACCAATACATTAAAAAAATTACTGTAAGCACACTCCCCACACAGGTACCTACCAACATCGTATCAACGTAGTCTTACCGACGTCATCAGGAGACTCGTGATGACGTCGGTAAGACAAAACGCGTAGAGCGTCACTATGTCACTTCCGTCTTTGTGGAACGCACTTCCGGCCTCTTGGAACACATCGCGTTCTGGAAGAGCACCAGCGCTACAGACCATTCGTTTTTATGCCTTATTTTCTTCATGTAAATGTGAGTACTTTTCCTGAATAAATATATACTTTTATAAACGGTACTACACTATACGAGCCCTTCTTTCCTCACATGTGTACCCGGAGTTTATCTGGAACCTGACTGGCCACGCTATAGGACCCTTATTGACTGTTCCCATCCATCCAAGGAGATAGGATCCTTATTGATTTAACATCTAGAGGAACCAAGGGATGAGCTTTGAGGGTCATAGGAATCATACCTAACCCCGGATTACAGGCCTATTACCCCTGTAGGGGTTCTTTCTTCTGGTAAGTGCGGTCCTGGGAGTGAGGGGAGCACCATTGACCCATCACACCGGCCACACTGGAAAAGTCAAGGGAAGCCCTAAAGTCACCTTTGATGTGAAGTCGCACTGACCTAGCCCTGCACTGGAGCACTTATTTGTGCGATTGGGACTATTATATAACTCATTCTTAGATTAACCCTTTATTGAGAGTTATATTTCAGTTTATGCAAGAATAGGACACCTGCGCTGTATATACATCTTTGTATACGAATTTGTCCATTATTTATGCTTATGCGATTTGGAATTGCAAGAAATCACTTTGCACTATTAATTATCCCTTCAATTAGCACCTTTTGTCTTTTTTATTTTGGATACTGATCAGAATTCATTTTCACCTGCCCCTTAGGGGCTCATTCATTGTTTGAGTTTATCAACACTCAGTCACTTCAGCACCTTACCTCAGACCTTGATTGTTATTTGCACTTTGATGATTGCAATGAACATTTTTAGTTATTGATTGATTTATACCACGGAGCCACTTAGTCACTTTTATTTATATTTACACTTTAATTCTTGGAGAAGGATTACACTTCTTTATCTATATCACCACAAAGTCACTTGTGTGTTACCTAGTACATTCAGTATAAGCATTTATACGGTGTCCATATTTATTTATTTATTTATTTGATCACTATTTATCATTAAGTAATTTATTAAGCTTTTACCTGCGGATTAGTCTTATATTGTGACCATACTTTTACAACCTTCTCTTTACACTTCTTCATCCATATTTGGCAGCGCCACTTACCTCATCACCAATCTCTTCAATTTACTGTGCACTTTTGGTTTACAGTTAAGGGGTAGGCTGCAGCCAACATCCTACACACTATATAGATTTTATCCTAGCGCAGATTTTTTTTTTCCCTTTTATATTACATTTTTGTCTTGCTCTGAATTTGGCTGAATTTGCTTTGATCTCCTTTGGACTTTCTAGTTGCTTGTGGCTGTTCCTGAACATAGGCGTGCGCACAGGGTGTGCCGGGTGTGCCTGGGCACACCCTAATCACCTAGGTTACATTAGCATTATCGCTCTGTTTGCCAGTGAGGAGATGGGAAAGATCTCCCTCGGACCTGCTCTGCCATAAGAGAAGTGCCACACACTTCTATTTCACTTTGCCAGCAGGGAGAGTAATGTACCGGGGCCATATACATGTAGGCAAACACATGCATGTGTATTTAAACTTTGGGGTGCACACCCTAATGCAATAGGCTGCGCACACCTATGTTCCTGAACTGTTAGTGCTGATTTGAACTGCTTCTGAGAAATTCCAAGCTGATTTTGCACCAGTATATAAGAAATAGACTCCATATCAAAGCAGTCAAAAGCCCTTATTGTGTTTAAAGCCATTTGTTTCCTGCTTTCAAAAATGATTTCAGCAGTGATGATGCTCAATATTAGTACTTTTAGTAAGACAAATTTTTCTCTATAAAATACAGCAATGAAACTTAGCGTGGGTTCAGGTAATCAGAACTTTGGAGGAGCAGAGCGGAGAACACATGGATCCTACATGGATTTAGTTGGAGTTAAAAGATTCCTTTAAAAAGATCAATAGTCAAACTCTACATATGCCGCTGAGAACAAAAGTTGTGTATGAGAACTAAAAAATGTGTAAAATGGCACTAATTCCAATAATTAATGTGTATAGAACAATCGTGAAGCATCCAATATTGCAATAAAATGACATAACAAACTTATTAAAATGATAATCATTAAATAATGATTAATATATTAAAGTCCATAAAAAAGTCCATGTGAGTGTGCAGAAATACTGTAAGGGAAAACAGGCGCCACTCTAAGTGCAGTAGAAGATTTTAAAATCTTCTACTGCACTTAGAGTGGCGCCTGTTTTCCCTTACAGTATTCCTCAAGTTCCCTTCTTACTTGCATCAGAGCAAGCCTTCAGTGCTAAAGAAGATCTTTATACATATGGACTTGTGTATGGACTATTGTCATATGTATTGGATACCCATATCATGGACTTAACCCCTTAGGGTGTAAACTGTTGGCCCTTGCCTGTTTTCTTGCGCCAGTACATACACACATTGTTTGGTTTATTTGAGTGTGCAGAAAGAATATGGTTGCTAATAAAGCAAAAATGGTGATCCAAAGCGTGATAATAATATTCATTAAAACAGTGTCACAGATGTGAAATCCCAACACAGAATCCACCATTGAGTGCAGTGGCCGCTCACCTCAATGATAAATGGATATAAAACTCATCCGCGAAGCTCCAATGTTAGTAATAGCTCAGCTGGTATGAAGATGTGGATAGATCACCAAATGTATTTGAAGTATATATCTCTTTGGTGGTTCGCTCATAGAGAAAGAAATGAGAGCTCCATAGTGTAGTATATAAAATAAATGTTTATAGAAACAATAAGTAACTTGCATAACCATTAAGGGAGATGGATGTAGACATGGACCGCTGGGTCCCCGCAGTAAGCAACGTATAAATCACCGAACTTCAGGTCACGGTCATAGACCGGAAGTGACGTCACCCGGTTCCTCCCGATGCGTTACGTCACATTAACTTGTGACTTTATAAAGGGTATTTATCAAGCATACTCAGTGGCGGCTGGTGCTCCATGGGTGGGGGGGGGGGGCGTCAGACGGACCACACCATACCCCCCCGGACCACACCAGCCCGCACACCATACCCCCCCGACCACACCAGCCCGCACACCGGTTCACTCACCCTGGACATGTGGGCGGCAGCTTCCCCCTCAGTATCCTGCGTCTCCTCCTCTTCTTGGCCAATGGCATGGCTTCTCCTTTTAGCCAATCCGGAAACGGGTCTCAGGACCTGCTTCCTGATTGGCCAGGAGGAGAATCCGTGTGACAATAGCGAATATTCTTTCGCTATTGTCCCACAACTGGGTGGGCTCAGCCCAGAGCCCACCCTTTTTTTGAAGCCTATTAGAGCCTATTGGAATCCTTGCGTCCAGCGCCCTGCATGTAGATTAGGGGGCCAGACGCATGGATAGGGGGCGGCGCCCCCCAATAGACGGGCCGCCACTGAGCATACCCTTGCTAAAGTCACGTGTTATTGTGACGCAACGCATCGGGAGGAGCCGGGTGACGCTGCTTACTGCGGGGACCCAGCGGTCCATGTCTACATCCATCTGTCTTAACGGTTATGTAAGTTACTTATTGTTTCTATTTATTGTTTCTATTAAACATTTATCTTATATACTACACTATGGAGCTCTCATTTCTTTCTCTATGGGCGAACCACCAAAGAGATATATATACTTCAAATACGTTTGGTGATCCCACATCTCTATACCAGCTGAGCTATTACTGACATTGGAGCTTCGCGGATGAGTTTTATATCCATGATAAACGCCTTATTCATTTATGATTGAGGTAAGCGGCCACTGCACTCAATGGTGGATTCTGTGTTGGGATTTCACATCGTTGACACTGTTTGAATATTATTATCACGCTTTGGATCACCATTTTTGCTTTATTAGCAACCATATTCTTTCTGCACACTCACATGGACTTTATTATATTAATCACTACTTAATGGTTATTATTTTAATAAGTTTATGTCATTTTATTGCAATATTGGATGCTTCATGATTGTTCTATACACATTAATTATTGGAATTACCGTCGGTTTACACATTTTTTTTTAGTTCTTTTAATTGGTATGTGGTGACACTATAGAAATCAGCAGCTTTTTCATTGTTTTATTACACTTATACTTTATTAATATTTTTTAACAATCTTCCACATTTACTTCACTGGTAGCGCATTGGTTATTTGCTTCTATCAAAAAGTTGTGTATGCAAGCTGTGGATTGAAAAATCAAGTCATTATATGATCCGGTTTCCACCCACCTGTGCAAAACATGAAAACAGCCACTGGAATATTATTATTTTTTTCCATACACATGGCTACTACTATTAGTGTCTTAATTTCTTAATTTTAAACCTTTGATATAGCTTTTACATTTTGTTTTATTTCTATTGATTTAATATGTTGTATGATGTATATTTCATTGCTTGGATTGTGTGATTTGTATAATTAATGATAGTTATAGTGGAACTTCTTTCTCTCTGATGTAAACTGGAAGTGATACCATGACATGTCATTGAACATGTAGAAAAGCTGATGAATGATGGAAGGAAGAACTTAGAGGTTAATAGGTAGTATTTTAAATTACACTGTAGTGGCATTCAGTTTTTTTTCTCAGACTGTTTTACTTTGCTCTGGGTCACTTCCCACAGCCTGTCCAAAGCAACACGCAAGCCTATAGGACAACCTCTCAAAGTGGGTTTAAGTGAGGAAGGGTCATGTGATAATGGTGACTAAGTTCCATGGTCTGTTTTACTGTTAAAGTAAACCTATCACAAACCTGGGCAATTAAAATGGAGCATATAATGAAAGAATAAAAAATGGTTATCTTTTGTCAAAATAACCAGCAGATTCAGGGATCTGTACAGCAGTATGAATTTTTCTTCTATATGGAAAAAAACATATTCCAAAAAAAGATAAATTACAAAGTTATCTTCTTGAGTAAATTTGGTATGTTACTTAAACACTTATAACAAACATTCAATGACGACAAAAAAATTATTGTAATTGTTGTAAATATGTGATTATTGTTAATATTGTAAAAATATTTGTGCACATTGTAAATATTGTAAAAATGTAAATGACACCTTGAACGTATTTCAAGTAGAAATTAAATTCTATCATAAGTCTGGTTTACATCTAAGTGCTGCAGATTAGTATGATAAACTATGCATGTATGCTACACAAGCACATACACTATATTACCAAAAGTATTGGTAGTACACCTGCCTTAACATACATGATCTGTAATGGCATCCCAGTCTTAGTTCAAAGGGTTCAATATTGAGTTGGCCCACCCTTTGCAACTATAACAGCTTCAACTCTTTTGGGAGGGCTGTCCACAAGGTTTAGATGTTTGTTTATGGGAATGTTTGACTATTCTTCCAGAAGCGCATTTGTGAGGTCAGACGCTGATGTGGACGAGAAGGCCTGGCTCGCAGTCTACGCTCTAATTCATCCCAAAGGTGTTCTGTTGGGTTGGGGTAAGGACTTTGTGCAGGCCTGTCAGGTTCCTCCACCCCAAACTCACTCATCCTTGTCTTTATGAACTTTGTTTGTGCACTGGTGCGCAGTCATGTTGGAACAGGAAGAGCCAACCCCAAACTTTTCCCACAAAGTTGGCAGCATGAAATTGTCCAAAATCTCTTGGTATGCAGACGCCTTAGGAATTCCCTTCACTGGAACTAAGGGGCCAAGCCCAACACCTGAAAAACTACCCCACACCATAATCCCCCCTCCACCAAATGATTTGGACCAGTGCACAAAGCAAGGTCCATAAAGACGTGGAGGAACTTGACTGGCCTGCACAATCCTGATTTCAACCTAACAGAACACCTTTGGGATGAATTAGAGTGGAGACTGTGAGCCCGGCCTTCTCGTCCACATCATTGCCTGACCTTACAAATGCACTTCTGGAAGAATGGTCAAACATTCCGGAAGATACACTACTAAACCTTGTGGACAGCCTTCCCTGAAGACCTGAAGCTGCTATAGCTGCAAAGGGTGGGCCAACTCAATATTGAACCCTACAAATTAAGACTGGGATGCAATTAAAGTTTGTGTGTGCAAAAACAGGCATCCCAATACTTTTGGTAATATAGTGTAGGTATGAATGGTTGTTGAAGGAAGCCTCTGTTTAAAGTGCATGTATGGCCATTTTTTTTTTTTTTTCATTAGCTTTAGACACCTAAAATATAGCTGTCGCCACCAGAACATAAGGTGGGGAAAGATCTTCCAATGGGCAAACTTGTTTCAGAGACTGCTGTCTAAGAGGACATTTCCTTTCACTTACTGTTGTGTCTACCACACAAGAAGTGAAGGAAAATCTCCCTAATGGGACGCAGGCAGCAGAAAATAAGCTAACTCTTTTAACCCCCTACTCTCTCCAAAACAAGAAAATAAACATTTTAGCTATACATAAATACTTTTTTTTATTATTTACTGAATTTAAGTTATTGTCACATGTTGATTTTAAGGAATATCCTACACTTTAAGTCCATACACCTTTAAGCCTTTTATATCCTTTTCCTGAAGAAAATATAGAATGGTAGTGTTGGAGCTAGGCAACAGTAATTGCAAGTGCTCTGATTTGGACTTTGGCAAGGCATTAACATTGAGGCAGGTTTTATATTATTCATTGTTCACCTAAAGCAGGGGTCTTCAAACTTTCTAAACAAAGGGCCAGTTTACTGTCCTCCAGACTTTAGGGGGGCCAGATGTTGGTATCAGTAGGAGGAATACCGTCCCATTATTGGTGTCGGTGGGAGCAAAAGTACCCAATCATTGGTAGTGGATGGAATAGTGCCCCATCGGTGGTGTCAGTAGGAAGAATAGTACCCCATCATTGGTGTCAGTAGGAAGAATAGCGCCCCATCATTGGTGTCTGTAGGAAGAATAGTGCCCCATCATTGGTGTCTGTAGCAGTGGCGGCTGGTGCATAAGGGGCGCAGGGGCGCCGCCCCCCCTATCCATGCATCCGGCCCCTAATCTACATGCGGAGCGCCGGACGCATGGACTTCAATGGGGCTTTTTTTTTTTACCCATGTGATTAGAGCCAGAGGCTCTAATAGGCTAAAAAAAAGAGTGGGCTTGGGGTGCAGAGCACTGCCCCCTGAGCCCACCCAGTTGTGTGACAATAGCCAATGAAAATTCGCTATTGTCGGACAGATCCTCCTCCTGGCCAATCAGGAGGCGGGTTCTAAGACCTGTTTCCCGAATGGCCGAAAGGAGAAGTCATGCCACTGGGCATGGAGGAGGAGAAGCAGAAGACGGGAAAGAAGCCGCCGCTCGTCTGCTGCAGATGGGTGAGTGAGCCGGGGGGGAGGGGGTCCTGTACTGTACTGTCATGTTATGCTGTGTGTCCTGTACTGTAATACTGTGTGTACTGTGTGCGGCCTGGTGTGGTCCGGGGGGGGTGTGGTGTGGTGCGGTCCGTCTGATGCCACCCCGGCCCATGGAGCACCAGCCGCCACTGGTCTGTAGGAAGAATAGTGCCCCCCAGTTTGTGTCAGTGGAAGGAATAGTGGCTTGTATCAGTTAGAAGAACAGTGCCCCAAGGGCCAGATAAAGGCAAGCAAAGGACCATATCTGGCCCTTGGGCCACAGTTTGGAGACCACTAACATAAAGTGACACTAAATTGAATTTTTTATGTAATATAAAAGAAATGCTATATGTCTAAATATAATGACAATGTACCTTCAATCTCTCATTTCCTTTGTTTCAATTCTCAAATGCAAGCTTCTGTCTGCTGTTCTCAGACTTTCTGTTATAGGGTAGCTACATTTTTTTCCTCAGTGGCACCCTTTCCTGCTCGTCCCCGAGACAGACTACACATCTACCCGCTAACACATTTAGCTCTATGGGAATTGTTGTACATGGGTAAAACGGAGCATGTAACCAGAAATAACAGCACTGCTCACTTTACACAAAATGTGCAGTGAGGTGCATCAGTGGATTATAGGGAGAATGCACAGGACAAAGAAATAAGCCTGAAAGCAATGGTAATAGAATAAAAAACATGGTATTCTAAAAAAAAAAAAAAAAAAACAAGAACAATTGATGTAAAACAATTGAGTTTGGTGTTACTTAAAGCTTTTTGATGGTATTTACCTTTTTATTCATACTCCAGTGAGTATGAATGTGTCTACTTGTGAGCTGGCTTTCTCTATGTCTTCCAGCATGGTTGGCAGTTTGTGGTAGTTTTCCACTGGTGGATGAACAGCCGTAAACCGAAAATAAATTGCCTTCTGAGCAAATGACATTGTGCAAAGAGAAATATTTTTTTACATTTTCTTTCTTGTGTTGAATAATAGGCACTATGCAGTGAATTAAAATATCAGGCAGGACCTTATGGCAAAATTATGTTTGTATTTGTTTGTCAGTATCTCTTCCATTATACAATTTTGACAGATAATTTTAAATAGTTCAGCATATTTATTAAGGTGTAAAAAAATATTGCTGCCTGTTGTATAGTTATATGAATATTTTGTATCAGCGCTGGGAATAACAGGCTGCTGAAAAACAGTGATTGATTAGTACAATGTTTAGCATGTCACATGCTGGCATTGACAGTCTGGCTTACATTAACAAATTACATTTAATACATTAAAATGGATAGGTTGCCTTAGTGCAACACACAATAATTTGTGGAATACCACATTTTAACACTCGATAAGACAACGCGAAATACCAGTCTGAATGGGCCAGTAACAAAAAAATTTTAATTCAATAAAAGAAAAGTTTGGGGTTTAAAAAAAAAAAAAAAATACTCACCTCTATGTTGAAGCATTGGTGTGACCCTGCAGCTGTCCCATGTTGGCTCAAAGTCCGAGAACTGAACAGTCACATGGCTGCTGATCACTCAGTTCTCAGTCTACTTGGAATGGAGCAGTGACTCTCTCACTCAGCCTTCTCCGCTCTGCCCCTTCAGCGTCACTGGAGTGCCCACCTGGAGAGGTGGCAGGTGCATCTGGCTTCAGCTCATAGCCGCATGCTGAGATTTGGAGCCAGCTGTCAGTCAGGCAGCTGGGAAGATCTAGACAATATTATCAGGAATCTTGCAGAACCTAGATCGGCTCTGCCATGTCAGCTGACTTTGACTCTGGGTCACCGGAAAGCAAAAGTCAGTGTACTGCTGTGACCCACAAGAGAAGTATAGCCAAAACTGGCCATACTTCTCTTTGAAGCACATGTTAAAATTGCATTTTGCTCCAATCCCCAAAAATTAAAGGGCTTAATGCAAAAGTAGGACATTGTTTTAAGATGGCGAATAGTGGCTGCCGCCCAGAGAGCGGCCCCCTGTATTGTGCCCGGCACTTTCCCACTCGTTGGCCGTCTGGGACAGATTGTCCAAACCTCATAAGTTCAAATCGCTCCACACTCCCCTAGCACCTGTTCTCAACAACAGTGGGTTCCCCCCGGGTCTCTCTTCCAGCTCCTTCCAATGGTGGACAAATAAGGGGCTTCTAAGGATAGCGGATCTCTGCGACCACAGGGGCGCTCTGACAAAACAGGCATTGATTGAGAAGTATGCTTTACCATCATCTGAATTTTATCGTTTTAACCAAATCTTACACTTTTTAGGTACTTTGTCTCAGGTTTCTGACTTAACTACTATGACTCCCATGGAATTTCTTTGCCGGAATTATGACAAGCTTCGCGGCTATATCTCCATACTCTACAATATATTGTCTGACTCTTCTGTGAAGCTGCCATACATGGTTCAGTGGGAGGCCGACCTGCAGGAGGGCATTGAGCTGGTCGACTGGCGAACTATGGCTCAAGCCGCCTCCAAATCATTGATCAATACCTCCATCATTGAAGCGAACTACAAAGTCTTGTTGCGCTGGTATATGGTGCCGGCGAGAATCTCGAAGTTTGTACCTGGCGCATCTTCTCTGTGTTTCCGTGGCTGCGGTCAGGAAGGAACCATGTTCCATATCTGGTGGCAATGCCCTAAGGCGCGCCGTTATTGGATTAGGGTGTATAACTTTATATACACACTTACGCAAGTGAACCTGCCTAAATCCCCTCAGCAAGCTTTGCTGGGATTGAAGGTGGATGCTGCCGCGGGGGCACAGAGAAGGCTTATTTCGTTTATTTTCACGGCTGCCAAGGTAACGCTAGCACGATCCTGGAGATCTCCGGTTCTGCCGTTCGACCAGCTCCGCCATAAACTTACATGGATAATGCTCAATGAACGTATGTCGGCCATGTTAAATGATAAAATGAAGCAGTTTGATAAGGTGTGGGAGCCATGGCTCCGTTATCTTACCGGAAGTAGTTAATGGAGTCTGGGGCATCGGGAGTTCGGGGACGGGGGGGGGGGTGCTGGGCGGGGTCCTGCTAAATTTTCTTTCTATTACCTTCTTTCTTTCTTCTCTCTTGCTATTCCTTCTTTCTTATTCCTATCTCTTTAGCCTTACGGGCATGTACCGTTCGCTCAGTTACACCTTCCAATGTTTTTACCCTATGGGCAGTTATATGGGCGGCACTGGGGTCAGATTGTGGCAGTGGGCTGAACCTCTTCACTGTGGACATTGAGACTGGTGTTTTGCAGGTACCATTTAATGAAGCTGCCAGTTGAGGACCTGTGAGGCGTCTATATCTCAAACTAGTCTCTCTAATGTACTTGTCCTCTTGCTTAGTTGTGCACCGGGGCCTCCCACTTGTCTTTCTATTCTGGTTAGAGCCCGCTTGTGCTGTTCTCTTAAGGGAGTAGTACCCACCATTGTAGGAAATCTTCAGTGTCTTGGCAATTTCTCGCATGGAATAGCCTTCATTTCTCAGAACAAGAATAGACTGTCGAGTTTCAGAAGAAAGTTCTCTTTTTCTGGCCATTTTGAGAGTATAATCGAACCCATAAACGCTGATGCTCCAGATACTCAACTAGCTCAAAGGAAGGCCAGTTTTATAGCTTCTCTAATCAGCACAACAGTTTTCGGCTGTGCTAACATAATTGCACAAGGGTTTTGTAATCATCAGTTAGCCTTTTAACATGATTAGCTAACAAATTGAACCATTAGAACACAGGAGTGATGGTTGCTGGAAATGGGCCTCTGTACATCTTTGTAGATATTCCATTAAAATCAACCGTTTCCAGCTAAAATAGTCATTTACCACATTTACAATGTCTAGACTGTATTTCTGATTAATTAAATGTTATCTTCATTGAAAAAAACAGTGATTTTCTTTCAAAAATAAGGACATTTCTAAGTGACCCCAAACTTTTGAGCGGTAGTGTACATAGTCCAGAACCCATGCTGTCAGTGTCTTGGTGACCAACAGCAGAGCTTTTTTTAGTCCCAAGTTAGGGGAAGATCCTAATGTATCATTGAAACTCAGCTTTTCCTATCTGAAGTCTGTTCATCTATGAATGGTAAGGAAAGGTGATACACATAGTCCCCTCAAGCCTAATGCCTCGTACACACGTGCAGATTGTCGGCCGAAAAGATTCGGCCGCCGAATGATCGGCCGATTGTAGGCTTGTTAGTATGATGCTTCCGACAGCCGACAGCGCACTTTCGGCCGAAAAGAATCTGTCGTGCAAGCATTAAAATTTTTGTATGCCGACACCAGAGCGGCCGATTGTTCGCCAGTCAATACAGAATTCGGCCGACAGACAGCAGATTTGCAAGACTGGGCATGCTCAGAAAAGAAAAAACACACGGAAAGTTAACCATCACATGACATCACTTCTGCAGTCGGCTGTAGTCGGCGGACAAAATTTGTGTGCAGTCTTTTGCACTTTTCAGCGGACATGACAGCCCGGGGACAAAAGACGGCCGATCGGCCGGCCGACAATCTGCACGTGTGTACGGGGCATAACTCTTAGAGGCTTGAGGGACATTTTAAGCAGAAAGTGTTTTAAAATAAATGGTTTGTTGCTCTCTATGTGGCTCATTTAGATGCAATAGTATTTGTTATACTCTTAGAAATAATACAATATAGAGCACTAGAAGCAAATCCAAGTCTGTTTCTTTCTTACATTGTTCACCTACTTAATACATTGCATTTTTGTGCTCGCTATTTTCAAGGTTAAAGAGCCCCGTAAATATATAAACTAGATAGTAGGGTTTTTTTTTTTTAAAGGGTTTGTAATAATTCACATGGATAGATATGTACTGTATAGGTAAAGGAAATCTATACTGAGGTGATATAGAACCTGGCATTGCTAACATTTAATGTTCAAAAAAACAGTGTCATGAGACTTAAGTGGCTTTAGTCACTGACCCAGAATAAGTATACAATTCAGGAGTTATGCCTTTTCTGAACCTCATGGCAGCCACGTAAGCAGCAGGTTCAAAAGGAAAGTCTACAGTGGCAACCTTTCTATTTCCCTCAGTACAGTTTTCCCATTAATTGAAGGTGCTATGGGATGAAACAATGTTCTCCAGTACACCTCTGACATCTTGTTTAGTAATCCCATAGAAAAAATACTACTGCTTTTGTCATTTTGTCTTACTTCTTAACTAAAATTGGCAGCCAATGCAGAGCAAGAGGCTGCATAGAAATGTTACAAAATAGAAACAAAGTTGTAAAAATGACTAGAAGCTTTTTCACAAAATGCTTCAAAAATATATTTTTTTTGTTTTGCGGGTCTTTAACTTTTGTTAGGTCTATTATAACCTATGAAAAATTTCTTAACTGATATTTTGTGATCAACCCGACATTTGGATTTGACTTGTGACGGTCTCTAGTACATGTTAAGGTCTGGGTCAACTAAATAGATTTCTGGGGATGGTATTGACACAGCCCCAAATGGTCCACAATGGCTCAAAAGAGATATGGTTCAGAAATATTCCGACAGAATAAAGGTGGATAAGGCACCAGGACCAGATGGCTTTCCCCCCACGGATCCTAAAAGAATTGAGCTCTGTCATTTCAAAGCCATTGTTTATAATTTTTAGGGACTAGAATAGTACCACTGGATTGGCGTAGGGCCAATGTGGTGCCTATATTTTAAAAAGAGATCAAAGTCTTTACCAAGTAACTATAGACCTGTTGGTTTAACTTCTATAGTCAGGAAGATACTGGAGAGTTTAATAAAAGACCACATAAATTAGTTCTTGCTGGGGAAAAAAATATTTTAAGCAACAGACAGCATGGTTTCAGAAAAGACAGAAGTTCTCAAACAAACCTGATTTATTTTTTTGGGGAGGTAAGTAAAACCTTGGACAGTGGGGTGGCTGTGGACGTAGTATACTTGGATTTTGCAAAAGCATCTGATACGCGGCTAATGTGGGTTCTGGGATTAAAAGTACCATTTCAGTCTTTGCAGATGACACCAAGCTTTGCGGTGTAATAACTTCCTTACAGTATGTCTCCAACTTACAAGCCAACCTCAATGCAATGTTTAATTGGGTGACTGTGTATGTGACAAATGAGGTTTAATGTTGATAAATGTAAAGTTATGCACTTGGGAGCTAAGAATATGCATGCATCATACACACTAGGGGGTAGTACAATTGGGGGAATCCATAGTGGAGAAGGATCTGGGTGTTCTGGTAGATCGTAAGCTTAATAATAACATGCAAAGCCAAGCTGCAGTTTCCAAAGCAAGCAAAGTCCTTTCTTGTATTAACAGAGGCATTGACTGCAGAGAGGGAGATTTCATTTTACCCCTGTACAAATCATTAGTAAGACCTCGTCTGGAACGTGCAGTTTAGTTTTGGGCACCAGTTCTCAGAAAACATATCGGGGGACTGAAGGAAGTGCAGAGAAGGGCAAGCAAACAGATAAGAGGCATGGAGGAGCTCAGCTATGAGGAAAGATTAGAGGAACTGAATTTATTCTCTCTTGAAAAGAGGAGATTAAAGTGGGATTTGATTAACATGTACATATACATAAGGGGTCCATATAGTAAACTTGGTGTTGAGTTATTCACAGAGGATAAGGGGGTACTCTTTACATCTAGAGGAAAGAGATTTAGTCTCCAAATACGGAAAGGTTTCTTCACAGTAAGAGCTGTGAAAAATGTGGAATAGACTCCCTCCAGAGGTGGTTCTTGCCAGCTCAGTAGATTGTTACATAGTTACATAGTTAGTGAGGTTGAAAAAAGACATCAGTCCATCCAGTTCAACCTATGATGTGTGTGTGTGTGTTTGCTGTTAACCGTACATTGTATACCCCTCTATGTTGTGGTCTTTAAGGTGCCCATCTAATAGTTTTTTGAAACTATCGATGCTCCCTGCTGATACCACTGTTTGCGGAAGAGAATTCCACATCCTTACTGCTCTCACAGTGAAGAACCCCCTGCGTATTTTAAGGTTAAACCGCCTTTCCTCTAGTTTTAGTGAGTGGCCACATGTCTTATTGTATTTCCTTTCTCTGAATAGGTTTTTCCATATGCTAGGGTTGCCAGTACAATATTTGTACATTGATATCATATCCCCCTCAATCGTCTCTTCTCCAGAGAGAATAAGTTCAGTGCTTGTAGTCTTTCCTCATAGCTGATGGCCCGGTGCCCAGAACTGGACAGCATACTCCAGATGTGGCCGGACCAGAGTCTTGTAGAGTGGGAGAATAATCTCTTTATTTCTGGAGTGAATCCCCTTTTTTATACATCCCAGTATTCTGTTGGCTTTGCTTGCAGCAGCTTGGCATTGCATGCCACTGCCAAGCCTGTTGTCTACCAGTACCCCCAGGTCCTTTTCCATCCTAGATTCACCCAGAGGTTCCCCCCCTAGTGAGTAGCTTTCTTTCTGGTTTCTGGCACCCAGGTGCATTACTTTACATTTTTCAACATTAAACCTCATCTGCCATGTAGTTGCCCACCCCATAATTTTGTTCAGGTCTGCTTGTAAGGTTTCCACATCCTGCCCAGAAGATATTGGCCTGCTTAGTTTAGTATCATCCGCAAATACTGAGATTTTACTCGATATTCCCTCCTCTAGATCATTTATGAATAAATTAAACAGGATTGGCCCCAGGACAGAACCCTGGGGGACCCCGCTTTCCACACCAGCCCAATCTGAGTACTTCCCATTAATCACCACCCTTTGCAACCTCCCCTGGAGCCAGTTCTCTATCCAGCTACTCACCTTATGGTCCATACCTACCTTCCTTAGTTTGAACAGTAAGCGTTTGTGGGGAACGGTGTCAAAGGCTTTTGCGAAGTCCAGGTACACCACATCCACAGGCTTACCTTTATCTAGGTGGCAGCTCACTTCATCATAGAAGGTTAATAGATTGGTTTGGCAAGAATGATTTTTCATTAATCCATGCTGATTACTACTAATAATACCGTTTTCATTACTAAAGTCTTGTATGTGGTCCCTTAACATCCCCTCCAAAATCTTGCAGACTACTGATGTTAGGCTGACCTTGGCCCCTTTTTAAATATTGGTACCACGTTGGCTTTTTTCCAATCAGCTGGCACCATACCCGCCTGTAAACTATCCTTAAAGATCAAGAATAATGGTCTGGCAATCACCTGGCTGAGCTCTTTAAGAACCCTCGGGTGCAAGCCATCCGGTCCTGGTGATTTATTTATGTTAAGTTTCTCTAGTTTAGTTCTAAGTCTATCTTCTGTTAGCCATGGCGGTATTTCCTGAGGTGTGTTGTTTAGTTTGGCCTTACAAGCTGGGTTAGTGTAGCCCCCCAATTCTTTTGTGAAGACTGAAGAGGAGATATTATTTAACACTACCGCCTTTTCCCTGTCCTCTGTGGCCAAAACTCCCTTATCGTCTTTTATGGTGCCAATGTGTTCTGGCCTCGCTTTCTTACTGTTTATATAAAGAATTTCTTGGGGTTCTTTTTACTCTCTTCCGCTATATGTCTCTCGTGTTCTATTTTAGCCGCCCTGATTTCGTCTTTACATTTCTTATTACACTCTTTGTAATAATTGAATGCTGCCAATGACCCCTCAGTCTTGTATTTTTTGAAGGCCTTTCCTTTAGCATTAATATGCATTTTTATGTTGGTGTTTAGCCACCCAGGGTTTAGTTTTGCTCTTTTATATGTATTTTCCCTTGGAATACACTGGTCAATCCCTTTGTTAAGTATGCTTTTGAAGCACTCCCATTTTTCCTCCCTGTTCTTTGTTCCAAGGGTTCTATCCCATTTGATATTTTCTAGCAGAGAGCGCAGTTTTGGGAAATTGGCTCTTTTGAAATTCAGTGTCCTTATATTGCCCTTGTGTTTACTATTACTATAATTAATACTGAAACTAATTGACCTATGTAACTATGTTATAGCGTTTACAAACTACGGGATAGATATTTGGACTTTTTATTTTTTTATAATCATAATGCCGGTGATCAGCGATTTTCAGAGGGACTGCGACAGTGGACAGATTGGATCCCTACCTGACCTTTTTGACACTTTTGGGGACCAGTGACATTAATACAGTAATCAGTGCTAAATAATAAGCACTGTTACTGTATAAATGACACTGGCAGGGAAGGGGTTAACACTGAGGGTGATCAAGGGGTTAAGTGTGCTCCTAAATGTGCTTGCTAACTGTGTGGGGGGGGGGGCTCTGTGAAAGGCTCACAGAGATCGGTGTTTCAGCTTAGCGGCTCTTCTGTCAGTTCCCCCGAAGATTGCGGGAGGCCGGCAGTGATCGAGCCCGCTCCTCCCGCGGTCTGGCTCCCTGCTGTGTCTAATCACAGTGGGAGTGCAGTGCCGCCAAGACCGCGTGCACATAATCAAGTACATGTATGTGATTATGCGCAGCCAAGCTGCCTTCCACAGTAAATCTGCGTGGGGCGGTCGCAAGGGGTTAAAGACATTTGTTATATATAAAAAAAATAAATGTATTTATTTAAACAGGATCTTTTGTTTAAAAAAAATAATCCTTTTACTTCAGAGATGTGGGGTACATGAGGAGAACTCTAGAGAGGGTAGAATTAGTGCAAGAAATACAAATTTATTTTATATTTTAATCAAGTTGTATTTGATTTTATTTGTTTTATTGATATTTTTCAGAATTTTATATTTTTACAGTTATCACCAATATAGTAAAATGTTTCTGTTTAATATCCATTACAGCTATAGTTATGAAAGGCAGTAAGGTTTCCATAAAGGTCTACTGTAAAATGTATTTTCCCATTGTCTTCAAAGACCAACAATATCTAAAATGGGGGTCTCCGAACTTTCTAAACAAGGGGCCAGTTTACTGTCCTGCAGACTCTGAGGGGGCCGGACTGTGACCACTGTAAGTATAAAATGCTCTGATATCAGTGGCAGTAAACAATGTCCCATCATTGGTATCATTGGAAGGAATAGTGCCCCATCCCTAGTGTCAGTGGGGGGATTAGTGCCCAATCATTAATGTCAGTGGGAGGAATAGTGCCCCATCATTAATGTCAGTGGGAGGAATAGTGCCCCATCATTAATGTCAGTGAGAGGAATAGTGCCCCATCATTCATGTCTGTGGAAGGAATATTGCCCCATCATTGATGTCAGTGAGGTGAATAGCGCCCCATTATTGGTGTCAGTGGGAGGAATAGTGCCCCATCATTAATGTCTGTGAGAGGAATAGTGCCCCATCATTGGTGTCATTGTAGAGAATAGTGCCCCATTGTTTGTATTGGTGGAAGGAATAGTGCCCCATTGTTGGTATCAGTGGCAGGAAATATGCCCCACTTTTGGTTCAGTGGAAGGAATAGTGCCTTGTATCTGTGGGAGGAATAGTGCCCCAAGGGCCGGATAAAGGCAAGCAAATGACCGCATCCACCGCAGTTTGTAGACCACTGATCTAAAACATCTTTTATTTAATAATGAAAGTCAGCAACTGGCTGGATAAAGTGAATAAATTAATGGCTGTATTGGTCTAAGTCACAGGTGTGAGGTGTCATTAGTAATAGCCAGGAGGAAAACCCAATAAATAGGAAAATAAAATAGGAAAAATGGATAGATTATAAAAAATCAAGCAAATATGTAGAAATGAATATTTAAATAATTTAAATATTATGAAAGAGAAAATGACAGAGATGGCAATAGAGTTGGCTAAGAATGAATATGGAGGAGAGATGGGGAGGGAGAGGGAGAGGGAAGATAGAAAAGGGGAAAATTTATTGTAAGGCAATATTTTCACAAATATATTCTTAAAGATGATGTATGTCATGTCTTTTTCTTTGAAATATTTTGTAAGTCTATTTTAAGGAAGTTCAATAAAAATTTAAATTATAAAAAAGTCACAGGTGTCAAACTGTGCCCCTCCAGCTGTTGCTGGTCTAAGTGGACTAATTTGGCTAATAATTGTTCAGCACCTTTGAAGATGCATCCGGTAATAATATTTTATTTCTGGGGAAAAACAGTCTAAAAAAATGTAATAAACACTTTGTTTTAC
Organism: Pelophylax lessonae; assembly: GCF_965119305.1. Classification (NCBI taxonomy): domain Eukaryota; kingdom Metazoa; phylum Chordata; class Amphibia; order Anura; family Ranidae; genus Pelophylax; species Pelophylax lessonae. Next base: position 588,209,801 of record NC_138769.1, on the reverse strand, counting down.
AGTATATAGCTATATCGATACATTTCCTTTCAATATATCTCATCCATTTAGTAATTCATATGGCTGCTTCCCTTGAAATCTTAAAATAACGTTCACATTTTAAAGGTTGTTGGTCATATGAATGTCCTATTAAAGATAGGCATTGTGACATCTTGACATTTCTTCTGGTTGTCCTTTGCCAAGCTACTGATACTTAAGTCTGTGAATCTTCTATAGTCGGAGAGTTACACTCAATGTCAAAGACAAAAATAACTTGCCATTTTAGTGCCAGATGAGGTCAAAGTTCTGAGTGGAGTCCAGTTTCAAATGCCACACATAAATAGATGATACCTTTGACCTTTGCAATTAGCACTATGTAAGTGAACGGGTTTTTAGAAATAATTCTACTTCACTATTTAGTCTTGTTTGTGTGCTTGACAGAAGATGTATTTGGGCCTCTCTTTTTCTTCTTCACATTTAGTAAAAATTACTATAATCAGAAGGTATATCTTTATGTACCGATGAACAACTTTTCTAGAACAACAGAGGCTGTTGTAGTCACAAGGAAGAGGGGTAGGGGGGTCCATGTTTCCTGAATGGGATGTCCAAAAAAACATGTACAGTATGTGAGATTTTCAGGTGTCCACAAAGTTGTTTTCATATTTTACGTTTAAATAGAAAATAACCTTTTTTTATCATTTTTTTTTGGTTTTGTTTTTGCACATTTTACATTAAACAATGCAAGTAACACCTTAACCTTGTATCCTTCCCCTCCCTCCTGGAGCCAGTCCCAATTAGAACAATAACATTTTTAATGCAATCAAAAACTCTAGAGAGTTTGCCTGTTGTATATAATGTCATCATGTCCACATGAATAAAAAAACGAGCCATGATGGTTGACAGCACTACAATACCTGCAGCTACATTGTAAAAATAGTCTTCCCAAGCAAGAAAGTTGGAAATGGGGGTTAACCATAAAGTTATCTTATATAGACATAGTTAAGTACAATCTAACCGAGATGAGGGACAAAAGGACACAAAACCATGATAAATACCCAACCCACAGCCCATTGCCCAAAACATACAGGTTCATTGAACCAGAGATGGATGCTAGAGGTTAGTTACAGCCAAATCTTAAAGGGGGCAGAGAAGCAGTAGCCCAGCAACGAGATATACACTATCCGTGTCAGGGGCATGAGTGCCAGGCCCACAGTACTCAACCAGCAGTCCCACAATGTCTTAAACTTGGAGGGGCATACTCTTCTCTTTCAGATCAAACATTTTATAAGTAGAATATTGTTAACTGTGGATACCCATGGTGTATGGTCAGGGAGAAATGAAGCAGTCCATTTCTGTGATATTAGTTTAAGGGGTAGGACCAGCAATCTGAGAACTGGTGTCAGAACCTTAGGAGGTAACCCCTTATCTTCTAACAAGCCCAGAATATAAAGTTTAAGTGTCAGGGCGAAGCTCTAATAAAAGAACAAAATGATGATATCTACAACAGCAGACCAGTACTAAAAGAAATCTGGGCGCCTTCAGAGCATGTGCATCAAGTCTCCTTGATTTGTCCCACATGTAGCACAATTCGATCTACAACCATATCAATGTAGCCACCAGGGGGTACAATATGCTCTATGTAGTATAATGATTTTGGTCAGTTTTTGAGATGTAAAGACACATCAAGTAAATGTTTTAAAATAAAAGGCAACTGTGTGCACCTACATCTGTTTCACAAGCAACCTGCAAGACAGCCAGCTGTTCATATATAATAAGGTTGCTGATAGGACAGTGTCATGAAAAGGACTGTACAATTTTTTTGGGGGGGACACCATTTGCCATGGAAGAAAGAATATTCTTTCTATCAGTTTAGAGAAGGCAATTTATACAGTAAGAGTGGTTAAGCTGTAACGTGTTTTACCAAATGATTAGTACTGGCAAAGACAATATTGACATTTAAGGACTTATTACTACTATTAATACTACTGGATACTACTAAAAAACAAATAATATACTACTACGAATACTACTAATAAACTATTAATTTACAACTGAAATTGCTAAAGGGTTAAGAAAGAACCTCCCTTGAGGGTCATAAAGATATTTTCCCTCCTGTTAAACAAAATTGGCAACAGTTGCACAGTTGCTTTCATCTGAACAACAGCTGCAACAGTTATGAATGGATGACCTTGGTGGATGCGGGCCTTTTTTCAACTTTATTAACTGTTAATGTTAGTCCTTCTTTACAAATTCACCCCTAAATCTCTTGGGCATGGGGGCACATACTCATAGCTAGTGTGTTCTCCCATGGGCTGCTAAGCATCGCTCTATATGCAGAGTCTATATTTATTTTGCCATTACTTTTGAGAATTGACAGGTGACAATTTTTGCTTCACTGTAAATTGCAGTTTGGCCACAAAGGTTGACTAGAGTATTTATAAGGCTGCTGTTTATTACTTTTTGTCAAGTGAAAAACCATGCAATAAAATGTAATTTGTCAGTGTTCTTCACCTCTCAAGGATCAGCTGTGTAACCTCAGGAGTGTAGGATGTATAATTAAACATATATGCCATTGTTTGTCTCTATTCCAGCTGTTCATGAAAACATTAAGAGTTACTAGTTAATGCACTAATGGCATGCTCAATGGTGTTTCTTTAATATGGCTATTTCCTTCTTGTGTTGATATTCAGTTAAAATCCCAATTAGTTGACTAAGGATAATAATTTGTTCAGATGTTAAACTTTCCCCAGACTTCTTCCCCTCCATGTGTCAGCACACAGCTTCAGTTTATTTCCAGAACACCACAGCTACCCCATTTCCTAGTATAACTTATGCAAATTTCACTTGTACCTGTAAAGCTCTGTACACGTATGATCAGCACATTAAAAAAAAAATGTAGGGATCAAAACTGTTATCTATTGGATATCCCAGTTTCATAAAACAAGATCTTGGATCCAGATCATAGACTTGGGTACATCATACACTTCATGATCTGACCATACCAAAACTATGTTATATGCATACCTAAGTATCCAGTCATACCCTTTTGCTACATACATATTGACAAATCTAAAGGGAAATGTACAATTACATTTTAACATATCTGGTATTCTTGAAGAGTGGAGGCCAGCAGCATAGCAATTGTGACAATGGCTGAGTTGTCCTAAATACTATGCAGAGTTAGGAAGATCATGCTTCCATGCTTTCTCCTCTTCATACCACCAAAATGACCTGAAATATTTGGTAGGCTTCTTTGGTGGTCATAAGTGTGCTTTAATCTTTTATATTGGTAGTGTTAATAGAGGTAAAATAGCCTGAAACCGTTGTTTCAGACTTGGATATGTATTTTAAAAATGACGTTTTTTTTTTTTGTTTTTTTTTTTTTGCTGTCTAATGCTGTAATATCAATCTCTTTGACCTCTGTAGGGTGGCACAGTAATAGGAAGTGCACGATGCCAGGATTTCCGAACTCGAGAGGGTCGTCTTAAAGCAGCATGTAACCTTGTAAAGAAAGAAATTACTAACCTGTGTGTCATTGGAGGAGATGGCAGTCTGACAGGAGCAGATACTTTTAGGGCAGAATGGAGTGGACTACTAGCTGACCTAGTGAAAGCAGGTAAAGCTGTGACGCTGTCCATTTTGTGCCACTAATTCTACTGCTGAACTTATTCCAGACTGCTTTCTTTACAGATTCTTTACTCCACTCTAAATCTGGTTTTAGAGTTTTGTTCTGCAACCAATGCTTAAGTTAACCACTTTACCACTAGAGCATTTTGCTGTCTTACGTCTGGGCCACTTTTTGCGATTCGGCGCTGTGCGACTTTAACTGACAATTGCCCTGTCATGCGACGCCGTACCCAAACAAAATTTACGTCCTTTTTTTCCCACAAACAGAGCTTTCTTTTGGTGGTATTTGATCACCTGTGCGATTTTTACTTTTTGCGCTATAAACAAAAAAAGAGCGTTTATTTTGAAAAAATAACAATATTTTTAACATTTTTTTTAGATGAAATTCCCCCCCAAAAAAAAGTAAAAACCAATTTTTTTAAAATTTTTGGCCAATTTGTTTTCTACTACCCATGTTTGGTAAAAAAAAATCACAATAAGCGTATTTTGATTGGTTTGCGCAAAAGTTATTGCGTTTACTAACTAAGGGAACGATTTCTGTCATTTTTGGTGTTTTTTTTTTCACGAGTAATTGCGGCGATCTGCGATTTTTTTTTTGTTGCGGGACTGCGACATTGCGGCGGACAGATCGGACCCTTGACTGACATTTTTGATACTTTTGGGGGTACCAGTGACATTACTGCAGTAATCAGTGCTATAAATATGCACTGTTACTGTAAAAATGACACTGGCAGGGAAGGGGTTAATTTTATTGGAGAGGGAGGGGTTAATGTATGCCTGGTGCTTACTGACGTGTGTGGGGGGAGGTGACTGAGTGAGCCAGGGACAGATCGGATGTTCAGCTATGCTGAACACTCCTATCTATCACTCCCTGTCACTTAGGAGATCCGCCCGCTCTGTTTACACAGGCGGGCGGATCTCCAAACTGGATTCCCCGATGATCGGGGCAGAGCAGCGGCGATCGCCGCCGCTCCTCCCCTGGCCCGACTCCCGCTGTGAATGAAAACAGCGGGAGCGCGCCGCCTACAGGGGGAGGAGTCCAGCGACGTAGGTCTACGTCGCTGGACGATAACGAGCCACTGTGCCGCAGTAGCAGCACAGTGGCTAGTGCTTAAGTGGTTAAGCTTAGACACTAGTAGGGCTGAACGAAAAAAAAATGAGAGCTCAAGAGGAGCCGCTGTATTAACCATGCAATGTTAGTACATCTCCCCTGCTATGCTATTGTGTTCTGACAGGGGGACACTGCCACTCACCCGCGAGAGCACTTCGGTCAGCACTCTTAGCCATTGGCTGAGAGCGCTGATCCGGAGTTGATCGGCAAGCCTTTTTCGGTCATGCCTCATCAACGGAAACCGGCCGAACATTTGGACCGCCTGCAGTACACACGGGCCAAAGGTTTGCTGGTTTCTATTGAACTGGGTGATGCCGCCCAAAATTAGGCCCGTGTGTACTAGGCTTTAGTTTTTATATAACCTCCACCCAAAGGAGGGTCTTGTTGAGTGGAGACACTTTTCCGCTTCATATGTTTATATGGAAAATACAGAGCGTGCAAAGATAATTGTCTTAAATTTTTAAGAACTAGGCAGTACAACCATGTAACCCCATTAGTATCTGTAAATACAGAAGAATTGTATATTTAGTGTTAACCCCACACAGATATAATACCACTATACCACATAAAATATAAATATTGACACCTATGTAAGTGAAAGTACAGAGGACCGATACACAAAATGAAATCTGATATTTATGTAAATTTGTAGCATGGGTTATGGCTGTATATAATCTTCTTTTGGAGGCAAATGAGGCAACAAAGGGTCAAAATATTAGGTTTTGAATTATATATAGGAGTTCGGATTAATGGTGAAAAATTATACCTCTTTTTCGGTCATCTAAAATTTTTTTCTTTTGATGATAATCTATAGTCTCTTATGAGCCATGCTCACCCATGAGAGGTCTGTGAGTTAATTAAAAAGCAATGCACACGTGCCAAGCAGTTGAGTTGTATGTGTTTTCTAAATATTAAAAGTATATATTTTTCTAGGGAGTATATCATCTGATGAGGCCAACAAATCTAGCTACCTAAATATCGTTGGTATGGTGGGTTCCATTGATAATGACTTCTGTGGCACAGATATGACTATTGGAACTGATTCAGCTCTTCACAGAATTATGGAGATTGTGGATGCAATTACTACAACAGCACAAAGGTAGCTTGAATCTTAAATGTATTTTTCACTGTCTAATATATTCTTCTGATAATTTGGGTCCCTGTAAGTATCATTTTATTGGAAAGGTTTTAAGTAATGTGAGTACTGCTGCTGTTTTTTCATACATTAAGGTAAAAACTGTCTAGTGTTTTATGCCATAGAAAACTCCAAAGTACGTTTATTGAGTGACATCGTTTTTGCTCTGACTAATCCAAAATGTAACAAAATAAAAGTAGCAGTGTTATGGCTTTATAGGAATATCAGTATTCCTTTTGATGTTCACAGCGTTACCTTTGAAGTGTTACACTGTTAGGGCTCTTTCACACGGTCCGCCTCCGTAGGCGGATCCGTGTTGCTCAGCGGGGATCGATCCGCGATCCCCGCTGAGCCGGGCGGGTGACAGCTCCGTCTCCGCTTGCAGAGCGGAGAGGGAGGTGTCTCAGCCCCCGCTGCCCTCTATGGGGGATCGGAGGAGAGCGGACCGCTTGTCCGCTCTCATCAGATCCGCTCCGCTCCGATTACTGAACGGATGGAAAAATAGGGTTTCCATCCGTCCAGATTTCAGCACAGGATCGGATGCGGAGGGCAGCGGGTGTCAGCGGAGGTGTCTCCGCTGACACCCGCTGCCCCATAGAGCTGCATGGAGGATCCGATCAGATCCGCCTAAAAAACTGACAGGCGGATCTGATCGGACCGCCCGTGTGAAAGAGCCCTTTTATTTTGGTATATTTGGAATTCATGGCGGCAGCAGTGTGTTTTTTTTGAGTATTTTAGTTATGAGAATGATAGAAATAAAGTGAGTGTTAGTGCCGGTTCACACTTGTGCGATGCGGGAACGCTGCCATATGCGATACGCAGGGGGTGTCAATTAAAAGTTAACGACACCCCCAGTTGCGATCGCATATCGCAGTGCGATCTGCAAGTTCGCACAGAATCGGATCGCACAAGTGTGAACCACTGTGCGATCCGATTCTGAGGCGGCTCAAAAAATGCCTCATGTGCGTGTTTGGTGCGGATGCGCTGCGAATTCAGCCATACAAAGTGTATGGCTGAACTCGCATCCGCACAGGAGATCGCATGTAATGAAGGAGCAGTGCGCTCCGAAAGTGTGAACCGGCTTATTGCATACCTTGCACAGTATACATACACATCTATATAATTAATATAATTTTTCTTTTCATGGAGAGTCACATTAGATACACAGTTCTTTACTTTTAGTTTGGTTTTTCATAGCGCAGGGTACTCAATTGTTAATAATCCAAAATGTAAGCTATAACAAAATTACACATTTGTTCTGAGTTCTTAATCTGTAAGGCCCCTTTCACACATGGATTGTTTGTCTGTTTTTCATCCATCCGCTGACAGATGAAAAACGGACATCAATGCATTCCTATGGAAAAGCGGATGACAACGGATGATCATCCGTTTACATCCCTTTTCAATCGATTCCGTCCATATCTTTTTTTTTTTTTTTTTTGAACGGGTGAAAGCCCTATTTTTCTTCCGTTAAAAAAAAATGGATCAGACGAAAAATGGATGTAAACTGACAAATGGTCAGTTTTTCATCCGTTTTTGTATTGGTAGTGGAGGTAAAAAAAAAACAGACGAAAAATGGATGAAAAACGGATGAAAAAGTGATAAATACTTCATCCATTTTGAAGTGACTGAACTGATGAAATGAACGGTCCGTATGTGTGAAAGGGGCCTTAACTTTATTTTTCCAGCAGCACAGTAAAGTACTCCTCTGCTTTTTGGGGGCCTACCACTTTCTTCTCTTTCTGCACAATGGTTTAGCAGAAAGTAAAGAAACATCTAGGAAGACCGTAATCTCTGAAAAAAAATAAAAGTGAGAAACATAGCCAGCTAGGAAGTAGAGAAGAGGGATATGAAATGGGAAGGAGGGAAAATAAATAATACAGTGCACATAATATAAGCACATGTGATAAACAAACATGTAAAGGCATTTTCCAAGTCACAAAATATTGAAAGCCCCTTCTGCCCCAATCACTATCCTATCTGTACTGCTGATTCGCTGCTTTGGTAATGTGGAGTTCTTTGCACATGATGATTTCCGTTGGCTCTGAAAAAGCAGACATACCACAGTAAACCAGAGTAGTCAGTTCAGAGTACTGGGCTTATTTAAAGCTGAAGTAAACCCATTGACCTAAAGTAGAACTTAATGCTAAAAATAAAAATTGCGAACAGGCAGGCCCTTTATTGCAGCAGAGGCATGCAATGTCACTGCTGCAATAAAATACTATTACCTGCCTGTTTGTACTCCTCTGCAGAATGTACATGAAGCACCTCCGTTTACATTTCTTGCATAATGCCAGTGTGAAGGAATAACTGACTTCCTCACGTGCGTGGGAGTGACTTCACCGAGCCAATAGAGATCCGACCGTAGGAACATAGGTGAGTATTGCTGCCTTTAATTCCACTTTTACTCTTTCCAAAAACAGTTACATTCAAGGCATGTCGTGAGTGATAAATGTCAAAGTTTCTTGGGCTCTCAATCGAACGGTGAAGCCATCAAATGGTTGAGGTCAGAACTGATCATGTGCAGAACCAAGGCAACTGCAAACAGAGGCCAAGATGGCAGCTTCATTGTTTGTAATGGATAGGAGGATTTACTTTCCGTTAAATAGGTTAGTCTAAGAGACACTACAGGAAGTGAGAGGACATTTCCCATCTGAGGCACATGTCACCAGAATATTTTTCCCCACTGGAAAATTTACCCTCACCTCTTGCTCTCATGACAACTCTAAAATTTTGGATTGCGCTTTAATTTCTGTCCCAGTGATGATGCTTACCAGGACCAGCAGGGACAGCCTCTCGTCTCAACAGGAAGCTGCAGAGGTTTGTAGCAAGGTCTTGGGATCCTCTGGCCAACACCACAGACACTCTTGTAGCTCCTTGGAGCCAATATCGTCTAATGTATGCATTTTCTCTGCTGACTCTTCTGCCCAGACTTCTGCGAAGGATCGAGGCAGAAGGGATTCCTGTCATTCTAGTGGCACTGGATATGTATACAGGCCTAGTACGGCTGGTTGCCAATGTCCCTTGGAGACTCCCTCTCGGAAAAGATCTGTTAACTCAAGGACCGATCTTCCATCCTGCTTTAGTCGCTGGCTTTGACGGCTATTGAAAGCCAGGTGTTGAAGGATAGAGGGGTGTCTGAATCTAAATGTTTGATTCCTACGCTGTTAAAAGCTAGAAAATCTACTTCTATGAAGATTTCTCATCGAGTCTGGAGGGCCTACATTACTTGGTGTGAGTCTCGGGGGGGGGGGGGGGGGGTTCCCCCTGTTCCTTCTCCGCGTCATGTGTCTTAAAGTTTCTCCAAAGAGGTGTCGATCAGTGTTTGGCCTTGGATACCATCGAAGGCCAGATATCAGCCCTGGCAGTTTTTTTTCAACACCTGTTGACCTCAAATTCCTTGCTCCAAACCTTTGTTCAGGGGGTCGACCACCTTCCTCCCTCGGTGAGGTCTCCATCGCCTCCGTGGGACCTCAATTTGGTCAACCATGGTAAGGCCTGTTCTGAGTGGAACCTGTCCTGGTAAACCACTGTATGGTCTTGGCCACCATGCTGCAGCTCAATTTCAGGGTCTTGGCAATCTTATTATAGCCTAGGTCATCTTTATGTAGAGCAACAATTCTTCTTTTTTTTTTTTTTTTTAGATTCTTTTTTTTTTTTAGATCCTCAGAGAGTTCTTTGCCATGAGGTGTCATGTTGAGCATCAAGTGACTAGTAAGAGAGAGTGAGATTGATCACAGCAAATTTAACACACCTGCTCCCCATTCACACCTGAGACCTGTAACACTAACGAGTCACATAACACCGGGCAGGGAAAATGGCTAACTGGGCCCAATTTGGATACTTTCACTTAGGGGTGTACTCCCTTTTGTTGCCAGCACTTTAGACATTATTAGCTATGTGTTGAGTTATTTTGAGGGGACAGCAAGTTTTCACTGTTATAAAAAGCTGTACAATCACTACTTTACATTGTAGCAAAGTGTCATTTCTCCAGTGTTGTCACATGAAAAGATATAATAAAATATTTACAAAAATGTGAGGGGGGTACTTACTTTTGTGAGATACTGTACGTATTTTTCTTTTTCTTAAGCACTTTGAGAACAAGCAAACCTGATATTCTCTGTTATACAGATATGGACTTCAACTAAAAAGTCAGCACTTTGGCCCATTATTTTCTGTTATAGGCCTGTCACCATGATGGGCTATCTCCCTGACCAACAAGTGACAAACTTGGGCTAAAGCACCAGCTTCCTATTTGAAGCTAGTAATTGCATATTAATAGCTTTCAGACAACCAGGACTATCTAGAAAAAAAGCCAAACTATTTGTAGGGGTCTGCTATTTGCAAGTATTGTTTCACTAAATTTCACAGCAGATTTGCTTTAGGTAAAGTTAATGTGTACATTTTTTTTTTTGCTCAATAATTTTTATTGAGTTTAAGAAAAGTTTTATAAACATACAAAAAGTAAGTGAATTAAAAATTTACATACGCAGGACATATGATGTTGCAAGTCGCATATCTTGTAACCCTACTCAACATAGGGTGATAAATTGTTTAGACAAGAGTGATATTGGAGATTGATCAATGAGCATGGTGAGAATGGTGTATGGTTCAGTGGGGGTCACGTAGACTGCATACGTAGTTAGATATACCCAATGAGTAGAATAGGAGAGAAATAGTAAAGAAAAAGTGGGGTAGCAGGGGAAGGGTTAAAGAAGGAAGGGAAGGGCACCAAGCTGGGGGGTATGTGTGTTGTAGAGAATATGACCATCATTCCAGTACCCGACAGTCAAAATGATGCAGAAGAAAATTTTAGACCAACTGCTCTCAGACTTTACGGAAATTTGGATATATTGCCCTGAATGTGTACATTTTTAATGAAGGAAGAGTTTCCATAAGGATATTAGTGAGACAGTATGCTTTCTGCAAATGTAACCATAGAGGACAATAATCAGAACTTGCATTGTGCTTCTCTGTGATCATTCTGCCTCTTTCCTGGTTTTTGCAGACATGATTAGAGACAGGTGAAATTGAGAAGAGCCATTCCACCTGTTATTATGTAATATACCCTGTAATCTAGGTTGAATCTAGGTTGCAGGTTTGGAGAAAGGGAGTCAAGTGATAAGCCAATGTGATAAGCCAATATTTGTGAAAATGTATTACCTGTAAGTTGTACTGATTTGAGTGCTTTTTGAATTCACTTAATCCAGGGACCATCACCTTTAGTAATTTCAGCCACCCTTCATCTGCCATGACAAACCGCCCTACAGATTTGGCTACAACAGCTTTATCTAACAATGCCTAATAAAAACTGCATTTAAATCACAAAGAGAACTAATTCACATAAAATATTCCTTTTCAGTCACCAAAGGACCTTTGTTCTTGAAGTGATGGGTCGCCACTGTGGGTAAGTTCTTCTACTCTGTGATGCTATCAATGGTTATATAGTTTGGATAATGGAAGTTGAATGGGAATTGGTATGTGTATACTGTATATAGACAGACACACACTATGCTGTATACTGTATATTTACATAGATATATATTCTTAGTGTACCACTTTCTTTAAATTCTAGATACTTGGCTCTAGTAACAGCTCTGGCTTGTGGAGCAGATTGGGTTTTTATTCCAGAGTCTCCTCCAGAAGAAAACTGGGAAGAGCATCTCTGCAGACGACTAAGTGAGGTATTTTTTTTTCTGTATTTTCTCTGCTTTCTCTGATTATGTTGGGTATCCTGCTGTTTTACTCTAAGGCTCCTCTTCAACCTGGCATATGCACTTACCATTCTTATCTGGCCTTTGCATGGAATAAATCTCAAGCTGTGTGTGCAGGCTAATGTAGCTGATTGTCCAAAGTATGGGATCGGGGAAGTATGCCTGAGGATGGGGTGGGGGAGTAAGAATTTTTAAATTGGGATATAATCAGATCAAATATTTATGTAAAGTAAAGGTTATGTATCAGGCTAAACTTTTTTTGTAGTATTGAACAAAGAGAGATTTGAACCTCTCTCTGCTATCTGTTTGCCTCCTGGCAAGACTTTGCTCCAATTCAGTTTTCAGTATAACATTTTTACATGGAGGGGGTTCAGGGGAGCAAAAATCTGCCCAACAGGGTCACATACAGCATTAAAAACATTTGACTAAGTCAACTACTTCACTTACCTAAGGAGATTCCCTTCCCTTCATTTCCTATTCAGATGACAGGCAGTAAAGGCATGAGGGCAGATCTCCTTAATGGGGACACTATATTAACTACTTCTCGGCCACTCCATGTACATTTACTGCACGCGGACGGTCTCTCTGTGCAAAATCACGTACCTGTACATGATTTCGCTCTTCCTGATCTTGTGCGCGCCACTGGTTACCAGATCCCGCTGTGATTGGACACTGCGGGAGCCAATCAGCAGGTTCCTGAGGCTATGTAAACAAGGCAGATTGCGGTTCTGTGACAGGAGAAGACAGAGATCTTGTGTTTCTGCTAAGCAGCAACACGAATCTCTGTATTCTTACAGTACAAGCACCCCCTTACGGTGCATATTATTTAGCACTGATCACTGTATTGGTGTCACTGGGCCCCAAAAAAGTGTCAAGTGCCAGTTTGTGTCCGATTTGTCTGCCGCAATGTCGCAGTCCCGCTATAAGTTACTAGTAAAAAATAAATAAATAAAAATTCCATCAAAAATCCCTTCGTTTGTAGACACTATAACTTTTGCGCAAGCCAATCAATATACGCTTATTGGGATTTTTTTTACCAAAAATATGTAGCAGACTACATATTGCCCTAAATTGAAGAATAAATCCGATTTTTTTTTACATTTTTTTTTTTTATTGGATGTGTTTTACTGCAAAAAGAAAAAAATAGTGTTTTTTGTTGTTTTTTTCAAAATTGTCAGTCTTTTTTGTCAGTTTTTTTTTTTTTTTTATAGCGCAAAAATTAAAAAAATGCAGAGGTGATCAAATGCCACCAAAATAAATCTCTATTTGTGGGGAAAAAGGACATCAATTTTATTTGTGTACAGCTTCGCATGACTGCGCAATTTTAAGTTAAAGTAACACAATGCCGTATCACAAAAAATGGCCTGGTCATGATGGGATGGTTTAAACCTTCCGGGGTTGAAGTAGTTAAAAACCTGACAAAGTTGTTTCTCACTTGCAAAGGAATTAAAGGAAAAACATCTGCTTGTAGTTGGGCTAGAAAAGCTCTTATATTTTTATAGCAACATTAGATGGGTAAGCATTTGTTTTAGGTGGAGATTTTTATTAAGTGCTTATTACTTTTTTTAAATAAAACGAACTGTAGTGATATGTATGTACACTTCTAACAAATATTTGTAAATACATTAATTACAGAGTTTTTTATAGCAGTGCCCTCTCCTGGTAAAACCACTAACAGCATTGTGCTTTTTCAGACTAGATGTCGTGGATCAAGATTAAACATCATAATCGTTGCTGAAGGAGCTATTGACCTGAATGGTAAACCGATTACATCAGAAGACATTAAAACGGTACGAACTGCAGAAAAATGCATTAAAACATTTTTGATTGAGGAAAATCACTGGAATTATTAGATCTTCAGTACTGAATATTCATTCATATAAATGACATATGATAAGCAGGAAGAATACTAATGGCATACAGCAAAATATAAATTAAATCTAACTACTATTGTCAACTGTTTACCAGCTAGTTGTAAAGCGTCTTGGCTATGACACAAGAGTCACCGTTCTTGGACATGTTCAGCGTGGTGGGACTCCTTCAGCTTTTGACAGAGTTCTGGTAAGAGTGGGCTTTTTTTCCAGTCTGTTGCTAAACACCAATCTAATGTCTCAATATGCACTATACTTCATCCAAAAAAAAAATCTATATTTGATTTGCCGTGATGTGTTGCCATTGGAGCACTCTGTGCATGCAGATACACAGCACAGATAGACCGCTGTGTTCTTTGTTTCCTCACAGCACCAACACTCCTTATTGGCCATATAAGAAGTTTCAAATTTCTATGTCAAGGAATAAAACTACTAAATAATACTTGCATGTTGACTGCTTCTCAGAAATCTGGAGTTATTGTTTCTAACTTATTTTTATGGAGAAGTTTTCATGGTGTCCCACTGAGGTGATTTGAATTTTCTAGGGAAGTCGAATGGGTGTTGAAGCTGTCATGGCTTTGCTGGAAGGTACACCAGATACACCTGCTTGCGTGGTCAGCTTGTCTGGAAATCAAGCAGTCAGACTGCCATTAATGGAGTGTGTTCAAGTGGTAAGTCGCCCTTCCCCTTGTCTTGCCCTTCTCTGTAAAATCCTTCTTGCCCTGGAGGTCTTAAATATGTATGAATAAAGTAGAAGTTTAACATGGATATGGAAAGTAAAGGAGAAGTTCAAGTATAAGTCTGCTTTTTTAAATTCCCATTTTGTAGTGGGTTGGGCTAGAGAAATTTTTCACTGGGAGCTATAGAATCTGGTATACAACATTGCCAATAAATATCCACATTGGCATTGCATGTAATGATAGCGCTTTGCCAATCAATAAGTCTGTACCTGAAATGTGAAAATCACTGTGATCCATAAGGAGTATGAGGTGGATGAATGGTTTCTACATCACAGGGTGATTTCTGCAGTCCTCTCTTTGCAAGCTACATTGGTACAGAGATGGATGTGAATGGTTCAGTGTCTTCTGTTAAGCTCTGTGAAATGTCAGTACTCATTGTCAGTGAATACACTAAACCGGTCTGAACAGTTTAAGAACATAGGTGTATTTCCTGATTATTGTTTTGGTTTTTTTTCCACACATTCTTAAAAAGGTCCCACTTTTTGCCAGTTTTTCTTCTTACATTGGTTGTCAAGCAGCTAGAGCTGTTAATAGATCTGCTGTACCTTCAGCTTTTACACTTACCAGGGAGAAGGCATTTTTTGCAGGAGTGTGTTATCTGGCATTAAATACAAATTAGTTAGCATATCTAGGTGCAGAACGATCCTTTATAGTTCTTGAGTCACTCTTACCATTAACTGCATATGTCACATGGAAAAGATCTGGACAGTGCTGCAGATATAAGCACATTGAATACAACTGTTTTTTTATGTTAAAATAGCTTAAATTAGACATACACTACTGTGCAAAAGTTTTAGGCAGGTATGAAAAAAATGCTATAAATATAGCAAGCTTTTAGAAATATAAGTGTTTATAGTTAATTTTTATCAATGAACAGAAGAGAAATCCAAATCAAATCAATATTTGGCGTGAACGTCCTTTGCCTTCAAAACAGCATAAATTATTCTAGGTACACTTGAACACAGTTTTTTTAATGAACTCCGCAGGTACAGTGGGGATCTTTGAGATTTCTGGGCTGTCTGTCACGCACTGCTCTTTTAAGGTCTATCCATACATTTTCAATTATGTTGAGGTCAGGAGATTGTGAAGGCCATGGCAAAACCTTCAGTTTACGCCTCTTGATGTAACCCCCCGTGGATTTCGAGGTGTGTTTAGGATCATTATCCATTTGTAGAAGCCATCCTCTCTTTACCATCCAAAATTTGCTGAAATTTTATTGAATCCATTTTTCCTTCTACTCGTGAGATGTTCCCTGTGCCACTGGCTGCAATACAACCCTAAAACATGATTGATCCACCCCCATGCTTAACAGTTGGACAGAGGTTCTTTTCATTAAATTCTGTGCCCCTTCTTCTCCAAACGTACCTTTGCTCATTCCGGCCAAAAAGTTTGATTTTAACCTCATTGGTCCACAGAACTTGTTTCCAAAATGCATCAGGCTTGTCTATATGTTCATTTGCAAAGTTCAAACGCTGCTTTTTGTGGTGAGGACGTAGAAGAGGTTTTCTTCTGATGACTCTTCCATGAAGACCATATTTGTATAAGTATCTCTTTACAGTGGAATAGTGTACCACAACTCCAGTGTCTGCCAGATCTTTCTGGAGGGATTGTGCAGTCAAACGTGGGTTTTGAATTGTTTTTCTCACAATCCTTCGAGCTGTTCTGTCTGATATTTTTCTTGGTCTTCCAGATCTTGCTTTAACTTCCACTGTTCCTGATGACTGCCATTTCTTAATTACATTCCGAACAGAGGATATTGACATCTGAAAACGCTTTGCTATCTTCTTATAGCCTTCTCCAGCTTTGTGAGCGTCAACTATTTTCAGTTTCAGTTTTCTAGACAACTGCTTAGAAGATCCCATGGTGCTGATTGTTGGGGCAAGGTCAGATGAGTCTGGGCATTTAAAACCTTTGAGATTGACATCACCTGGTCTTCCCAGACGATGATTGAGAACAATCCATGACACCGGCAAGTCTCAGCCTTGCAAAGGGGGCAGTGCATGCTATAAATTCTGCAGGGTGCCCAAACTTTTGCAGACGCCATTTTTTTGTTTTCTGTAATTTTGAAAGTGTCAATGATGGAAATAAAATCTAACTTTTGTTGACATATTATAAGAATGTCTAATCTGTAATTTGATGCATTTTGGAGATTTTTCCATCTTTCCTTGACTTCTTTATGCACATTAATACAAATTTTTACCTGGGGTGCCCAAACTTTCGATCCCCACTGTAGGTTTTCCCATACATCATGGAGAACTAACCACAGATCTTCTGTGGATGTAGGCTGCCTCAAATCCTTCTGTCTATTCATGTAATCCCAGACTGATTTGATTATGTTAAGACCAGGCCTCTGTGGGGGGCCAAACAATTACTTGTTTTTCTTAATGCTGAAGATAGTTCTTAATGAGATTGGCTGTATGTTTGGGGTCGTTGTCCAGCTGCAGAAAAATTTGGGGCCAATCACATGCCTCCCTGATGGTATGTTATGATGGAAAAGTATCTGCCTGTATTTCTCAACATTGAGGACACCATTGATCCTGGCCAAATCTCCCACTTCATTTGCAGAAATGCAGCTCCAAACTTGCAAGGAACGCCCACAATGCTTCACTGTTGCCTGCAGACACTCATTGTACCGCTCTCCAGCACTTCAGTGAACAAACTGCCTCCTTCTACAGCCAAATATTAAAATTTTTGACTCATCAGTCCAGAGCACTTGCTGCCATTTTTCTGCACCCCAATTCCTATGTTTTTGTGCATAGTTGAGTCACTTAACCTTGTTTCTACATCAGAGATATGGCTTTTTGGCCACAATTCTTCCATGAAGACCGCTTTCAGCCAGACATCTCTGGACAGTATATGGATGTACCAGGGCCCCACTGGTTTCTACCAGCTCTTTGCTGATGGCACTGCTGGACATCTTCCAATATCAAAGGGAAATGAGCATGAAGTGTCTTTCATCTGCTGTATCAAGTTTCCTTGGCAGACCACTACGTCTACGGTCCTCAACATTTCCCTTTCCTTTATCGTACATCACAGGACACAGAGCAGCCATATTCATTGCGATCTGGGTTATACACCACTTATAGATGAATGGACACTAGCAACCAACAAACCCCTCCCATACAGGAAGTACCTCCGTTTTTTCGACCATGTCTTAGAGGTGATGGTCATGTTTGGAGAAGCTCTCCAGATTTTTTTTTTTAAAGAAGAAGAAAAAAGATTGTGTTCTAATCCTGATTAAGATCTCTGGATCCAAGGGGATTGGTAATCAGATCCATCGGAAAGTGGAAGACTAAAAGGATGGTACCTGAGCCTCAGTAATGGAAAAACGAGGTATTGCCTGTAATGCGACCTTCTTTGGCGCTGGACCCTGGGATCTAGACCCTTGGTAAAACCAACCCCAAAGGCGTTCCGGCAGGGTGCTCTACAGGTCCAAGGGAGTGGGCCTAAAAATTAAGGGGACCCAGTCCTTGATGGTCGACGAGTGACAGGACCCGCCGTGATGGGTGAAGATTGGATTCTTGTTATAGACAGAATCCTGCGGCGGGACTGGTAAGTTCACTTTAAATTATGTTGCACTGTTACCTTCTGATTTAACAGATGCCGGGTGCCATGTTTTATGTCTTCACTTGGGGCAGTGTATGTATTTACTGTGAAAAGTGTAACTTGGATGCCTTACAGTCTGCTCTTAAAACCTAATGCTTTCTGTGCAGGAACAGGCACCGACAGGTTATGTGACCTGATGCATCCCACCTGTGCATTCACTTCCCTCTGTGGCTCTAGGTCAGAAGCTGGCAAACTTAGCGTTGCTTTCAGTAGCAGGTGATCGCGCCTGCAAATGCGGCTTCTTTTATGTGCACGGGCGTGCACGTGGAGCCGGGAAGGGGCGTGTCCATGACGCATTGGCGTGCACGTAGCACGCCGCACAGTAAGCAGAACAAATGGCGCGGCATTTGAGGAGTGTTCCAGGCGACGCAAGCTTCAGTCAGAAGCTGGAGGGGACGCAGAGCAACGGCAGCTGGGTGCGTGAGTCACTTTGGCTGCATGCTTACAGGGCACTAACAGGTTCTGCTAATTTCGGGATAACTGTGCTATGGGTGATAAGCTATTCAGCTTGGCACAAGACTTGAGTACACTAAAGTTAGTACCTCAAGTTTTTTCTTGCATAAAGCAATGTCCTCCCATAAGAGGAGTGGGGGGCACAGCAGGAAGGGGCACAAGTGTGCCTCCATCAGGATTGGAAGATCCTAGCTTTGCCTCCTCAAAATCCTCAGGCTTTTCCCTTACATCTGCTCTTAGAACAGATATTATATGCTGATTGAGATCCTCCTGATAGGATTTTTGTTCCTATGTTTTTTTGTTTGTTTTTCTTTGTGTCCTATGGAGGAAAAGTTCACAAGAAAATAGAGTGTACCTACAGTGGATGCTGCTATTTCTTCTGTAAAGAGAAATTCAACTTGTCCTGTAGATAATGCCCAGGTTTTTAAAGATCCAGCTGATAAGAAATTGGAACCTTTGCTAAAAGCTTGCTTTGCTATTGCAGGGTCTGCAATACAACCGGCAGTTGTGGCTATAGGAGTTTGTCAGTCTTTGAAAGATCATATTAAACGAGTATCCAGGACTGTTCCTTCTCAAGGAGAGTCTGTCAAAGATTTCACAGATCTACCTCAAGCTTTGTGTTTTGCAGTAGATGCTCCTAAGTACTCCATACAGCAAATGTCACGGTTCGCTCTTTTGTCAGTTCATATGCGCAGAATCCTGTGGCTAAAAAGCTGGTTTGCGGAATTACTGTGTAAAAAAAATTGCTGGCTGGTTTTGGTGTGGGGGGGGGGGGGGGGGAGTGCGCTGCTACCAGTTATAAGAAGAAGTAAATGTCCTTCTTTTAAGATATCTAACACTAAGATTCCCAGTACTTCTAATCCCAGGCAGTTTCGACGGCCTCAGCCATCTGGATCTAGAGCTAAGATCTAGATCAAGGGCAGAAGAAACCCTGGGCCCAGAGACCTACCAAGCCTAGCTCTAAATCTACCTTGTGAAGATATGCCAGTCAGTCGGGTGGGGGGAAGGTTTTTACAGTTTTCGGAGGCCTGGGTGGAAATCATTCAGGAAAAGTGGGTTATTTCCACAGTCTCACAGGGGTACAAACTAGAATTTCGGGTGTTTCCTCATCCTCAGTTTGTAAAGTCAAACATACCTGCAGATCCTCTAAAAAGAAGATCCTTCTTTCTGGCGCTGGAGCATCTAAGGCATGGGTGTCCAACCTTTTGGCTTCTCTGGGTCACATTGAGTGTAGAGAAATTTTCTCGGGCCGCATATAAAATATATACTATTAGTTAAGGTATATAAGTAATAAAACACCGCCGCACCCGTCTCGTGCTGCTGCACCCCCCCAGCACTAATTTAACACAACTAGTGGATGATCCCCTCCGAGGCTGCCTCTGTGGCCGTGCCCACGACTTGACTTTCCTCCCCAGCAAAAAAAAAAATTGTCAGGGGGCAGTGGGCCGCACCGTTGGACATGCCTGATCTAAGGTCTCAAGCAGTGATTACAGAGGTTCCAGACGGCAAGAAATTCAGGGGTTTTTACTCAAACCTTTTTGTAGTCCCCAAGCCAACGTGACATGAGACCTATTCTTTATCTCAAAGCTCTGAACCAGTTTTTGAACATTCGCACATTCCGAATGGAGTCAATTCATTTAGTCGTGGCCTCTCTGCAAGGAGGAGAATTTCTAGCATCCATAGACATTATTAGTTCATGGCTTTGCCCTTCGAGCTAGCCACGGCTCCACAACTATTCACAAAAACCCTAGCTCCAGTATTGGCTATTCTAAGGTCTCAAGGGCTAGCAGTGGTAGGATACCTGAATGATCTATTACTTATAGACCGGTTGGCGTCCACTGTAATCAAGAATGTATCCCAGGCAGTTCAGTTCTTAGAACGTCTGGGTTGGATTCTGAACTTGGCAAAGTCAGCATTGCAGCCGGTTCAGAGTCTGGAGTATCTGGGTTTCCTTGTGGACACTAAGGTATTTTTTCCACCAATAAAGGTCATAGCCCTGAAGGATCTGGTTCGGATCGTAAGAGGGAAGAATTATCCTTCTGTACGTCTTTGCATGAGGTACAAGGGAAGATGGTTTCCTCATTCGAAGCAGGTCCTTATGCTCAATTCCATGCCAGACCTTTACAGAACAACATTCTGTCAACCTGGAGCAAAAAGATCCAGGCCCTAGATTGTCGCATGTCTCTAGTCCCGAGGGTACATCAGAGTCTAAGATGGTGGTTGGTAGCTAGGAATTTGGAGAGCGGGAAATCCTTTCTTCCTGTAGTCTGGAAGGTGGTGACTACAGATCTCTCTGGCTGGGGAGCAGTTCTGGAGGAAGCCAATGTCCAAGGGAAATGGTCCTGGTTAGAAAGGAGCTTCCCCATCAATATCCTGGAAATCTGAGCAGTTTGTCCGGCATTAAGGTACTGGGCGCCCAGACTTCGGGGATACCCCGTCAGGATACAATCTGACAATGCCATGGCTGTGGCCTATATCAACCATCAGGGGGGCACCAATTGTCAGTCAGCCCAGAAGGAGGTGGGCCACATCCTATCCTGGGCGGAGAAATTTGTTCCATGCCTGTCGGCTGTTTTCATTCTGGGAATAGAGAACTGGCAGGCAGACTTTGAATTGCCAACAGATGTTTCCGGGGCGGGATGGTCCTTATATCCCGAGATATTTGCATTCATTTTTCAACGTTAGGTAGTCCCGGGCGTAGATCTGTTTGCATGCAGGTTGAAAAAATTTATTGTTTAAAAGGGAAGGTTCCACCTTTTCCGGTAAAGGCACACTCTACCAGAAGAGAAGGTGCCTCTTGGGCAGTTTACCAACATGCTTCTATGGCTCATATTTGCAGGGCCGCCACTGGGTCTTCAGTACATAAGTTCACTAGATTCTATCAAGTGGATGTGAGGACCCAGGAGGAGTCTGCATTCGGCTGCAGTGTGCTGCAGGCAGCTATGTAGATCTTTTCGGTCTGATGGAGTTTTTTTTCATATAGTGTCCCCCTCCCCTCAAGTGCATTGCTTTGGGATTTCCCAGATAGTAATAAATATGGCTGCTCTGTGTCCTGTGATGTATGATAAAGAAAAACTGATTTTTCCTACAGATTACCTGTAAAATCCTTTTCTTGGAGTACATCAGGGGACACAGAGATCCCTCCCCTCTTGTCTGGGATGTTTATTGCTTGCTACAAAACTGAGGTACTTCCTGTATGGGAGGGGTTATATAGAGGGGGACTTCCTGTCTTGTTGCTTGCCAGTGTCCATTCACCTATAGGTGGTGTATAACCCAGATAGTAATGAATATGGCTGCTCTGTGTCCCATGATGTACTCCAAGAAAATGAAAAATCTGGTTTTCTTTATGCTTCTTGAATGGCACATCTTGAACCACAGTCTTCTTTGAAATCTTTGCCTGGGAAAAACCTAGCTAATGCAGTATAACTACCTTATGTTGCTGTGTTTAGTCTTGCCATGATGTATGGCCTGTGACATGACACTGTCTTTCACAACCTCCTACACAGCTGTTTCTGTTTCAGTTAATGACTGACTGTGTTTTAACCTACATATGAAATTGATGATCATTAGCACCTGATTAATCATACACCTGACTTTGTGCAAGTGTACCAATTTTAAGAACTGAAGCTGATTTAAAGCCAAAGAGTAGTCACACCAAATATTGATTCTTCTTCTGTTTGCATAAAAAAAAACCTGATGTGTTCTATCCCTTTCCTATGCCATTCTAAAAAAGAAAATGTGACTATACATACATTATAAAGTGCCCAAACACAAGTATGAGTATACACTGGCCTGAATTTGACCAATTAACTTGATGATCAACAGATATACTGTACATTATATACATTTATATGACTTTTCAATGTCCGTTTTTGTACACTGTTTTTGTACACTGTATACTCAATGCTTTATATTATCATCTATGATCTTTTTATTAATAAAAAGAGTTTGGATTAAAAAAAAAAAAGTAATAAAGTATATGTACATTTGACCAAAATGTGAATATTAAACTGACACTAAAATTATATCCTTATTCTCCAAAAATAATCAATACACAACTAATACTTAATGGCCCTGTAATCTATTTTTCATGAAATAGTTTTTTACTGTGTTTTTCTGCCGCCTTGTAACTTCCTCTGTGACCTCCCAAACCTCTGTTTTCCCTGTCACTTCCATTTGTTTGAAACAAGCAGTGTAAAGTAGTTACTGTCATGCGTACTGCCTATTCACACTACACATCCCAGGGTTCAAAGTCCAGAGTACATCTTGAGACCGAGCAAGAGAGGGTGGCTACATTCCTACGTTCAGTTGGGCCATGAAAAACTAGCTGAGCCACCCTCTAAAGGTAGGTCAGATCACAGTACCTACAATAGGAGTTTTTAGGAGGCTGGGAGCAATGGAAGATACATTATATTGCCAAATGTATTGGGACGCCTGCCTTTACAGCTTTAAGTCATCTGGGAAGGCTGTCCACAAGGTAGGTCTGTATGTCTATGGGAATGTTTGACCATTCTTCCAGAAGTGTATTTGTGAGGTCAGGCACGGATGTGGACAAGAAGGTCTGGCTCACCATCTCTGCTGTAATTCCTCCCAAAGGTGTTCTATCGGGTTGAGGTCAGGACTCTGTGCAGGCCAATCAGGTTCCCACACCCCACACTTGCTCATCCATGTCTTTCTGGACCTTGCTTTGTTCACTGGTCCAAATCATTTGGTGGAGGAGGGATTATGGTGTGGGGTTGTTTTTCGGGGGTTGGGCTTCCCGTGAAGGGAACTCTTAGCATACCAAGACATTTTGGACAATTTCATGCTCCCAACTTAACCCGATAGAACACCTTTGGGATGCATTAGAGAAGAGACTGCAAGCCAGGCCTTCTTGTCCACATCAGTGTCTGACCTCACAAATGCACTTCTGGAAGAATGATCAAACATTCCCATAGACATACTCCTAAACCTTGTGGACAGCCTTCCCAGAAGAGTTGAGGCTGTTATAGCTGCAAAGGTTCGAACAACTCAATATTGAACCCTACAGACTAAGACTGGGAAGCCATTAAAGTTCATGTGCGTGTAAAGGCAGGCGTCCCAATACTTTTGGTAATATAGTGTATTTTTTTTGAGTTAACAGTGCATACTTAAATAGATTTTTTTTAAATAAGAGTTTAATGTCATTTTAGTATTTAGATTGCACTGGACATAAAAGTAGTTATTCAGAAGTCCCATTACTGAAAGGTTTCTACCCAAAGATTATTTGGCCCTTGTTTGTGTTAGGTGAGTTGTGTCGGTCTAACAAAGCCTACATACAAGTACTTTTTTTTTTTTTTTACAGCATGTAAGCATAACTTATTGTAACAATCACTCATTCATCTTTTTTTTTTTTTACAGACCAAGGATGTGACAACAGCCATGAGTAATAAAAGATTTAATGAAGCTGTTAAATTAAGAGGAAGGTAAATGCATCTCTATTCCTCTCAAATTAGCATTGGAACCATGAGACCATAAATACACTGTAGATATAACCAAGCACAGTGGCTCATAGTACTTATTCCACTTAGATTTCAGCTGTGATTTTTCTACTAGAGCTATAGGTCAATGGTTCTCAAAGTTGAAAAAACAGACAATGTAAATCAAAGTCACGCAAGGGACTACTACTTATTATTTTTATTATTATTTAGGATTTTTATAGTGTCACAGTTTACCCAGTATTTTACAATGTGAAGGGAGACCGTACGGTTTCAATACAAGTGGCTTAGGACGGCCCTGCATGCAATTAAAAAGGCAGAGCAAGGGATATAAAAAGATAACAACTGTGAGGGATGAGCTGATGGTAAAAGTAGTAGTACAGTTTTTAGGTGGAGACCGAATAGGCTTTCCTATAGGGGATACGTTTTCAGGGTAAGAGTAAAATACCAGGACAGATTGCAGTAGGAAGTTCCATAGGATTGGAGGGGCTCTGGAGAAATACTGGAGGTGAGCATTGGAAGGAGTGGGAGTTGGAGGGAGCTTGGGAGGAGCGAAGAGAACGGTTTGGTTGGTATTTTGAGACAGAGTTGGTGATGTAGCTCGGGGCAGAGTTGTGGATGGCTTTGTATGTTTATATTTTGAATTGATTTGTTGGGCTACCAGAAGCCAGTGGAGGGGTTTGCAGAGAAGAGTGGTAACCAGGTACATGAGTCTAGAAACAGCATTCATGACAGCCTAAAGGGGGAATCGCATACAATAAGGTAGGCAAACGAGAGGGTAGCTGCAATAGTCAAAGCAAGAGAAATAGACAGGAGAATAAAGAATTAGCTTTGTGATGTCATAAAGAAGGGGAGCATTTTGGAAGTGTTGTGGAGGTTAAAGCAGCAAGATTTGGACAGTAAGTGGATGTGGGTCCTGTGCAAATCACAAAACATTTTTTTACCTTGGCGCTGTGAATACATTCAGGTAAAAAAACGTTTTAGATTTAGAAACCACGTTAAAGCATTTTTATGGTAAAAATGTAAAATCACATATTCAGTTCTTCATTGTTTTTAAATTATTTCTATCTTCCTATTTATCTGAACAATCTTGAAGTTTTTAAACTTACTTTATGAACATCCCCCACACATCTACTTCCTTAAATTCTCTGACACATATTCAGTCTGCCCTGTGAGAGGGCACTGCTGTGTCACACATTTGACAGAGCCTGCCGTCTGAACTACAGAAGTGCTGAGAGAATTATTTCCACGAGGCGGAGTCAGTACAGGAATCACTGCTTGCAGGCAGAAAGGTACCATGGGATATATAGTCCTTACAAATTGAAACTATACAATAGAGAAGATGCTGCAAAGCATGCATGGAATTCAGGACATTGGCTAGCTGACAGGCAACAATCTCAACCTAAAAGGATATTTTTCAAGTAAGGTTATATTGGATTGTCAAAAATCACTATTGTTTGTATTGTTATTAGAATACTGATGTTAAAAAATAGCGTATGCTGTGACCATAGATCTTCTTTAAAAGAGAAATGCACATGAGACTCAAAAACAAATTGGACACAATTTTCATGTACAGTAAACTTTTGTATTTATAAGAAACCCACTATTATACTGACTTTTTTCACAGGAGTTTTGAAAACAACTGGAATGTCTACAGGACACTGGCTCACATAAGACCCCCTTCCACAAAGGTGAGAAATATACATATATTTGTAAATTTGGTTGTTTAAAAAGCAGGAAATGTGCAAAGTTACAGATTTGCTTTTACGGAATAATGTACACGCTTCTGAGGTCTTCACTTTAAGTAACAATGTGGCTTTTGCAACTGTGCATACAAGATTGTGAAACTGAACACTACATGGAAAAAAGGAGCATACTGAGCTAAGGAGTGTACTGAGCTAATGAAAATCTCCTTATCCTTCTCCAATGTTATTATTACCCACACACCATTTGAGGATCTCTTCGGTTGTTCTTGTGGAATGCCACTATGACAGCTGTTTGAAAAGTATTGTTTAAGAATTAAGAACCATTGAGACTCCTTATTCTCTTCAAGGGTATTTTGAGTGTTTGTGACGAGTCCACCCAAAAAATAATAGTTTAGAGGTAGTCTCTACAGTTTTATAGGTAAAGCCTAAAGACCTGAGTTGGACTCTGGTATCTTACAGGTCTCAGTATAAAAAGCCAGTCTTCAATTTCTCTTATATGTTACACAAACGGTAATATCTTCCTACTATAAAACTTTATTATGGTACCTGTTCAGCTGGGAGTTTTGAGTGTTGCTGCCCACCTTTGTGTACTCCAGCGCTCCATCTTTTGTTTTCTTCATCATATAAAATAATCTAAATATCCAACATAAACAGAGATGCCAAGAGTTATAAAAACAGGAAGATGTACTCTCCAGTATATAATAAAAACATTGAAATCTGGACAGAGCCTTGTTCTCTTCTTTTACCCTTTTTCTTTATTCTCTCTTTTCCTTCTTTCTCTCTTCCATCTTCTCATCTCACACCTATGATAACACACCTTCTGTGTTATTCTTTGAATGAATATTCCTGACTACTGTACTTTCTCTGTGGAACTTATTCAAGCTTACTATTGCACAGATTATAATGTATGACTCTATACTACCTTGGAGCATGGGGACTTTCTTCTTCTGCTCCAGGGGTTTTTTCTTCGCAGAGCATACCTACTCATGGGAAGTCATGCACTGTTATATTCCTTTATACGTTCCCAGTTGGGAATTTTGTTCATGTGTTTAATTCTGATGTATTCATTTGTGTTGATTTATTGTATTCACTACATTGCTTTAAAATAAAAAATCTTTTGTAAAGAAATCTGGACAGAGCCTTTAACATTTTTTTCGGTTTATTTCTGTTACATAAATGTTTTCACATTACAACATATCAAGATGAGAGAAAAATGATCAGTTGTTCTGCTGCAGTGACCTATCTTTTTACTTGCAGAGTGGTTATAACTTGGCTGTTTTGAATATTGGTGCCCCTGCTGCTGGCATGAACGCTGCAGTGAGATCCACTGTCAGAATTGGCATTATTCAAGGCCACAGGATGTTTGCTGTGCATGATGGATTTGAGGGCCTTGCCAAAGGACAGGTACTTATTTTATTTCTTACATAAAACCCCTCCTACATTAGTGAGAGTTTGAACCAAAGTCATTGTATTAATGTGCTTATCAAGGTTTGATGGATGCTGCAACTAAAATGTAATCCATTGCTTTGCAGTGTACAAACATTATTAATAAATATATCAAGTACCACAAAATTGTTGATTTGTTAATTTCAGTGACTGCATACAGGCCAGGTTTTTATAATAAGCAACAAAAAAGATAATTGTGCCAAAATATAATCAACTCCTTAAGTATGGTCAAGACGGGTAAGGCTTTAGCTCCGGTATAATGTTTTAGTAATTTGGGATAGAATAGCAATTTAACGTTTGTAATATATAAATTAAGAATCTGTACATTTTTTCAATAATGTAAAATGTAATATGTATTTTGTGAGCAACTAAATAACACGTTTGTTTTTTGCACTACTATAGAATAGGCACTAGGTGGCAGCAATACATAATGGAGAAGGCGTATTTAACTGGATAATACTCATAAGGCCACCTGATTTTTTTTATTTTTATATTTTTTGTATTTTAAAGTTACCATTTTATTTGGTGTAGTTTTAGGAACTAAATTTAAGCGTAGATATTTTTATTGTGCTTTTTTTTTTTTTCATTTTGCTAACGTGTGTAGCGAACAAACAAAATTAAGTATGCACGTATCAATCTCTTGATACAATTACTATTTGACACAAAATTTAGCATATAATTTACACTTTTTCTTTTTTTTTTTATTTATATATATATTTTATTTCTCAATAATAGATAGAAGAAATTGGATGGGGTGGTGTTGGAGGATGGACTGGACAAGGAGGATCTAAACTTGGAACTAAAAGGTGATTTTTTTTTTTCTGGGAATATATTCCAGAGATAAGGGGCAAAAGAAAAATGAAATCTCCAACACACTGAGCCCTTATGCATTTTTCTATCCCTAACAAGTACAGGATTACTTTGAAAAGTTTGTGCTTTTTTTTTTCTTGCAATAACTTGTATTAATGTCATAACACAGAAATAGAATTTGTCACATGCTTCTTAATCGTAGAGTAAGTGCTGGTTCACACTAACGCGATGTGGGAACCAGCGCGATTCCAGTGCTGGTTTCCGCACCGCATAGGACTCGCAGGCAGTTCACACTGCCCTATGCGAACTGCTGTGGGTGTCAATAGAAAGTTAACGACACCCCCAGATCCGTTCACATATGGCAGTGCGAATTGTGAAATGGTGCAGGAATCGGATCGCATAGATGTGAACACCCATGTGATCCGATTCCAGTGCGGACCAAAAAAAGGGTCCTGCACCGTTTAGGTCTGAATGCGATACAAATTCATCCATACAATCTCCTTTAAATTTATGAACAACTATACAGCATAGAACAAGCACCTACTAGACTGGATAAAAACCAGATTGGACTTGCTTACTAAACCATCCTCATCCTCTGTCCCCCAAGCAGAGACTAGTGCGCGTTCCACTGCAGCTGGCAGAGCAGCCTTATTATGCCTCCTTGTCCACAGCTACTCCTGCCATAGCCCCAGCATCAGGAATGGAGAAGTCAGAAGTCAGCGAAAGTTTTTGATCAGTGTCAGCCACTTGCTACTTAACAATGCACAGCCATAACTTCATTCTGATGCAGGTTCTATACACGGTACAGATACGCCACTTTACAGGCAGACTAAGAGGACCCCCCAGGCACTATATTTAAATGAATTTTTCATTTTTATTATTGCACTTTAAGCATCAGTAAATCACTGCTCATTTAAAAATGATGTTTTTTACAAATTTTTATTTTTTTTATTTTTATTAATACATGTCACCCAGTGCAGTACCCAGACCCCCATACCCTTTGTATGCCCAATAACTTGCATCTAAGCCCTCAAAATAGGCACTTTTTTGATTTTTTACAGTTCGGGTCCCATAGACTTCAATGGGGTTTGTTATTCGGCTCAGAATTTCTGCGATGTTCGAGAGTTCTGGCGCGAACCGAACAGGGGGTTGTTCGGCCTATCTCTAATTGTGACATGTGTGCCCAGCTCAATGTTCTTTGTTAGTATTATACATCCCAGTTTACCTCTCAAGATACTAAATACATTAAAGTAATGTCACCTATTTCTATATTCTCTTCTATCACTTATATTTATGTGTTTGTATAAATGCTATGGTCATTCATCTACACAGGGTGCTGCCAAAGAAATACTATGAAGAAATCAGTGCAAATATAAGCAATTTTAACATACATGGCCTGATCCTTATTGGCGGTTTTGAGGTAAGTTTATTTTATTCTGTAGTAAAATGTTGTATTGTGTACATGGGTTAAATTCAGTATGCAATTAATAGATAACCACATTTCAGGGATAAATACTCCAGGAAGGCAATGGGGTCTGTGTCAGGCTTGCTTTTAGAAAATAAGAACAGTCTGGCATGTCTGATCTATTTATAGATTGACTGTAGTCGGTTTGTATATTTGTCTACATCTAAATTATTTTGTCTTTATTGTATAAAGGTTGTTATAGAGCCAAAGAGTATTGAACTTTGAGCAATTATTTATTTTACTGGATTACTGAGCTCTCTGTGTTGCTGGATACATAATAGTCACATGGGCTCCTTTTGATTATAGTTACACCTGTGTTGCCATTTCTATTCTCTGACTTTGTTTTCTACAACATTACTACCTGTTGATATGTATCCTAGTAGTAAATGTCATTTATCTTGCAGGCATTTACAGGCAGTCTGGAACTGGTGGAAGGACGTTCTAAATATGAGGAGCTATGTATACCTATTGTTGTTATTCCAGCCACTGTCTCAAACAATGTCCCCGGATCTGACTTTAGTATTGGTGCTGATACAGCTCTCAACACTATAACCACTGTAAGTATTTCCGTCTTCTCCCTGCTGTTTGTACAGTAATATTCATGGCAGCTTTGTTAATGGTGAAAAAAAGGGGCAGCAACTACTCTACTTCAGTTATGGATTTGGAAATGACAGTGCTCTTTTATTAGGTTATTACATTCCACCAGGAATTGTTTGTCAAAAAACATGATGCAATTGGAAAGAGCCTTTTTATTTGTTAAATAGGAAATGTATTATTTTACTCACAGGATGCCTCTATCACCCTCGCCCCAATTTGTTGGGTTCGGATGCTTTACTCAGTGCCGGTTCACACTTCTGCGATGACAGACATTGCATGTGATTCAGAGCGCACTGCTCCTAAAATCACATGCGATGTCTGTGCAATGCGAATTCAGCCATACAGATTGTATGGCTGAATTTGCATCTTAATCGGACTAAACACGCACAGGACCCTTTTTTGGGTCCGCTACAGAATAGGATGGCATGGTGGTTCACACCAGTGCTATCCGATTCATGTGCAAACTGTCAGTTCGCACTTCGATATGTGAGCTGATCTGGGGGTGTCGTTAACTTTGTATTGACACCTCCAGTGGTTCATGTGTGAACTGCCATGCGAGTTCAATGCGATGCCGGAACTCTCAGTGGATTCGCAGGGTTCCCGCATCGCAGAAGTGTGAACAGGCACTTATGATTGTTCAGAGGGCTTTTTTTCCTCAGAGAAAAGGTTCAGGAACTCAGCCCCCTCCCCTAGGCCACGCCTGTCCCGGCCTCTACCCGACCCTAGAACCAGCCCTTGTCTCCACCCCTCCACACCTCCTAGGACCTCCCCCTTTAGAGAACAGGTATAATTTGGGGGGCTATACAAGTAACTTGTTTGAAATTTGTTACTAAAAAACAATGTAGTAAAATGCACAAAACATTAGAAATATCCAGCTCTTACCAAAGTAAACTCAGACCCACTTCCAGATGATTTCAACCGGGCAATATCCAGCAAAGAGACCCCCTCATATCACTGGAGAGACAGCCCCATAACCAGCAAAGAGGCAGCCCCATAACCAGCAAAGAGGCAGCCTATTCCAGTTCAGAGACCCACACAGACCCACATCCAAGCAGCATTAACATAGCCCCATCCTGCATGAATAATTTACCAAGAAAATCTGCACAGCTTCTCTACAGTCAGGCTACACGAGTTGCACGTGAGCTCTCTCTATCTCTCTCCCTCTCTCTCTATCTAGCTCTCTCTCTGTCCAAGAGAGGCTGATGCCGAAAGGAGCATTCAGTCTGCAGGGAGAGGTGGAGTGTGAATGATATCACTTCCTCCCCACTCTCTCAGGCATGCTGCAGCTAGAACTATATTCAATCCCCTGCTTATGCAGCCACACATTCATGTCGCGGTCACCCTACTTCCCCGTCTGTGTCTGCCAGAGGTGGCGGAATGGTGTGACTCAAAGAAAGGCAAGGGATCGCACATAGTGAAGTTTGTCTAACACATTTATGAATTAAAACATAAGAAAACCTCTTAATAACAGCATACAGCAAGCACATCACATCCTCTCTAGCTGAATGTAACAGTCATACACTTCCTCGAGCGGCTCTGTGAGACAGCGGGTGATTTCACTGGTCCTCCGTTCCGCACGCGTGACGTCCCATAAGGGAAGGGACTTCCTCAGCGGCTTGTGTAGGAGCCTGTCATCCCCGCAATATATAGAGCCAATGAGCTGCAACTTCTTTGCAGCTCCTTTTGCAGCTCATTGGCTCTATATATTGCGGGGATGACAGGCTCCTACACAAGCCGCTGAGGAAGTCCCTTCCATTATGGGACGTCACGCGTGCGGAAGGGAGGAGCCGTGAAATCACCCGCTGTCTCACAGAGCCGCTCGAGGAAGTGTATGACTGTTACATTCAGCAAGAGAGGATGTGATGTGCCTGCTGTATGCTGTTATTAAGTAAGAGGCTTTCTTATGTTTTAATTAATAAATGTGTTAGACATACTTCACTATGTGCGATCCCTTGCCTTTCTTTGAGTCACACCACTAAGAGAGCAAGCTTTTGGATTGTCTAATCGGTATCCCCTGGAGGTATTTGGAGTAACTGGGATCATCCCATCCATCCATTCTGCCAAAGGTGTTATCGTCAGTGTTCAATTGCAAGTGGAATCTGTCCTGGTGTTTTTGACCCTTTGTGGTCAGTGCTTTGAGGTGAGAGGCCATTATATCTGGTGGTGGATTTGTAGTTTTAAGACCACAGCATTGGCTCTGAGTGCATCTTTATCCACACAGGGCCCTTCCTCCTTTGCATGGACTATATTTCCTATTCAATTGATTCATTTTAGTTTTAGCGCTGCACTAATTTCCTATCAATGTACACATTTTGGTCTCCTGCACACTGTACATTTTTTTCTGCTGCTCCTAGGGGCATTTGTCATTTTTCTAAATGCCCCTGCATGTTAGCCCATGTGTCCGTGCACACATAGGTGTTTATAGAGTTTAGAGGCAGTGCATGTAGAGGCAAAAAAAAGAAAAACCCACAGCCAGTGCATCCAGGAGCTGCGCCGTTTGGCAGAAAAAATGCTTGACGTGCCTAAATGTCTTTAACCGTGTGTCAACACTAGGCACTTTTATCGCTTGAGCGTTAATTTCAATGGCCAGAATAAGCTATTATTCTTGCCAATGAAATTCATTACCGATCAAGCGCTTGACACGCCTAAACGTGCCTAAACATGTTGCACACAGTTACAAGCGTCAAGTGTTTTTTTTTTTTTTTTCTGCCAAAACGCTGCTGCTAGATGTAAAGGAGTCTACGAGAGTTAGCAAAACGTCCATTGTGCATGAGGCCCTAAAGTAGAACTATAGGCAAAACTTTTATTTTTTCTATTTTGGATAGAGAAAGGGAGGGTTAGAACCCCTGTCAGATTTTTTTTCGCCATCTGTGTCCGATTGCCGAGATTTCCCCTCACTTCTTGTTCTATAGCCAAAGAGGAAGTCCCCCCAGTTAACCAGAACTAGTAGTGTGCCCATTGGAAGATTCCGCTGCTATTACTTTTCTGGGGACAACGCAAAATTTCGGATTTTCTTTTACTTCACTTTCAATGGTAACAGTTAACAGGACAAATAGAGAGGGTCAATCTCCTAGCTGGGGCACAGACAGCAATAAAAATTGATAGGGGTTCTAATCCCTCTCCACTCTAGCCAAAACTGAAAAAAAACGTTTTGCCTATAGTTATACTTTAACATAAAATCTGAAATTTTTGCAACCTATGTTCTAAAGTGTATAGTATTATCTGACAAGTAAAAATGATCACCATTGGTCACCAGTGAATAAATAATGAGGAGAAAGTACTTATTAATGTGACTTTTCATTCCTTCCTGATTCCATCCCTCAGCAGAGCACACAAGGCTAAACATAGATAATCCCAGAAGCACAAATGCTGGCGAATAATCAGAAAAAAAAATGTAAACAAAAATGTAATCAATCCCTTTCACAGTTGCTCAGAAAGTGCAACTGTTCCTTTTGAGCTTTTAAAAAAGAAACATTTTTTAAGGATTTTAGGGTTATTCTAGCATTTTTGAAAAATTTTATTTTGAGTGCTGGAGAAAGATTTAAATTTAAAAATACAACATACCAGTGCCCTTTTTAGTTTAAAAGGAACCAATACTAAGAGAAAAATGAACGTCTGTCCCATATTTAAAAAATGTATATTTTACAGAATTTTTTAGGAACTGAGCTCATCAAATATCTCTAGGGGTGCAGTAAGCCGATGCAATGCAGCAGCAAAGGACACATTCCTGGGGCTTTACTGCATGTATGGGATTATCCCATTTTTTCTTTTCTTTGTAAACATGCCACAGTACCAGCAGTACAAAGTTTAATAAACACAATACAGCCTAACTAAACTTGCATATTAAATTAACTAAATATATTCCAGGTGCATAATGCATGGGGACACTAGTTCTGATGGCCTGGCGGTCCCCAAGAAATTCTCTTAATTTGCAAGGATTTTTTCTCACCTCCTGTTTGGCTATGGGACAGGAAGTGAAGGGAAATCTCCGCAATGGCACACAGATGACGAAAAAAAATCTGACAAAGAGCAATGGTCCCTCTGCACAGCATGCTTATCCAGCCCTTAGTTAGGGTCAGTGACAACTTTTAAAGTAAACAAAACTGTAAGAATTTGCACACCTTTCTTTTGATGCACCTGGTGTTTAGTGAATTTAAAATTAAAGTGTAATTTGGGCTTAAAAATTACAAATATCAGTATAAATATAAAACAAAAATACAATTTTAGAGGAAATATTTAGTGTAAAAACTGTATTCTTAGTTGCCTAACTGTGTTGTCTTTGCTTAGACCTGTGACCGAATCAAGCAATCTGCTGCTGGAACAAAGAGGAGAGTGTTCATCATTGAAACCATGGGAGGTTACTGTGGATACTTAGCTACTATGGCAGGGCTATCTGCTGGAGCAGATGCAGCCTATATTTATGAAGAGCCTTTTTCTATACATGATTTGCAGGTAAATGTAAAGTGACAGGTTGTTCAGGGTGCTACAGTTAAATTGAAATTCCTGGTTCTTTGTTAATAATTTATTTAGAAACAGTTTTTCTCAAACTATACACAGCAGCAGGCTTAATTGGCAAAATTCTGCGGTTAAATGTATGTTAAACTGCAATAAGTGGACAGTTTTCTCCCTACTTTACAAATGTAGAAGTTGTATTTAAAGTGGTTGTAAAGTCAGAAGTTTTTTCATCTTAATGCATGTTATGCATTAAGATAAAAGACTTCTGTGTGCAGCAGCTCCCCTCAGCCCCCCTAATACTTACCTGAGCCTCATCTCGATCCAGCGATGTTGCAGGATTATCTCGGCTGCTGAGACTTTCCCTCCTCGTTGGCTGAGATGGCAGCACAGCGCCATTGGCTCCCGCTGCTGTCAACCAAATTCAGTGAGGAGAGAGAGGGGACGGGTACGAACCGCGGCTCTGTGTCTGAATGGACACGGAGCTGCGGCTCGGCTTGGGCGCCCCCATAGCAAGCTGCTTGCTGTGTTGGCATTCAACTGGAGGGATGGGCCAGGAGCGTCGAAGAGGGACCCGAGAAGGGGAGGATCTGGGCTGCTGTGTGCAAAACCACTGCACAGAGCAGGTAAGTATGACATGTTTTTTTATTTATAACAAGAACAAAAAATGAGACTTTACAATCACTTAAAGAACAATAGATAAGAGAATATAAAACTGAATGTCTAACAAAGGGCTGTTCTACCTTTAAAGCTACCTGAAACAAAATCTAGAAAGCACATGTACCCTAAGATCCCTCCTTCAACGCAGTTCCTTTTGTGTGAAAAGATAATAAAATTTACTTTTAAGCATGCAATGTCCACTTCCCCAGTAAATTGCTAAGCTTGGCAAGAAAGTAGAAATTTAAATTTTATACAGTTACACCTAAAATTGGTAAGGAATGGGTGGGAAATATGAGTGCTGTCATATACCAGAGAGAGCTAGCATGTTGCCAGAGTATTCTAGCATAGATTGTTGCCTTTTTTCAAGAAACATTGCTACTAAAGATGCAAAAACCAAGAGATTGCTATGGAAGTTAATTTTAACAGTGCCATGTAGTTAGGAATTCTGAATGGTGGTGGTGTGCAAAAGTGTAGTTTGAGAAGATCAACTATATTGAATGAATCACTATTCTCCTGGATCTCCAGCTGTCTACGAAGTGCATCTGTTCACATGTGGGCAGAAAATTGATCGCAACATGTATACTAGGCTTCAATAAATGTTGACTTTATTAAGCAGTCTTAAAATAACACATAGTCATTTACGGTTCTACATTTTTATTTCTGCCTGTGTTGCTGTTGGAGATTTTCCCTCTTTTCCTGTCTGGTGGAACAGTTGTCACCAGGACAGTAAGTAAGGTGGAACCTCTGTAACAGAGCCCCAGATGGATGAAGACCTAACATAACCCTTCCGCACCCTAATTATTGTGAGCGAGCATGCTCTTTAAAACTGAACTATGGGCACAAGAATTTTTATTTAAACATACAGTGTTCCTCAATAGCCACAAAGGATATCAATCCACTATCTGTGCACCAAATACCTTTGCAAACCTAGTCATTACCTTGTAAAAGTAGGTGTGATATTATAACTGTACTGCACACATCCTTTGTAGAGAGCAGAGCTGTAAGAGGAATCCAGCATGCTCACTCACTATAAGCTGCCTATAGAAAACTACATTAAGGGGCCGATACAAGACCAGTCACCCTGTACAACGAGAGCAAGAGAGCAGCAGTGGCTGGTCTCTATTAAAGCGGTTGTATCCTCCTAAACAAAAAAAAAACAAACCCTGCAGGAGAAAGGCATAATGAGCTAGTGTGCATCGCTAGTATGAGCTAGTAAGGTCCACCGGACCTTCAGAGCACATGCGCCGCTGGTGTCAGTGGCTCCATGCAGGGCGAATATCTCCTAAACCGTGCAGGTTTAGGAGATATTCATTTTTTTTTTAAATAACAAACCTGGTATACTTGCTTGCTCTGTGCAATGGTTTTGCACAGAGCTGCCCCGATCCTCCTTTTCTGGGGTCCTCTACCAGAATTCCAGGCCCCTCCTCTTCGGTGAGTGAGGGAATCAGCTTGCTCCCAAGCTTCCCTGTCTGCGTCTATTGACACAGACTGTGCAATTCAGCCTCACCCCCTAATCCCTCGCCACAGCATTTGATTTACAGCATCGGGAGCCAATAGCTTCCACTGCTATCAATCTGCCCGACAAGGAGAGACATATCTGCGAGAGCCGCTGCTCTCATGCATGTCGCTGGATCGGATCGGGCTCAGGTAAGAATATGGGGGGTCTGTAGGGATCTTGCAGCAGAGAAGGTTTTTCACTTTAATGCATAGAATGCATTAAAGTAAAAGAAACCATGAGGCTTTAGAACCACTTTAAGCCTTTCTTAAATGAACTTGTTAAATTAACATTGACAGATAATATACCCAATGAGGAAAACAATGAGTGTACTTTTGTTTGTCAGGTAAATGTGGACCATCTTATAGAAAAAATGAAGACGACTGTCAAGAGAGGTTTAATTTTAAGGTATGTCGCATTTAGGAATGTACTCTATCTGAATGTAAATCCTTTTTATATAGGTTGTAGCTTTAAGCAGTTGATTATTAAATAGAACTGAAATCCCAGTATTTTTTTCTTCCCATCTCCAGCTGCCATAGCTGTGGTGTAGGTTGTGTTATCCCCTGGGAGATCCACACAGTTACCTACACCTGCAGCCAGTGATTCTCCAGGGGAAATATATATCCTACAGAGTAAGCTTGTCTCATCTTGATCTTGTTGGTGAGAATATACTGACAGAATCAAAACAGACAAATCTCTAAGTTACAGAACATAGAATTACATTTTTTCTTGACTCCCCTAAATACTAAACTGATCACACTGCAAAGCCACGATTATACTTCTGACAAATGACTTACTCCTTATGGGTGACCCACAAATATGTTTCAGAAATGTTACTTATGGGTTACACTAACAGTTATATGTGGAAATGTTAATCACAAATCAGGAGCTATATTTAGTCAAGCTTTTCCTCTGCTTAATTTAGATAAATGGAGGCAAGAAGCCTCAGCTCCCATTATGCATTATTATTTACTGTTTGTACAGGGTATATATGACATATTTGCCACAAACACATGGGCTGCTTTTCTAAAAGAGTTCAGAATCTTCAATTATCCAACCATGTTAAAACATATGCATGTGAGTGGGAACTCAAGGTGAACAAGAATTTGGATAATTGAAGTGAACAGTCACATTATTTTTCGAATGAGGTTTCTCAACTCCTGTACTTATTAGTTGTTCTCCTTATAGTGAAAATGTGTTTGTCTGTGGTTGGATATATCAATGAAGACCTCATTATTCAGTTCACATTATTCTATAGAAATGTGATAAAAGAGTTCAGTGTTTATGCTCAAGTTTGTGTTCTTAGTATATAAACTATTAATTTATAAGCCCGCAAGCTACATTTTACTGTAGATACATGCTCTAAACAACTATACTGAAGTTTCAGCTTTCCAGAAAAAAAAAAAAAAAAAAGTATTTTCTACTTGAACCCATTGCAAAAATCTACCACTGGACATATTATTTTCAGCTAAATTTTACCAACCTGGGCAGTAATACCTGTGTGTATGGGCACAAGCAGATATCTCTAGAAACTCTGTGCACTCATTGCTGTTGGAAATGGCAATCAGTCATGTTGGATATTTGTAAATGATTGCTATTATTTTGCCTATCATAAACAAAAGAAATGCTCCCTTGCATGGACAGTTACCTTTCCATGAGGCCTAGCCTGGTAAGCCCTAAAATGTCAACTACGCTGTGACTTCAATTTCAGAAGTTGTGCTTGGTGTCGCCTCCCTCTTCTCAAGGTTTACTATCTGCCCTTCCTTGTGATGGGCAGCCTCCCTGACCAATAATGAAGTAAGGGAGAAGGAAAGGGTTTGGTTACTCTTTTTACATATTTATGGACCACCAGGCTTTAGGGCACTGTCGGGTTTTAATTTGTGATATCAACTTGATCTGTTTAATTTGTGAGATATTTTATCTAAATTTACAATAGAAATTAAACAGAATTGCTTGTTTTTGTTTTTTTTTTCAAACTCATAGTGTGGTTAAACGGCTAACCTGAAAATCATTTATTTTTCTGGTTTTAAAGGAACGAGAAATGCAATGAAAACTACTCTACCGATTTTATATTCAATTTGTATTCAGAGGAAGGAAAAGGCATCTTTGACAGCAGAAAAAACGTTCTAGGTCACATGCAGCAGGTAAGAATGCTTTATGCATATTTAGACATAATGTACTTCATTATAATATATTTGGCATCATATACAGTTTATAAACTGAGGTATTGCCCATTACAAACTGAATTGCTGCTGCAATTTTTTTTTCCAGATAATAGTTTGGCACCTGGAGTTCAGCTTTAAAGGACATTTGTCATAAGAGAAATATATAGGCTGCCATTTCTGAACTCTTTATTAACATGCTAGTATAGTCTGCCTTTGTCATCACTACTTTGAGCCACTGACCTCGAACAAGCATGCAGCGGGTCCAAACTCTGTGAAGCATGGGAAATTAAGTCAGTTCTGATCTCCACTACAGTTGCTGTAGATGACACTTTTGAATCCAAAGAGCCAGCATGACATCGAAGTAGTTAGTAGGCAGTAGGAACTCGGCTAAGGCTACCCCTGCATTTATTTCATAATAGTTTTCCTTAAAGAGTGGGATCTACAAGGTGCTTACACTGACTATGCTGGCATGGGTCTCCCAAACCCAACCATAGCCATTCTAGACTTCACTTTAAATCATAGCTTTAGTGTGGCCCCAGCTCCCTACTATACAGTAGCGTGCCTCTGTTGGCTACAAAGGTGACCCATTGTCTACAATTGATAGTGGGGACAGTGCACAAATTTCATGTTCAAGGCTAAATATACATGTTTTAGGGTACTATTAACATTTATATATGTTTTCTATAAGACCTCACTCACACCTGAGTGATTTTCTGCTTGAAGCTCAAAAAGGCAAATCCCATTAATTTCAATGGCCCCTGTTCGCATCGGAACGTTCTGTCACCTGTAGCAAAACACCTATCATTTATAAAAGTACATGAGCTACTTTTTGGCAGATTGGAGACAAATTGGGCCCCATAGACCTTGATAGGGAGGCCTCAAAACTCACCACATGAGCTTTTTATGAGCGATTTGTCATGCTTTTTCTGTTGAAACAGCAGCTCTCCACCCCTGATCTCCTCCAACTCTCCTCCCCCTAGTGCTTTCTGTTGGTTAAACAAAATTGCCTGAAGCCGTAAACTGCTTGTAAAAAATTCTAAAAACACTCAAAAAAATAAAAATGCCTGAAAATTGCTCTGCTCAGGTGTTGAATACAGCCTAACATAGCAAATCTTCGTTTTTTGATTTCTGTGGTATGCTTTTGAATTAATTTTTTTTTTGTCAGGTTCAATGTATACTAGGGATATGAGGGAGTCCGCATTAAAATTGGTCACTTGCCAGCAAAATTCCAAAATACTTGTCCTTCTGCCTGGAAAATATTTACACTCCCACCAGTTATAGTAGATTTGATGAGAGAATTTTTTGAATGACCATGCCTCTTGAGGAGATCAGTGACTGTATCAAATTCTAGCTTCTTGCCAGCTATCTTCAGTTTGCACATAAAATATGACCGCCCACTAACCACTAAATAATTAACAAGTATGGGCATTAATATGCACACCGTCATATGTATACACTGTAATTCTTAATTTATAAATATAATAATACTAATGTATTCTATTAAATTAAAAAGGCAAGCATGAAAATGTATCAACTTTAGGCATACAATTTATTATTCCCAAGACTCCACAAAAAATAATTGTAAATGTAAATAAAGGTTATAAGGTGGCGCTCTTAAATTTGGGGAATATCACAAGTTTTTACTAGGCGCAGACCTTGGTCTATACAGTATTAATTGCATGGAAAAGATACATTTGCACCACTTCCTTTACTTTTGCTTTTTTTTTTCCAGGGAGGAACACCCACCCCATTTGACAGGAATTTTGGTACAAAAATGGGTGCAAAAGCCGTGCTATGGATGACTGGAAAAGTGAAAGAGTTTTCTAGACATGGTAAAACACCTTTAATTGTTTTATGTAGAATGACTTGCTTTCTGTATAATGTCTTATCTTCTGCAGAATGATTTATCTTCTAAACTGTAATTCTATTTTAGGTCGTATATTTGCAAACACAGCAGATTCAGCCTGCTTATTGGGAATGCGCAAGAGAAGCCTAGTTTTCCAGCCCTTGTCAGAACTGAAAGAAGAGACTGATTTTGAGTATGTTTCTTTTATATTGCAGACTGATTTGTTAAATGACAGTCTGTTTTTCAAAACATACATACGTTTTAAATGCAAAGGAGTTTCTATAGAAATTTAGCAGACAGCCAGAGGACACCTTACGGTGCCAAATTTGACCCTACAATGCCTGCATTACCTGTTGAACTACTTGAGCCCTTCAGGGTATTAAGCAATGTGTACATTTCCTTCTCTAAGGCTACATGCCCACAGGCATATTAGCATAATCCCATTTATGCTGGATCTTTCTATCAGAAGTTTACAGGATAATCTAGCCTAAAAAATGCTCAGTCTGAAGCATATATATGAGTTATGTTCCAAGGCATTACAAAAAAAAAAAAAAAAAGAAAAATGCTTCTAAAAGCGGTGTTTAGTAGTGATCAGTGCCTAAAAATCAGTATCTTTATGTGACCTTTTAGGGGCTCCAGCAGTGGTTTGTCGCGGTGGGTAGGCATTACAAATGCAGTATTCCTTTTAATCATTTGCAGCATTATTTTGCTATGTGGCACTCTGTTAAAAGTTTATTTTAATAAACCAGCAAAATGATAGCTAGGGCCCCAGATTTGATGTGTTATGAATTACTTTGTCACTTTTAGGTTCTATAATGACTCTGAAGTATTCACCTTTTAAGTAAAAAATTATAAATTCAATTAACACCGTACTTACCTGTTAATGCTGAGCTGTCAGAGACCACACAGATGGACCAGGAGTCTGGAGATTTGATATCCGCTCTTCTCCCTCTTCTCTTTGCAGTCCTTCTGGGATGGATTGGAGCAATTCACTGTGCAGCCATGGATCAGTCAGAATCACTCTAGTCCATCCTGGAAGTGTTGCACAAAAGGAGAAGAGCGGAGATTACAAATCCCTGGACCCCTGGACTGGCTGCGTGAGCACTGACAGCTCAGCACCCCCACAGGAGAGTACAGTGGGGAACGGGGGAGGGGGGTGGGGGTTG
Organism: Pelophylax lessonae; assembly: GCF_965119305.1. Lineage (NCBI taxonomy): Eukaryota > Metazoa > Chordata > Amphibia > Anura > Ranidae > Pelophylax > Pelophylax lessonae. Next base: position 588,168,301 of record NC_138769.1, on the reverse strand, counting down.
TACAGTGTTCATCTTTAAATGTTTCCTGAAAAGGTGAACTTTATTAGAAGATTGATTTTATTTTTTGGCTGGCAATATGCCCTCTGTTACAAGCAACAGGGTTTATTTTATATTTCTCTGTAAATATATAGTGCATGCAATAATAAAACATGCTTCACTACTGCTTTTGTACTTGAAAATGTTATACTTATTGCCAAGGCTTTTTTTTATTATTTATTATTATTACAAGTACACATATAGCGCTGTCAATTTACGCAGCGCTTTACATACAGTATATTACACATTCACAATCAGTCCCTGCCCTCAAGGAGCTTACAATCTAATATCCCAACTCACATTCCAGCATACTAGGGCACATTTAGACCGGAGCCAATTAATCTACCAGCATATCTTTGGTATTTATGAGAAAACCAGAGTACCCAGAGGAAACCCACGCAGACACAGGGAGAACATGCAAACTTCAGGCAGGTAGTGCCGTGATTGGGATTTGAACAGACGACCCTAGTACTGCTAGGTGAAAGTGCCCAGAATTTAGCCAGAGAATAAATGTAGGTACTCAACCCTCCAGCTCCCCTATATCACGTTCCTGGGGAAATAAGTAAAGAGGCGCACTTAGCCTGCTGTACCAAAATAGTGGGTGTGGTCAGTGCGAAGAACTGTGTATTGCACAAGGCTCAATGTTAAGGAATGAGTAACACATAAAGTACAGGCCTCTGAAGGGCATATAACACAGGACTCAGGAGTGAGTGTTGTGCAGTGCTTAGGAGCGTGTATCATACAGGGCGCAGGAGTGGGTACTATAGGCCATTGTATAACCAAACATCCCCCAACCCCGCCACTACTGATCTGTGATTACCACAGACAATTGATGTGGCAGAGTTAAAATTAATTATTTTCAATAAATTGATCAAATGGAGGATAATTGGTTTGCATTTTTTTTTAATTGATAAATTATAGCTGCATTGAATGATTGATTGTTTGATCATATTGATACATGTGTGAATTCTCTTAGGAACCTTTCACACGGGCGCCTCCGCCTGCTCAGCAGGGATCAGTGGAGCGATCCCTGCTGAGCAGGCGGAATGCATGTCTGTCTCCGCTCACTGTACAGAGCAGAGACGGACACAGTCCCCCCTCTCCCCTATGGGGAAATCGGGTGAAAAAGGACCGCCTATTTTCATTCGATCATATCCGATCCTCCATCTGTCTGGATTTGGTGGACAGGATCAGATCGGATAGCAGCGGGTGTCAGCGGACATGTCACTGCTAACATGCCCTGCTCCATAGGGGTGAATGGAGGGTCTGCCTGAAAAACTGAAGGACGAACCTTATCAGACAGCCCGTGTGAAAGGGGACTTAGGCAGGTGGTCAAGTCAGACTGCACTTGCTATAGTTGGACCAATGGATACAAGATCTAAAAGAATGGCTGCCAACAAGAAGGCAAGGCTCTTTTATTCCTTGTATGTTAACCCCTGGATGGTTGCTGCTTTAGCCATATATGGTCTGAGTGCGGTATATGCTGGAACATCTACCCAGTGACAGTCCCTGGCATCACTTGACCCATACCGACTCCTCCATTTGGACCCATCTGAAATTTATGCTGATTGGTGTATTTATTACCATTATCTGGTAAGCGCATTGGCATGCCTTATTGACAGATGCACCGTAGAGGAGAACCTTAACCTACTGCTGTGGTGGAGGACTTTATACTCTATACACTGAGTGTTTTTGGGACTTTCATTACCCTTAATCATTTTACGTTATTTTGTGTTATATTTTTTATTATTAACATCTTTGACTTTGTTACTTTACTGTTTCATTATTAGTGTGCACATATACTTTTATATACTTATTTTTATATATTCATTTGATTTTGGCACTTTATTGCTTATTAAGTGTGCACATTCATGTTTTGGTTGAATATATATATTTATTTATTTATATATTTAGTCATTTATAGCGCAGCTTTTACTTTGTTTATTCTTGCCCAGGTGTTATCCCACTTTTAGTTTCGTTTTTCATTTATTAGCGCGGTTATATTTATACTATAAAAGAATGATATGTAATTTGTACGTGTACGGATGATGTCATTTTCCATGTCTTCTAGACATCGCTTGCCCAAGCAGCAGTGGTGGTTGAAACTTCGCCCCATCCTCAAGATTTTGGCTAAATACAACATCAACCTGGACACATCAGAGGCAGCACACTTGGAGCACATAACCAGGAAGAGATCCTCACAGTCTTAAGTCTGGAAAATGATTGCCATGTACATATAACCTCAAAGGGCTTTTCTTTGTTGTTCTTGGAAATTAGAATAAATCAATTTCTTACATGTAATGGAGGCAGCTATCTTGCATGCTGAAACAGTAGTAACTAGAAAACTTTCAAAGTTTTGGAATTGGTGATATAAAGGAAATAAGGTAAATTGTGCTTTTAGTTTCAATTTTCAAGTTTTTTTTCACATTTATGATATCGGGTTCAGACAACAGCATGGCTAACTCCAATATGTGCAAGCAATGGATGCACTTTTATTTCAGGCCCTGGGTATTTAGAACAACTTTCATATATTTTTTTCTCTGAGTAAAAAGTCTTGGTTTGTGTAGAATTATAGTTTAAAAACATAAGACAATAAAGTACCAACGCTGAATTTTTTAATTTGACATAAGCATGTTTCCTGCAATAATGATTAGTAAAGGTGCCAGTCACAGCATGTTGTAATGTGTTCCTGAAATGAGAAATGGAACGAATAGTGTTTCATCACATCTGAAATCCAGACTTGTAGTATGTAAAATATGGATGGAAGGAAAAAAGTGTTGACCACAGAATTCAATTAGATGTTTGCTATCTTTTTCTAGTATGCACTAGAAGAACGACCACAAGTATATGATTGATTGTTATGGCAACATGATTGTTTTCATTTCTCTATATACGATAACTCCTAATTACACAGTTTTACTATATTTCATTATATTAGTACTGTTTCAAGATGATAATCTATTTAAATAAACTCTTGAAACCTTTGTTTGTGTTTCATATTTACCAATTTAACATCTCCTCTCAACACACAAAAGGCCCCAAATCAATTACAGGAGTATTCTGAAGGCCGGTTTACACCAGAATGAGGTGCGTGTTCTGTGTGTTTGTCTCACGCCGTGTTCAAAATGCACCACTCTTGATTGTTAACATTATTACTGACACCTTAAATGGGACCAGATCGCAATACAAACACACAATACAGTTAGATTATCTGAGGACCCTATATACCACTACTATCCATATCCAGTATCATCATTATTCCATCCTGAAGGTCTTCTCAGAAGCAGAGGAATATAAATATGGTTATATCCCTATGTGTGTGTGTATGTGTGTGTGTGTGTGTATATATATATATATATATATATATATATATATACAGTATCTCACACAAAAGTGAGTACACCCCTCACATTTTTGTAAATATTTTATTATATCTTTTCATGTGACAACACTGAAGAAATTACACTTTGCTACAATGTAAAGTAGTGAGTGTACAGCTTGTATAACAGTGTGAATTTGCTGTCCCCTCAAAATAACTCAACACACTCTAAACTGCTGGCAACGAAAATTAGTACATCCCTTAGTGATAATGTCCAAATTGGGCCCAAAGTTTTGTGTGGCCACCAATTTTTTTCAGCACTGCCTTAACCCTCTTGGGCATAGAGTTCACCAGAACTAGACAGGTCGCCACTGGAGTGCTCTTCCACTCCTCCATGATGACATAACGCAGCTGGTGGATGTTAGAGACCTTGCGCTCCTCCACCTTCCGTTTGCAGATGCCCCACAGATGCTTAATAGGGTTTAGGTCTGGAGACATGCTTGGCCAGTCCATCAGCTTTACCCTCAGCTTGGAGGTGTGTTTCGGTCTGTATCATGTTGGAATACTGCCCTGCAGCCCAGTCTCCAAAGGCAGGGGATAATGCTCTGCTTTGGTATGTCACAGTACATGTTTGCTATCATGGTTCCCTCAATGAACCGTAGCTCCGTAGTGCCGGCAGCAGTCATGCAGCCCCAGACCATGACACTCCCACCACCATGCTTGATTTTAGGCAAGACACTGTAGGCAAGACGCACTTGTCTTTGTATTCCTCACCTGGTCGCCGCCACACACGTCTGACACCATCTGAACAAAATAGGTTTATCTTGGTCTCATCAGACCACGGGACATGGTTCCAGTAATCCATGTCCTTAGTCTGCTTATCTTTTAGCAAACTGTTTCCAGGCTTTCTTGTCCATCATCTTTAAAAGAGGCTTCATTCTGGGACGACAGCCATGCAGACCAGTTTAATGCAGTGTGCGGCGCATGGTCTGAGCACTGACAGACTGACCTCCCACCCCTTCAACCTCTGCATCAATGCTGGCAGCACTCATGCATCTATTTCCCAAAGACAACCTCTGAATATGACGCTGAGCACATGCACTCAACTGCTTTGGTCGACCATGGCAATGCCTGTTTTGAGGGGAAACTGTCCTGTTAAACCGCTGTATGGTCTTGGCCACTGTGCTGCAGCTCAGTTTCAGGGTCTTGGCAATCTTCTTATAGCCTAGGCCATCTTTAGGTAGAGCAACAATTCTTTTCTTCAGATCCTCAGAGAGTTCTTTGCCATGAGGTGCCATGTTGAACTTCCAGTGACCAGTATGAGAGAGTGAGAGTGATAACACCAAATTTAACACACCTGCTCTCCATTCACACCTGAGACCTTGTAACGCAAACGAGTCATATGACACCGGGGAGGGAAAATGGCAAATTGGGCTCATTTTGGAAATTTTCACTTAGGGGTGTACTCACTTTTGTTGCCAGTGGTTTGGACATTAATGGCTGTGTGTTGAGTTATTTTGAGGGGACAGCAAATTTACACTGTTATACAAGCTGCAAGCTGTACACTTACTACTTTACATTGTAGCAAAGTGTAATTTCTTCAGTGTTGTCACATGAAAAGATATAATAAAATATGTAAAAAATTTTGAGGGTTGAACTCACTTTTGTGAGATGTGTGTGTGTGTGTGTGTATATATATATATATATATATATATATATATATATATATATATATATATATATATACAGTCGGGTCCATAAATATTGGGACATCGACACAATTCTAATCTTTTTGGCTCTATACACCACCACAAAGGATTTGAAATGAAACAAACAAGATGTGCCTTAACTGCAGACTTTCAGCTTTAATTTGAGGGTATTTACATCCACATCAGGTGAACGGTGTTGGAATTACAACAGTTTGTATACGTGCCTCCCACTTTTTAAGGGGCAAAAAGTAATGGGACAGATTAACAATCATAAATCAAACTTTCACTTTTTAGTCTGGAACGCATAGACATCACCAAACACTGGATTTCATCCCTGGTGATGCTCTGCCAGGCCTCTACTGCAACTGTCTTCAGTTCCTGCTTGTTCTTGGGGCATTTTCCCTTCAGTTTTGTCTTCAGCAAGTGAAATGCATGCTCAATCATATTCAGGGCAGGTGATTGACTTGGCTATTGCATAAAATTCCACTTCTTTCCCTTAAAAAACTCTTTGGTTGCTTTCGCAGTATGCTTCGGGTCATTGTCCATCTGCACCGCGAAACGCCGTCCAATGAGTTCTGAAGCATTTGGCTGAATATGAGCAGATAATATTGCCCGAAACACTTCAGAATTCATCCTGCTGCTTTTGTCAGCAGCCACATCATCAATAAATACAAGAAAAACAGTTCCATTGGCAGCCATACATGCCCACGCCATGACACTACCACCACCATGCTTCACTGATGAGGTGGTATACTTTGGATCATGAGCAGTTCCTTTCCTTCTCCATACTCTTCTCTTCCCATCACTTTGGTACAAGTTGATCTTGGTCTCATCTGTCCATAGGATGTTGTTCCAGAACTGTGAAGGCTTTTTTAGATGTTTTTTGGCAAACTCTAATCTGGCCTTCCTGTTTTTGAGGCTCACCAATGGTTTACAACTTGTGGTGAACCCTTTGTATTCACTCTGGTGAAGTCTTCTCTTGATTGTTGACTTTGACACACATACACCTACCTCCTGGAGAGTGTTCTTGATCTGGCCAACTGTTGTGAAGGGTGTTTTCTTCACCAGGGCCAGGGAAATAATTCTTTGGTCATCCACCACAGTTGTTTTCCGTGGTCTTCCGGGTCTTTTTCTGTTGCTGAGCTCACCGGTGCATTCTTTCTTTTTAAGGATGTTCCAAACAGTTGATTTGGCCACACCTTATGTTTTTTGCTATCTCTCTGATGGGTTTGTTTTGTTTTTTTTTCAGCCTAATGATGGCTTGCTTCACTGATAGTGACAGTTCTTTGGATCTCATATTGAGAGTTGACAGCAACAGATTCCAAATGTAAATAGCACACTTGAAATGAACTCTGTACCTTTTTATCTGCTCCTTGTAAATTGGATAATGAGGGAATAACACACACCTGGCCATGGAACAGCTGAACAGCCAATTGTCCCATTAATTTTGGTCCCTTAAAAAGTGGGAGGCACATATCCAAACAGTTGTAATTCCTACACCGTTCACCTGATTTGGATGTAAATACCCTCAAATTAAAGCTGAAAATCTGCAGTTAAAGCACATCTTGTTTGTTTCATTTTACATTGTGGTGGTGTATAGAGCAAAAAAGATTAGATTTGTGTCGATGTCCCAATATTTATGGACCTGACTGTGTGTGTGTGTGTGTGTGTGTGTGTGTGTGTGTGTGTGTATATATATATATATGTGTATAAAAAAAAACACACACCGTGCATAAATGAGTACACCCAACAGATTTGTCAGAAAACCTTTACTTTCCTTTCAGAATCAGCACTTTCTATAGGACACTATACTAGAAAATGCTCCCACAAGTTTGGGCCATTGATTGCAACCAAGATTTGTTCATTTGCACACACAAAAGTTTTTTTCTAACAAATTCATTCAAGACCATGTTTGAAAAAAATGAGTACACCCCAATGAAAGTCTTAGCAAAGATAGATTTAGACCACTAAAGTCCTAATTAACAAAAATTCAACTACAGGGGAGTCTAATTATTAATTAAACAGGTATCCAGCAGACAGTTGATTATAAAAGAGTGTTACTTAAAGAAAACCTCCTATTATTTAATGCTGTCAGCAATAGCAGCACTTAAAAGGGAAATAATCCAAGGCCTGAGAAAGAAAATAATTACACAAGAAAGGTGAAGTCTATGGAAAGATCAGCAAAGCTTCACTTATCAGTCAGGATACTGTAGCAAAAGTGAGGCAGAAATGTATTAAGATGGAACTGCAACCATCCAGGGTCGGTGCAAGGATTTTTATATACATAGGCGAAGGTGCATTTTGGTGCCCCCCTCCCCACCAACCTTCCGCCACCCCAACCCCAGACAGCAGCTCTTTTGGGAGGACAGGACTCAGCACCTTTCTGAATGAGCCCTTTCATCAGAATCCACAGAGTTCTCCCTTATACTGTAGGATGATGAAAAAGGGCTCTGGGCACTGTGATTTAAGGGGGAACGCTAGCAACTCTGATGTAAAGGGGCTCCAGTGACAAAGCCCCCCTTACATTAGAGTTCCTCTTTACACCAGAGTTTGCAGAGTTCCCCCTTACAGTGTCCTCCTCACTCACCCCTTATCTTAGAGTCCCCAGTCCCACTTACCTCTTACATTGTTGTCCATTCAATGCATGCAGACTGTAGTGCACTGTGGATAGGTGGGTGGGTTGTATGGCTTTGGGGTCAGGTGGATGGGTTGTAGGGCACTGCAGGCTGGCACAGGCTAGGGCAGGCTGTTGGTCCTTCCTCCCCCTCACTCCCATCTTTTTGAAACTACTAGAAACAGGAGCCAAGCACACAGACATCACATGCATCTTCCTGTGCCTGTCCTGCTGACCCAGTTAGGCAGATCTCAGCTGTCTAATCATTGACCGGCCCTAAAACTGTGCATGCACAGAACAGACGGGGAAAACTGAAAATTTATGGGCACTCTTCTCTACGGATATTTATGGAAAGGAGAAAAGCATCCTTTTTTAACAAACTGTCCCCATGTTTCTTGCTCTAACTGCTCCATTTCCCCTGCTCTGTCTGTCTCCATCCCCCCATGTCCTCTGCTCTATTCCCATCTCCCTGCTCTGTCCACTTTCCACCATATCTTCTGTTTTTTTTTTTTTAAATATGTGTGTAAAGCCCCGTACACACGTACCGACCGATCGGCCGTCTTTTGTCCCTGGGCTGTCATGTCCGCTGAAAAGTGCAAAAGACTGCACACGAATTTTGTCCGCCGAATGCAGAAGTGATGTCATGTGATGGTTAACTTTCCCTGTGTTTTTTCTTTTCTGAGCATGCCCAGTCTTGCAAATCTGCTGTCTGTCGGCCGAATTCTGTACTGACTGGCGAACAATCGGCCGTTCTGGTGTCGGCATACAAAAATTTTAATGCTTGCACGAAAGATTCTGTTCGGCCGAAAGTGCGCTGTCGGCTGTCGGAAGCATCATACTAACAAGCCGAAAATCGGCCGATCGGTTGTCGGCCGAATCTTTTCGGCCGACAATCTGCACGTGTACGGGCCTTAACTCTGCGATTGTGAAAAACAGCAAATGAAAAATAAAAATATGAGTACAAATCAATATCACCTACGGAAAAGTAGCAAACGAAAAGGTGCCCAAATATATCAACACCAAAATATTTTGCTATATAAAAATTAGGTGCACTGTTCCTTTAAACGATTATCAATGCTATCAAAGTGCTTTCAAATTTGCAAAATCACAGAAATACAAAATATCTTACATAAGCAAACCCTTATGTACAAAGAAAAAACATCCATCATATAAGTGTGGACCACAATAAAGTGCAATGAGATAGAGAACAAATAATATATATACATTCCAAAGCGCTAGTGCAATAAATGATATGCATAAAGCACGCAATTCATACCAAAAGTCCAATAAAATTGTGCCGTGATAAACTTGTGCAGATCCACTACAAGCTGTTTGCACCTACTTCAGTGTAACGTCACCAAGACCAATCGCATACCATCTACTTACCAAAAAATGTGACTTCATAAACATATGAGGTCATGTGTGCTTGTCATCTGCCAGATATTTAGAGCCACTTCACTCAAAAAAGCAACAATGCAGGTATAATGGCTTTCTCCTAAAAGTGGCCTTGCGTCCAGTCCAGTACCAACCACAGGAAACCCTGTATATGCAAAGAATAAAGCACGCTATAGTGCATTAGCAGGACAAACTGTGCTGCTTTATTAAAGTAATGTATTTACAGCAAGGGATAAAGAGACAAATTGCTTTTTTGCCTGGGTAATGCACTATACTGTGATTTATTTTTTGCATATACAGGGTTTCCTATGGTTGGTACTGGACTGGATGGAGTGTGGAAAGGCCGATTTTGGGAAAAAGCTATCATACCAGCATTGTCACTTTTCACTAGTAACACAGTGTTTGCAAATATGCAGCAGATGACTAGCACACATGACCTCATCATTTTAAGAGGACAACTTTTTTGGTAAGCAGATGGTATGTGCTCTGTCTTGGTGGTGATAATACACTGAAGTTGGTGCAAACAGTTTATCACAATGATATTATATTGGACTTTTTGTATGAAATGTACAGTATGTATTAACTGCACTAGCACTTTGGAACATCGATATTGAGAATAATAAAATATACATCACACTGCACTTTAGGCACTTTTATATGAGCAGTCCAGTTGGATCCGCCTGTCTGTTTTTCAGGCAGACCCAATTGGACCCTCCATTCTCTTTAATGAAGCAGCCGGTGAAATCTTCAATCCAATCCGGTCCACTAAAAACAAATGGAATGATGGATTGGATCATATTGCAGTTGGGTGTAAACAGACAGCAATGTCTGGGCTCTGTCGCACTCTACTCAGCAGGGATCAGCTCACAGATCCCCCCCCCCCCCGTGGCTACTGTTCTGTCCCCATCTCCTTTGCTCTGACCCCATGCAGCTTCTCTAACTGCCCCATCTCTTTTTCCCTTGCTTTATCTCTCCTTCTCTGTCCTCTATTCCCCATGTGTTCACTCTAGAAAGGGTCCCCATGTACATGCAGTGGGCTGTATGATAAAACTACACACAGTCAGGCATAAAAAGGCATTTAATCCATGCCCTACCTTCCCCAGAGGATCGTCGCCTGTGCCATTCTATCTCCTGTGCCTGATGGCCCCGCCCCGTGTCTCATTCGGCTCCTCCCCTTGGTCTCCCAGGCTCCCTCTCATCCTTATCACCTCCAGTTCAGCGGCGTTTGTATTTGTGCTGGACTGGAGGTGGGAGTCCGTGGCAGGAGATTGTTTATAGCGAGGGCTGGAGAGAGAAACGAACAACCAGGGAGAGAGGAGGGGCCAGGGGGGCAGATGGAAATTTGTGGAGGCAGTTCACAGTGCCAGGACTGTGCTGCCTGTCACTGCACGCTGCTGTGTCGAGCAAGGTAAACGTGTGGGCATAGGAGAGAAGCCCTGGCTTTAGCGCCCCCTCTCTCCTGGCGCCCTCAGGCAGCCGCCTTGGCTGCCAAATGCCTAGCGCCAGCCCTGCAACCATCTCACATAGACCTCCAGGCCGTCCATGGAAGTAAGCACCTGGACAGGAGCGTTTTCTGATAAGAAGGGCTGAAGAAAATCGCCATGCAAGTTCACTGTAGTTAGCTAAAGAAGTAGAAAGCGAAACTGGGGTTAATGTTTCCCATGACAAAATACGGCGTACCCTGCAGAGGAATGACATGCATGGATGTCGTCCACAAGGGAAGCCTCTTCTAATGCCCACGCACATAAAAGCACACCTAAAATTTGCCAGGGCCCATGCTGAAAAAGTAGACGACTACTGGGACTCTGTACTCTGTGGAGTGATAAGACCATGATAAATGTTTTTGGAACTGATGGCTTCCAAATAGTATTGCGTCGCAAAGGTGAGGAGTACAAAGAAAAATGCATGGTGCCTACAGTGAAACATGGTGGTGACAGTTTCCTTCTGTGGGGCTACATGAGTGCTGCTGGTGTTGGGGAGCTGCATTTAATTGATGATATCATGAATTCACATATGTACTGCTCTATATTGAAAGAGAAGATGCTACCATCACTCCGTGCCCTTGTTCGTTTGCACTTTTCCAACATGACAATGATCCAAAACACACATATAAGCCCACTGTAGCATTTCGGAAGAAGAACAGGCGGAAAGTGATTCAGTGGCCAAGTATGTTTCTATATCTGAACCCAATCGAACACCTATGGGGAATTCTGAAGAGACAATTTGAGCATCACTCTCTATTCAGCATCCAGGCTCTAAAAGAGGTCGTTCTTGAAGAATGGAAAAAGACAGATGTTGCAATATGTCACCAACTTGTTTATTCCATTCCTAAACGTAGTAGTTTTTGTTGTGGGGTGTTTTCATTTTTGCATCAACTAACTTGAGTAAAACTAAATTTTTTGTAATTGAAGTTATAATAATACCCTTACTTTCATGTATTTATAAATTATGGATCCTTGGTTTTCCTTTTTCCAACTGACCCTTAAAACCCATACTTTCTCTATGTTGTGATATACTTACTTTCATGTAATGAGCTAAACAAATGTTCTATAAAACTCAGGTTTCGTCAACATTTTGTAAAATTGTTTTTGTGTTCATTAAGATATGTATTAAAATCCTACTTTTCAAAAGAGGTGGACTCATTGAGTCCCCGTTCACACTGGGGCGACCTGTGAGGCGACCTGGTCGCCTCACAGGTCGCCGTAGGTCGCCTTCCATAGGGAAGCTGCGGACCCGTTCTAATAGGAGCGACACAAGTCGCTCCAACTTAGAAAAAGGGTCCGGAGCTTCTTTGGGGCGACCCAGAGCGACCGTCATAGACTTCAATGTTATGAAGTCTGTGCCGGCCGCTCTGAGGTCGCGGTGCGCTGCTCGCACCGTGACCTCGGAGGTCGCCCCGGGAAGTCGGATCGCCCCAGTGTGAACGGGGCCTTATGCTGAGCACTGTGTGTCTGTGTATATATATAAAGAGCATGGAAATGCAATTTTAGTAAATATAAACTGCTAAATACTTTTTCTCATCAATCGTATATAGCAGTCTTGTGACTTCTATAAGTGCCTGCTTAAAGCTTGTAGGAGTTTTCATACTGCACTGGCTTTCCCATCAGGATGCAGGACCCCTGACCCTCTGTCTGGACAGTGCTGATTGGCCATGTGCTGATCACATGCACTCTCTCAATTAAAAAAAAAAAAAAAACTTTCTAGCAATACACACCAAACTGAGCATGTGCAGCCTGACTCCAGTAACTCTGTTTTACCTGGACATGTTATGGGGACAATGCAAGAAGAGGAGAATCTATGCATATAGGATCAAACCACTTTTACACAATGCAAGGGATTAACCTCTGTGGTTCCACAGGGAGTAGAACAAGCATGCTTTACTGAATATACACACTGATTTCAATTACGTCCCCTGACAGTCGCAGCCCATTCAGTATTCCTGCACCATTGGGTAATGCACCCTTTCTGCAGGAGCAGGCTAGGTAGTGAAAAGGTTAACAAGCAAAGCTTTACAACAAGACACACCTCTTGGGGCTGTCCCTCAGACATTACCCATCAGCCACTTGGTGCTGTTCTCCAGTCTGTTGCTGCCTAGCTCAGGAGTAGGACTAGGGTACCCTGCTGGGACGCCTTGTCTCAGTTTTTTATTTTCTTTTAAAAAAATGTTATTTTATTTTTTCACTCACTATCGCTAGCTAGTCAGGGGGATCCTCTGGAGGACTATAAGCGACAGCAGAGCTGGGCCTCGCACTGGATAATCTAGATCCTTACGGTGTCCCAGCCTGCCAGCGAGCGTGCGCAGGTTATTGGCCCAGGCCTCGCCACGACTGTGCCCCTGTGGACGGGGACGAGCCTGCGGAGAGCTTCTCTTCGCCGGGGATGTCTCAACTCTGGGATGCCCAGTCCCTTCCTGGCTGACGGCACCCCCACTCAGGGTGGGAGGTGTTCCGTTTCGGAGTGGAGCCTGTGGTCCGTGGTATGGTGAGTGCTGCTACCCCCCCCCCCCCTGTCCTGGGACAGTCGCTGTGGGGGAGTCATGTGGGCCCACTACTAGGAGAAGGCAGAAATAAAGGTCTCTGTAGTGTCCCCCCCCCCCTGGCTGTTATGGACGGCCCTTACCTCCCTGGCCCTTTGGGGGTGCTCTGCGGTGAACACTGCCTGGGGGGCGGGGGGCTTATTACCTTGTCCTGATGTGTCTCTGAGGGATCCCCACATGGCCAGTTCCTGGGTGTCCTGACTTTTGGCGCCGTTCGATTCTGCCATTTTGGGTGAGGGCAGTATAACTGGCTTCCCTGTGTGGGCAGCAGCCATTTTCTATGCCTCTAGTGATTGAGGTCACTTCCTTCTGCTGCAGCAGCTCGTGAGAGGGTCTGTTCTTGACACTGTGGGGCTGTTTTTTTTGGCATTTCACCCTAAAACTGTGCTTTTACGGTTTTCTACATCATTTAAAAGGGGACTCCGGCGGTGGTGCAGATTTGCGGTGAGGACCAGGATGGCTATTTCCCCACAGACCTGGTTGTTGTTTCGGAAACTCCTGAAACAACGTCCAAGGCCTCCTTATCTGCTGCACTGGTGACTTTGGAGTTAAAGGTTGATCTGCTGATGTCTGAACGTACTGTTCTAAAACGGCCGATGCCCTCCCAGTTTTCTGACTCAGAGCCTGATTTGGTTGCCATGGACAATGAACCCCCTGGTGGTCCCTGTCCTTGCATTCAGAAAGGGGAGGAGGGGGAGTCCTCCTCCGCTGTAGATGAGCCCTCCCAGTCAGGTAAACGGGTTTCCTTCGGGTCCTGAAAAGCCCAGAAGTCGGGTCAGGTTTTCCCTGCCCCGAGGAGTCTCACGAAACTGTGAACGAACAGTGGCGTCGCATCAAGCATTTGCTGGTGGTGCCTGAGCGGTTTCAACACCGCTACCCCTTTGCGGACCCGGTCAACACTCGTTGGACGGCATCACATAAGGTGGACCACACTGCGTCCAGATTGAAATACTCCACGTTTTTGCCCATGGAGGACTCCCCGGTGTTCAGTGACCCGGCGGATAGGCGCGTGGAAACGCTTTCCCACCGCTTGTATTTGGTGGCGGGCTCTCTGCTCAAACCTGTGTTCGCTTCTGTGATGGTTTCACAAATGGTCACTGAATGGTTCAAGGTGCTTAGGCGCACATTAGTGGCGGAGTCGGTCCCTCCGACTGTCCTTGACTTGGTGGATCAAATGGCCCAGGACACGATGTACCTATGTGATGCGGCCCTGGACGAGGCTCCTTTGGTCACAAGGTTATCTGAGTTTGGGGTCGCAATCCGCCGCATTATTTGGCTAAAATCTGGTCGGCTTACCACGCTTCCAAGCAGACTGTGTCTGATGTCCCTTATCTGGGAGATCGACCTTTTGGGGATACCTTGGATGCATCGATCAGGGTCTTACGGGAGGTAAGAGTACCCTTTTATCCCAAACTTCTAAGGGTAAATCACCCCGCGCTAGGCGGGGTCCTTCCTTCAGGGCTCATCGTGGGTCCTTTTTGTGCCTCAGGGCACAGGAGAAAGGTAATTCCTTTAAGGCCTCCGGTGGTCACAAGAAGTCATGGTCTGGGAAGCCCAAGACTGGTCAGTCCGGTACGGCGGCCCAGTCCTCCTCTGCCTGAAGGGACGCCCTCGCCCATTTCAGGGGTGGGGGGACGTCTGCGCTGATTTCGGGAACCCTGGTTGTCCCAAATTCGGGACGGGTGGGTTCACAAACTGATTCGCTCTAGGGTACTAAGATAGAGTTTCGATCTCGCTCCGCAGACAGGTTCTTTCCATCAAATCTCCATCTGTCTCCCGATCGTTTGCAAGATCTCTAGGGGGCTGTGCAAGATCTTCTTGCCCAAGGAGTTATTATACCAGCCCCTCAGCGGGACAGGTTTCAGAAAAGAGGGCAAAGTGCGTCCGTTTCTGGACCTCAAGTCTCTGAACCACTTTGTGTGGGTACAGAGGTTCTGGATGGAATCCATCCGGTCGGTGTTGGCGTCAGGTCAAGGAGTTTTTTTCTGGCCTCCATCAATTTGAAGGATGCGTATCTGCACATCCCTATCTACGAAGGTCATCAGCGGTATGTCCGCTTCGCAGTGGCTGAGGACCACTTTCAATTTGGGGCATTACCCTTTGGTCTAGCTTCGGCTCCCAGGGTATTCACCAAAGTTTTTGGCCCTGGTGCTGGCTTTGCTGCTCAAGAGGGGGATTGCGGTCCTCGGTTATCTGGACGACCTCTTGTTGAGGACAAGTTCGCGTGCCACTCTGTCGAGCGATCTGTCAGTCGTGGTCCAGACGCTCCAGGAGTTCGGGTGGACCATCAACTTCCAAAAGTCGGCACTGACTCCGTCAGTCCGTCTTAGTTACCTTGGGATGATCCTGGACTCCGATCAAGCGAAGGTTTTTTTCTCCTGGAGCAAAAACTTCAGACTTTGCAGGGCGGGATCAGGTCCCTCAGGGACATCAATCTCTCCTCTCTACGGGCCTGCATGCGGTCCCGGGGACTGATGGTTTCAGCCTTCAAAGCCATCCCGTTTGTTCAGTTTCACACGAGACCTCTTCAAGCAGAGATTCTTGCCAGGTGGAACAAGGATCTTCAGTCATTAGACAGGGGAATATGTTTGTGCCGCCTTATGAGGACAGAACTGTTGTGGTGGATTCTATCACGCACTCTGACTCAAGGCAAGTTTTTTCTGCCTCTGTTGTGGACAGTAGTCTCCACGGATGCCAGCCTGTCAGGCTGGGGTGGAGTTCTGGACACCTTATGTGCCCAGGGGACTTGGTCGGCGGAGGAATTCCTCACTGCCGATTAAATGTCTTGGAGTTCCGAGCGATCAAGCTATGCTTGTTTCATTGGTAGACTCGGCTACACGGTCGTCCAGTTCGTGTTCACACGGACAACGCCACGGCGGTGGCTTACATTAATCTCCAAGGGGGGCACCAGGAGTGGCCGGGCAGCCACGGAGTGGCTGAGATCCTGTCTTGGGCCGAGGCGCACGTTCCAGTGACTTTGGCTGTTCACATTCCGGGAGTGGAAAAACTGGCAGGCGGACTATCTGAGTCATCAGTCCTTGGATCAGGGGGAATGGTCCCTGCATCCGGAGGTTTTTCATCTCCTGTGTGCCCGGTGGGGGACTCCAGACGTGGTTCTGTTTGCGTCCCATCTCAACAAAAAGGTGGGCAGGTTCGTGGCCAGGACCCGCGATCCTCTGGCGGACACCATGGATGCGTTAGTGGTGCCCTGGCACCGGTTTTGGCTAATTTGTGCCTTCCTTCTGAATTACCTGTTGTCCAGGTCCCTCCGCAGATTAGCGTTGGAACAGGTGCAGGTAATTCTGGTGTCCCCAGACTGACCTCATCGGTCTTGGTAAGCAGACCTTGTGCAGATGGTTGTCGAGCCTCCCTGGCGGCTACCTCTGAGAGAACATCTACTGTCTCAAGAGCCGATCTTCCATCCTGCTTTGCAGTCTCTGGCTTTAATGGCGTGGCTGTCGAAAGCCAGGTATTGAGAGACAGAGGTCTCTCGGATGCTGTCATTCCTAAAGGCTCAGAAGACTACCTCCAGGAAGATTTTCCATCATTCCTGGAAGGCATATGTTGCCTGGTGGGAGTCGCAAGAATTTCATCCACGCTCCTTTTCGGTGGGAAGGGTTTTGGCCTTCCTACAGGAAGGTGTGGATCAGCGCTTGGCGCTGGGCAAGATCAACGGTCGGTTGTCGGCCTTAACCATTTTCCTCCAGCGTCCCTTGGCAACTAATTCCTTGATTCGCACCTTTTTTCAAGGGGTACGTCATCTGGCTCCCCCACGGAAGGCTCCTTTGCTTCCATGGGACCTGACTTGGTTTTGTCCGTTTTTCAATGGCCCCCCTTTGAGAACATCAGAGGAATAGCTCTGCCTGTGTTGTCCCAGAATGTTGCTTTTCTGGTGGCTATCACCTCTGCTCGCAGAGTGTCTGAATTGGCGGCTCTGTCTTGCCGTTTGCCTTATCTGGTTGTTCATGGGGGACAAAGTGGTCCTGCGACCCACGCAGTCTTTTCTCCCTGGTGGTATTTGCTTTGCACCTCAACGTCGTTATTATTTTACCTTCACTTTGTGCGAGGCCCAAGCATTCCAAGGAATTTGCCTTGCATTCATTGGATGTGGTCCGGGCGATCAGAGTTTACCTGTCTGTCACGGGGGCCTAGGAAGTCTGATTCCCTGTTTGTCCTTCCGAGAGACCTCGGAAGGGTTTGGCTGCGTCCGCTGCTACCATTTCAAAATAGATCAGACAGACTATTGTTCAGGCCTATTCACTAAAGGGTCAGGTGCATTCTTTCCCTGTGAGGGCACACTCTACTAGAGCCGTCTGTGCCTCTTGGGCTTTTCGGCATCAGGCTTCTGTGGCTCAGGTGTGCAAAGCGGCGACATGGTCGTCTGTGCACACTTTTACAAAATTTCTACAAACTTGCTGTAATGGCATCCTCAGATGCTTCCCTTGGCCGCAAAGTTTTGAGCGCGGCGGTTCTTTGAAGAGACTTGTTGTTCTGTCTCTTCCTGGGATGAATTTTGTTCTGGTTTTGGCTCCTGTTGACCTTCTTTTGCCCTGTTGGCTCAGTTTTTTTCTCTGGCCTGGTTGTAATGTTGCCTTTTCTTTGGTTGCGTCTTCCCACCCCTCACACCTGCACTGCTCTGGGATATTCCAATGGTGAAGGAATACTGAACGGGCTGCAACTGTCAGAGGACTCAGAGAAAAGAATTTTACGGTAAGTTCTTACAAAAATTCTATTTTTACTGTTGAGGTTTTAGTAACACTTTAGATAACACCCTTTTACAGTGGCGGCCGGCCCATAGGGGGCGCAGGGGCGTCGCCCACCCCCCCCCCCCCCCCCAAAAAAAAAGAAAAAGAAAAAAAAAGATTTAAAAAAAAAAAAAAAATTTTTTGCCCACAAGGGGCGCCCGTCTCATTGGTGCCTATGGGGGTGGGGTTTTCCACCCGCAGAGGCGCCGATAGACGGCCTTCTGGGGCGTAAAACTGTAGCGCAGAGCTCTGCGATACACCACCCCCCTTTTGGCGTCTGCCGCATTGGTGCCGATGGGGGGTGGGGTTTTCCACCAGCAGAGGCGCCAATTGGCGGCCTTCTGGGGCGTAACTGTAGCGCAGAGCAATGCGCTACACCACCCCCTTTTGTGATGTCTTGGATCATGATTGGTCCAGACTCCAGCCTGGACCAATCATGATTCAGGACATCCATGGTGACCTCGTTGGGGGCGGTGCCGGTGCGTGCATCAGTCACTCACCGTCACCGCCCGGTCACTTTCCCGCCACAGCCCGCCGCAGAAGAGGAGTCGCGAGGAGGGGAGAAGCCGCCGCCGGCCGAGCTGAGCAGAAGAGGACGGACGTCGGAGTCGCGAGGAGGGGAGAAGCCGCCGCCGGGAGCCGAGCCGTCGCCAGGTAAGTGCCTATTCAATCACCTGTGCCATGCCTGTGCCATGCCTATTCCACCACCTGCGCCATGCCTGTGCCATGCCTATTCCACCACCTGCGCCATGCCTGTACCATCTGTGCCATGCCTATTCCACCACCTGCGCCATGCCTGTACCATCTGTGCCATGCCTATTCCATCACCTGTGCCATGCCTGTACCATCTGTGTAATGCCTGTACCATCTGTGCCATGCCTATTCCATCACCTGTGCCATGCCTATTCCACCACCTGCGCCATGCCTGTACTATCTGTGCCATGCCTATTCCATCACCTGTGCCATGCCTATTCCACCACCTGCGCCATGCCTGTACCATCTGTGCCATGCCTATTCCACCACCTGTGCCATGCCTTTTCCATCACCTGTGCCATGCCTATTCCATCACCTGCGCCATGCCTGTACCATCTGTGCCATGCCTATTCCATCACCTGTGCCATGCCTGTACCATCTGTGCCCTGCCTATTCCACCACCTGTGCCATGACCTTACCATCACCTGTGCCATGCCTATTCCACCACCTGTGCCATGACCTTACCATCACCTGTGCCATGCCTATTCCATCACCTGTGCCATGCCTGTTTCCCATCTGTGCCATGCCTATTCCATCACCTGCGCCATGCCTGTACCATCTGTGCCATGCCTATTCCACCACCTGTGCCATGACCTTACCATCACCTGTGCCATGCCTATTCCATCACCTGTACCATGCCTGTACCATCTGTGCCATGCCTATTCCATCACCTGGGCCATGCCTGTACCATCTGTGCCATGCCTATTCCACCACCTGTGCCATGACCTTACCATCACCTGTGCCATGCCTGTACCATCTGTGCCATGCCTATTCCACCACCTGCGCCATGCCTATTCCACCACCTGTGCCATGACCTTACCATCACCTGTGCCATGCCTATTCCATCACCTGTGCCATGCCTATTCCATCACCTGCGCCATGCCTGTACCATCTGTGCCATGCCTATTCCATCACCTGTGCCATGCCTGTACCATCTGTGCCATGCCTATTCCATCACCTGCGCCATGCCTGTACCATCTGTGCCATGCCTATTCCACCACCTGTGCCATACCTGTACCATCTGTGCCATGCCTATTCCATCACCTGTGCCATGCCTATACCATCTGTGCCATGCCTATTCCATCACCTGTGCCATGCCTGTACCATCTGTGCCCTGCCTATACCATCACCTGTGCCATGCCTGTACCATCACCTGTGCCATGCCTGTACCATCTGTGCCATGCCTATTCCATCACCTGTGCCATGCCTATACCATCTGTGCCATGCCTGTACCATCACCTGTGCCATCACCTGTGCAATGCCTGCACCATCACCTGTGCCATGCCTATACCATCACCTGTGCCATGCCTATTCCACCACCTGTGCCATGCCTGTACCATCTGTGCCATGCCTATTCCATCACCTGCGCCATGCCTGTACCACCTGTGCCATGCCTATTCCATCACCTGTGCCATGCCTATACCATCTGTGCCATGCCTATTCCACCACCTGTGCCATGCCTATACCATCTGTGCCATGCCTATTCCACCACCTGTGCCATGCCTATACCATCATCTGTGCCATGCCTATTCCATCACCTGTGCCATGCCTATACCATCTGTGCCATGCCTATTCCATCACCTGTGCCATGACCTTACCATCACCTGTGCCATGCCTGTACCATCTGTGCCATGCCTATTCCATCACCTGTGCCATGCCTATACCATCTGTGCCATGCCTATTCCATCACCTGTGCCATGCCTGTACCATCTGTGCCCTGCCTATACCATCACCTGTGCCATGCCTGTACCATCACCTGTGCCATGCCTGTACCATTTGTGCCATGCCTATTCCATCACCTGTGCCATGCCTATACCATCTGTGCCTTGCCTATTCCATAACCTGTGCCATGCCTGTACCATCACCTGTGCAATGCCTGTACCATCACCTGTGCAATGCCTATTCCATCACCTGTGCCATGCCTATACCATCACCTGTGCAATGCCTGTACCATCACCTGTGCAATGCCTATTCCATCACCTGTGCCATGCCTGTACCATCACCTGTGCCATGCCTGTACCATCTGTGCCATGCCTATTCCATCACCTGTGCCATGCCTATACCATCTGTGCCATGCCTATTCCATCACCTGTGCCATGCCTGTACCATCACCTGTGCAATGCCTGTACCATCACCTGTGCAATGCCTATTCCATCACCTGTGCCATGCCTATACCATAACCTGTGCAATGCCTGTACCATCACCTGTGCAATGCCTATTCCATCACCTGTGCCATGCCTGTACCATCACCTGTGCCATGCCTGTACCATCTGTGCCATGCCTATTCCATCACCTGTGCCATGCCTATACCATCTGTGCCATGCCTATTCCACCACCTGTGCCATGCCTATTCCATCACCTGTGCCATGCCTATTCCACCACCTGCGCCATGCCTGTACCATCTGTGCCATGCCTATTCCACCACCTGCGCCATGCCTGTACCATCTGTGCCATGCCTATTACACCACCTGTGCCATGACCTTACCATCACCTGTGCCATGCCTGTACCATCTGTGCCATGCCTATTCCACCACCTGCGCCATGCCTATTCCACCACCTGTGCCATGACCTTACCATCACCTGTGCCATGCCTATTCCATCACCTGTGCCATGCCTATTCCATCACCTGCGCCATGCCTGTACCATCTGTGCCATGCCTATTCCATCACCTGTGCCATGCCTTTACCATCTGTGCCATGCCTATTCCATCACCTGTGCCATGCCTGTACCATCTGTGCCCTGCCTATACCATCACCTGTGCCATGCCTGTACCATCACCTGTGCCATGCCTGTACCATCTGTGCCATGCCTATTCCATCACCTGTGCCATGCCTATACCATCTGTGCCATGCCTGTACCATCACCTGTGCCATCACCTGTGCAATGCCTGCACCATCACCTGTGCCATGCCTATACCATCACCTGTGCCATGCCTATACCATCACCTGTGCCATGCCTGTACCATCTGTGCCATGCCTATTCCATCACCTGTGCCATGCCTATACCATCTGTGCCATGCCTATACCATCTGTGCCATGCCTATTCCACCACCTGTGCCATGCCTATACCATCATCTGTGCCATGCCTATTCCATCACCTGTGCCATGCCTATACCATCTGTGCCATGCCTATTCCATCACCTGTGCCATGACCTTGCCATCACCTGTGCCATGCCTGTACCATCTGTGCCATGCCTATACCATCTGTGCCATGCCTATTCCATCACCTGTGCCATGCCTGTACCATCTGTGCCCTGCCTATACCATCACCTGTGCCATGCCTGTACCATCACCTGTGCCATGCCTGTACCATTTGTGCCATGCCTATTCCATCACCTGTGCCATGCCTATACCATCTGTGCCATGCCTATTCCATCACCTGTGCCATGCCTGTACCATCACCTGTGCAATGCCTGTACCATCACCTGTACAATGCCTATTCCATCACCTGTGCCATGCCTATACCATCACCTGTGCAATGCCTGTACCATCACCTGTGCAATGCCTATTCCATCACCTGTGCCATGCCTGTACCATCTGTGCCATGCCTATTCCATCACCTGTGCCATGCCTATACCATCTGTGCCATGCCTATTCCATCACCTGTGCCATGCCTGTACCATCACCTGTGCAATGCCTGTACCATCACCTGTGCAATGCCTATTCCATCACCTGTGCCATGCTTATACCATAACCTGTGCAATGCCTGTACCATCACCTGTGCAATGCCTATTCCATCACCTGTGCCATGCCTGTACCATCACCTGTGCCATGCCTGTACCATCTGTGCCATGCCTATTCCATCACCTGTGCCATGCCTATACCATCTGTGCCATGCCTATTCCATCACCTGTGCCATGCCTGTACCATCACCTGTGCAATTCCTATTCTATCACCTGTGCCATGCCTATACCATCACCTGTGCCATGCCTATTCCATCACCTGTTCCATGCCTATACCATCTGTGCCATGCCTATTCCATCACCTGTGCCATGCCTGTACCATCTGTGCCATGCCTATACCATCACATGTGCCATGCCTGTACCATGACCTCAAAGTCATGCAATTTTTTTACCGCGTTTTTTGCTACGAAGCAATACCTATTACATTTTTGTTTTTGCGCCCCCCCCAAAAATTTTGAGCACCAGCCGCCACTGCCCTTTTATAATCAACTGTCTGCCGGACACTTGTTTAATGAATAATTAGACTCATCTGTAGTTGAATTCTTGTTAATTAGGATTTTGTAGTCTAAACTAAGACTAAGACTTTCATTGGGGTATATTCACTTTTGCAACATGGTCTTGAATAGATTTGTTAGGGGAAAAAACGTTTGTATTTGTGCAAATTAACAAATCTTGGTTGCAATCAATGGCCTGCATTTGTAGGAGTAATTAGTAGTTCAGTGTCTCGTAGAAAATGTTGACTCTAAAAGGAATGTAAAGGTTTTCTGACAAATCTGTTGGGTAGTACTCATGTATGCTGAGCACTGTATGTGTGTGTGTCTATATATATATATATATATATATATATATACAGTGGGTACGGAAAGTATTCAGACCTCCTTAAATTTTTCACTCTTTGTTATATTGCAGCCATTTGCACCCCATACTGACAGAAAAACACAGAATTGTTGACATTGTTGCAGATTTATTAAAAAAGAAAAACTGAAATATCACATGGTCCTAAGTATTCAGACCCTTTGCTCAGTATTTAGTAGAAGCCCCCTTTTGATCTAATACAGCCAGGAGTCTTTTTGGGAAAGATGCAACAAGTCTTTTACACCTGGATTTGGGGATCCTCTGCCATTCCTCCTTGCAGATCCTCTCCAGTTCTGTCAGGTTGGATGGTAAACGTTGGTGGACAGACATTTTTAGGTCTCTCCAGAGATGCTCAATTGGGTTTAAGTCAGGGCTCTGGCTGGGCCATTCAAGAACAGTCACGGAGTTGTTGTGAAGCCACTCCTTCGTTATTTTAGCTGTGTGCTTAGGGTCATTTTCTTGTTGGAAGGTAAACCTTCGGCCCAGTCTGAGGTCCAGAGCACTCTGGAGAAGGTTTTTGTCCAGGATATCCCTGTACTTGGCCGCATTCATCTTTCCCTCGATTGCAACCAGTCGTCCTGTCCCTGCAGCTGAAAAACACCCCCACAGCATGATGCTGCCACCACCATGCTTCACTGTTGGGACTGTATTGGACAGGTGATGAGCAGTGCCTGGTTTTCTCCACACATACCGCTTAGAATTAAGGCCAAAAAGTTCTATTTTGGTCTCATCAGACCAGAGAATCTTATTTCTCACCATCTTGGAGTCCTTCAGGTGTTTTTTAACAAACTCCATGCGGGCTTTCATGTGTCTTACACTGAGGAGAGGCTTCCGTCGGGCCACTCTGCCATAAAGCCCCGACTGGTGGAGGGCTGCAGTGATGGTTGACTTTCTACAACTTTCTCCCATCTCCTGACTGCATCTCTGGAGCTCAGCCACAGTGATCTTTGGGTTCTTCTTTACCTCTCTCACCAAGGCTCTTCTCCCCCGATAGCTCAGTTTGGCCGGACGGCCAGCTCTAGGAGGGTTCTGGTCGTCCCAAACGTCTTCCATTTGAGGATTATGGAGGCCACTGTGCTCTTAGGAACCTTAAGTGCAGCAGAAATCTTTTTGTAACCTTGGCCAGATCTGTGCCTTGCCACAATTCTGTCTCTGAGCTCTTCAGGCAGTTCCTTTGACCTCATGATTCTCATTTGCTCTGACATGCATTGTGATCTGGAAGGTCTTATATAGACAGGTGTGTGGCTTTCCTAATCAAGTCCAATCAGTATAATCAAACACAGCTGGACTCAAATGAAGGTGTAGAACCATCTCAAGGATGATCAGAAGAAATGGAAAGCACCTGAGTTAAATATATGAGTGTCACAGCAAAGGGTCTGAATACTTAGGACCATGTGATATTTCAGTTTTTCTTTTTTAATAAATCTGCAACAATGTCAACAATTCTGTGTTTTTCTGTCAGTATGGGGTGCTATGTGTACATTCATGAGGAAGAAGAATGAACTTAAATGATTTTAGCAAATGGCTGCAATATAACAAAGAGTGAAAAATTTAAGGGGGTCTGAATACTTTCCGTACCCACTGTATATATATATATATATATATATATATATAGTGTGTGTGTGTGTGTGTGTGTGTGTGCGCAGGTGGTTGGAAATGTTTGTTTATATACTATACTATTTCTTATATGTTACTTGTTTTAATTCCAGACAATAATGCCCAGCCATTATCTCTGGTTTTATCCAAAATATTACAATTGTACATTGTTTTTTATTGTATGACATTGAGAGAGATAAATATATATGTATTTTTGTGCACTTTTTTTAACCACCGCAATACTGGGCACTTTAACCTCCTTCCCAAGTCAATTTTCAGCTTTCAGCGCTCTTACAATTTGAATGACAATTACGTGGCCATGCAACACTATACCCATTGTTTTTTTCACAAAAACAGAGCTTTCCTTTGGTGGTATTTTATTGTTTGCGCTACAAATGAAAAAAGACAGAAGATTTTGAAGAAAAAAGCGTTTTTCTTTATGTCTGTTATAAAATTTTGCAAATAAGTAATTTCTCTTCATAAATTTTGACCAAATTTATACTGCTACATTTCTTTGGTAAAAATAACCCAAATCAGGGTATATTGTTTGGTCTGTGTATAAGTTATAGAGTCTAGAAGCTATGGTACCAATCATTAAAAATTGATCACACCTGATGTACTGACGGCCCAGTGGCGGCTGGTGAAGTTTTAAGATGGGGGGGCGCAAGACCCCGCCCTTCTATTTTGACCCCTCCCATTTCTCAGAAGCCCCACCCCTTATCGACTCCACCCATTTTGTCCCCAGTATTTTGCTTGCGTGAACAAATTCTCCCAATGTATCACATATATTAAGGGGTCTCTCAGTACTAGTATATCCAATAGGGAGCAGGGGCCCTATTATGGGATATACTGTGCGAGACACCCTATTATGGGATACACTGACTGTGAGTGGCACAAACCCCAGAGTACAGACCCCCTAGCACAAGCCCCACAGTACAGACCCCCTAGCACAAGCCCCATAGTACAGACCCCCTAGCACAAACCCCACAGTACAGGCCCCCTAGCACAAACCCCACAGTACAGGCCCCCTAGCACAAACCCCACAGTACAGACCCCCTAGCACATACCCCACAGTACAGGCCCCCTAGCACAAACCCCACAGTACAGGCCCCCTAGCACTAATCCCACAGTACATGCCCCCTTTCAATGCATTGACCAGCGTACATGTCCCCTTTCAATGCAGTGACAAGCATATAGGCCCCCTTTCAATGCAGTGACAAGCGTACAGGCCCCCTTTCAATGCAGTGACAAGCATACAGGCCCCCTTTCAATGTAGTGACCAGCGTACATGCCCCCTTTCAATGTAGTGACCAGCGTACATGCCCCCTTTCAATGCAGTGACAAGGGTACAGGCCCCCTTTCAATGCAGTGACAAGCGTACAGGCCCCCTTTCAATGTAGTGACCAGCGTACATGCCCCCTTTCAATGTAGTGACAAGCGTACATGCCCCCTTTCAATGTAGTGGCAAGCGTACATGCCCCCTTTCAATGTAGTGACAAGCGTACAGGCCCCCTTTCAATGCAGTGACAAGCGTACAGGCCCCCTTTCAATGTAGTGACCAGCGTACATGCCCCCTTTCAATGCAGTGACCAGCGTACATGCCCCCTTTCAATGTAGTGAGCAGCGTACAGGCCCCCTTTCAATGTAGTGACCAGCGTACATGCCCCCTTTCAATGTAGTGACCAGCGTACATGCCCCCTTTCAATGTAGTGACCAGCGTACATGCCCCCTTTCAATGTTACATTGTTACATAGTTAGTGAGGTTGAAAAAAGACATCAGTCCATCCAGTTCAACCTATGATGTGTGTGTGTGTTTGCTTTTAACCGTACATTGTATACCCCTGTATGTTGTGGTCTTTAAGGTGCCCATCTAATAGTTTTTTGAAACTATCAATGCTCCCTGCTGATACGACCGCCCTTACAGTGAAGAACCCCTTACGCATTTTAAGGTTAAACCGCCTTTCCTCTAGTTTTAGTGAGTGGCCACGTGTCTTGTTGTATTTCCTTACTCTGAATAGTTTGTTCCTTATGCTAGGGTCGCCAGTACAGTATTTGTACATTGATATCATATCCCCCCTCAAACGTCTCTTCTCTAGAGAGAATAGGTTCAGTGCTTGTAGTCTTTCCTCATAGCTGATGTCCTCCATTCCCCTAATTATTTTTGTTGCCCTTCTCTGGACTCTTTCCAATTCCAGCACATCCTTCCTGAGGACCGGTGCCCAGAACTGGACAGCATACTCCAGATGTGGCCGGACCAGAGTCTTGTAGAGCGGGAGAATAATCTCTTTATTTCTGGAGTGAATCCCCTTTTTTATACATCCCAATATTCTGTTGGCTTTGCTTGCAGCTGCTTGGCATTGCATGCCACTGCCAAGCCTGTTGTCTACCAGTACCCCCAAGTCTTTTTCCATCCTAGACTCCCCCAGAGGTTCCCCCCCTAGTGAGTAGCTTTCTTTCTGGTTTCTGGCCCCCAAGTACATTACTTTACATTTATCAACATTAAACCTCATCTGCCATGTAGTTGCCCACCCCGTTATTTTGTTTAGGTCCGCTTGTAAGGTTTCCACATCCTGTATAGAAGATATTGGCATGCTTAGTTTAGTATCGTCCGCAAATAATGAGATTGTACTCGATATCCCCTCCTCTAGATCATTTATGAATAAATTAAACAGGATTGGCCCCAGGACAGAACCCTGGGGGACCCCACTTTCCACCCCCGCCCAATCCGAGTACTCCCCATTAATCACCACCCTCTGGACTCTCCCCTGGAGCCAGTTCTCTATCCAGGTACTCACCTTATGGTCCATACCTACCTTCCTTAGTTTGTACAGTAAGCGTTTGTGGGGAACGGTGTCATAGGCCTTTGCAAAGTCCAGATACACCACATCCACTGGCTTACCTTTATCTAGATGGCAGCTCACTTCATCGTAGAAGGTTAATAGATTGGTTTGGCAAGAACGATTTTTCATAAATCCATGCTGATTACTACTAATTATATTGTTTTCATTACTAAAGTCTTGTATGTGGTCCCTTAACATCCCCTCCAAAATCTTGCAGACTACAGATGTTAGGCTGACAGGTCTATAGTTACCCGGGATACACCTCGGCCCCTTTTTAAATATTGGTACTACGTTGGCCTTTTTCCAATCTGCTGGCACCATACCTGTCTGTAAACTATCCTTAAAGATCAAGAATAATGGTCTGGCAATCACCTGGCTGAGCTCTTTAAGAACCCTCGGGTGCAAGCCATCCGGTCCCGGTGATTTATTTATGTTAAGTTTCTCAAGTTTAGTTCTAAGTCTGTCTTCTGTTAGCCATGGCGGCACTTCCTGAGGTGTGTTTTTTAGATTGGCCTTACAAGCTGGGTTCGTGTAGCCCCCCGATTCTTTTGTGAAGACTGAAGAGAAGAAATTATTTAAAACTTCCGCCTTTTCCCTGTCCTCAGTGGCCATATTTCCTTTGTCATCTTTTATGGGGCCAATGTGTTCTGACCTTGCTTTCTTACTGTTTATATACTTAAAGAACTTCTTGGGGTTCTTTTTACTCTCTTCCGCTATATGTCTCTCGTGTTCTATTTTAGCCGCCCTGATTTCATCTTTACATTTCTTATTACACTCTTTGTAATGCTTAAATGCTGCCAATGACCCCTCAGCCTTGTATTTTTTGAAAGCCTTTCCTTTGGCACTAAAATGCATTTTTATGTTGGAGTTTAGCCACCCAGGGTTTAATTTTGCTCTTTTAAATTTATTTCCCTTTGGAATGCACTGGTCAATCCCCTTGTTAAGTATGCTCTTGAAGCACTCCCATTTTTCCTCCGTGTTCTTTGTTCCCAGGGTTCTATCCCATTTGATATTTTCTAGCAGGGAGCGCAGTTTTTTGAAATTGGCTCTTTTGAAATTCAGCGTCCTTAAATTACCCCTCTGCTTCCTATTACTATAATTAATACTGAAACTTATTGACCTATGGTCACTGTTTCCTAAGTTCTCCCGTATTTCTATATCCGTGAGCAGGTCTGTATTGTTGGTAATCAGTAGGTCAAGTACCGCATTGTTTCTTGTCGGTGCATTCACCATCTGACCCATGAAATTGTCCTGCAAGATATTTAGGAACTGCCTAGCCTTGGCCGAATGCGTGGTTCCATCTGCCCAGTCTATATCTGGATAATTAAAGTCCCCCATTATAATGACATTTCCCATCCTTGCTGCCAATCCTATCTGTAAAATGAGGTCCGCCTCCCCCTCCTCCCTCAGGTTGGGGGGCCTATAGCATACGCCCAATATTACCTTCCCCACTGTGCCTTCCCTTTGAAGCTCTACCCATAGGGATTCTGCCTCGTCCTTAGCTCCATTATTAATATCATCATGTAGTGACAAGCGTGCATGCCCCCTTTCAATGTAGTGACCAGCGTACATGACCCTTTCATCCATCCATCCATGATGATATATATAATGATATCTGCACACTCTGGTCTGGGCCCGGCCTTTTGACTTAGGATTTTGTAGTCTAAACTTTAGCTTTGCTCTTAAGACTTTCATTGGGGTATATTCACTTTTGCAACATGGTCTTGAATAGATTTGTTAGGGGAAAAAACGTTTGTATTTGTGCAAATTAACAAATCTTGGTTGCAATCAATGGCCCGCATTTGTAGGAGTAATTAGTAGTTCAGTGTCTCGTAGAAAATGTTGACTCTAAAAGGAAAGTAAAGGTTTCCTGACAAATCTGTTGGGTAGTACTCATGTATGCTGAGCACTGTATGTGTGTGTGTGTGTGCGCAGGTGGTTGGAAATGTTTGTTTATATACTATACTATTTCTTATATGTTACTTGTTTTAATTCCAGACAATAATGCCCAGCCATTATCTCTGGTTTTATCCAAAATATTACAATTGTACATTGTTTTTTATTGTATGACATTGAGAGAGATAAATATATATGTATTTTTGTGCACTTTTTTTAACCACCGCAATACTGGGCACTTTAACCTCCTTCCCAAGTCAATTTTCAGCTTTCAGCGCTCTTACAATTTGAATGACAATTACGTGGCCATGCAACACTATACCCATTGTTTTTTTCACAAAAACAGAGCTTTCCTTTGGTGGTATTTTATTGTTTGCGCTACAAATGAAAAAAGACAGAAGATTTTGAAGAAAAAAGCGTTTTTCTTTATGTCTGTTATAAAATTTTGCAAATAAGTAATTTCTCTTCATAAATTTTGACCAAATTTATACTGCTACATTTCTTTGGTAAAAATAACCCAAATCAGGGTATATTGTTTGGTCTGTGTATAAGTTATAGAGTCTAGAAGCTATGGTACCAATCATTAAAAATTGATCACACCTGATGTACTGACGGCCCAGTGGCGGCTGGTGAATTTTTAAGATGGGGGGGGGGCGCAAGACCCCGCCCTTCTATTTTGACCCCTCCCATTTCTCAGAAGCCCCACCCCTTATCGACTCCACCCATTTTGGCCCCTGTATTTTGCTTGCGTGAACAAATTCTCCCAATGTATCACATATATTAAGGGGTCTCTCAGTACTAGTATATCCAATAGGGAGCAGGGGCCCTATTATGGGATATACTGTGCGAGACACCCTATTATGGGATACACTGACTGTGAGTGGCACAAACCCCAGAGTACAGACCCCCTAGCACAAGCCCCACAGTACAGACCCCCTAGCACAAGCCCCATAGTACAGACCCCCTAGCACAAACCCCACAGTACAGGCCCCCTAGCACAAACCCCACAGTACAGGCCCCCTAGCACAAACCCCACAGTACAGACCCCCTAGCACAAACCCCACAGTACAGACCCCCTAGCACATACCCCACAGTACAGGCCCCCTAGCACAAACCCCACAGTACAGGCCCCCTAGCACTAACCCCACAGTACATGCCCCCTTTCAATGCATTGACCAGCGTACATGTCCCCTTTCAATGCAGTGACAAGCGTACAGGCCCCCTTTCAATGCAGTGACAAGCGTACAGGCCCCCTTTCAATGCAGTGACAAGCATACAGGCCCCCTTTCAATGTAGTGACCAGCGTACATGCCCCCTTTCAATGTAGTGACCAGCGTACATGCCCCCTTTCAATGTAGTGACCAGCGTACATGCCCCCTTTCAATGCAGTGACAAGGGTACAGGCCCCCTTTCAATGCAGTGACAAGCGTACAGGCCCCCTTTCAATGCAGTGACAAGCGTACAGGCCCCCTTTCAATGCAGTGACAAGCGTACAGGCCCCCTTTCAATGCAGTGACCAGCGTACATGCCCCCTTTCAATGTAGTGACCAGCGTACAGGCCCCCTTTCAATGTAGTGACCAGCGTACATGCCCCCTTTCAATGTAGTGACCAGCGTACATGCCCCCTTTCAATGTAGTGACCAGCGTACATGCCCCCTTTCAATGTAGTGACAAGCGTGCATGCCCCCTTTCAATGTAGTGACCAGCGTACATGACCCTTTCATCCATCCATCCATGATGATATATATAATGATATCTGCACACTCTGGTCTGGGCCCGGCCTTTTGACTTAGGATTTTGTAGTCTAAACTTTAGCTTTGCTCTTAAGACTTTCATTTGGGTATATTCACTTTTGCAACATGGTCTTGAATAGATTTGTTAGGGGAAAAAACGTTTGTATTTGTGCAAATTAACAAATCTTGGTTGCAATCAATGGCCCGCATTTGTAGGAGTAATTAATAGTTCAGTGTCTCGTAGAAAATTTTGACTCTAAAAGGAAAGTAAAGGTTTCCTGACAAATCTGTTGGGTAGTACTCATGTATGCTGAGCACTGTATGTGTGTGTGTGTATATATATATATATATATATATATATATATATATATATATATATATATAGTGTGTGTGTGTGTGCGCAGGTGGTTGGAAATGTTTGTTTATATACTATACTATTTCTTATATGTTACTTGTTTTAATTCCAGACAATAATGCCCAGCCATTATCTCTGGTTTTATCCAAAATATTACAATTGTACATTGTTTTTTATTGTATGACATTGAGAGAGATAAATATATATGTATTTGTATTTTTGTGCACTTTTTTTAACCACCGCAATACTGGGCACTTTAACCTCCTTCCCAAGTCAATTTTCAGCTTTCAGCGCTCTTACAATTTGAATGACAATTACGTGGCCATGCAACACTATACCCATTGTTTTTTTCACAAAAACAGAGCTTTCCTTTGGTGGTATTTTATTGTTTGCGCTACAAATGAAAAAAGACAGAAGATTTTGAAGAAAAAAGCGTTTTTCTTTATGTCTGTTATAAAATTTTGCAAATAAGTAATTTCTCTTTATAAATTTTGACCAAATTTATACTGCTACATTTCTTTGGTAAAAATAACCCAAATCAGGGTATATTGTTTGGTCTGTGTATAAGTTATAGAGTCTAGAAGCTATGGTACCAATCATTAAAAATTGATCACACCTGATGTACTGACGGCCCAGTGGCGGCTAGTAAAGTTTTAAGATGGGGGGGCGCAAGACCCCGCCCTTCTATTTTGACCCCTCCCATTTCCCAGAAGCCCCACCCCTTATCGACTCCACCCATTTTGTCCCCTGTATTTTGCTTGCGTGAACAAATTCTCCCAATGTATCACATATATTAAGGGGTCTCTCAGTACTAGTATATCCAATAGGGAGCAGGGGCCCTATTATGGGATATACTGTGCGAGACACCCTATTATGGGATACACTGACTGTGAGTGGCACAAACCCCAGAGTACAGACCCCCTAGCACAAGCCCCACAGTACAGACCCCCTAGCACAAGCCCCACAGTACAGACCCCCTAGCACAAACCCCACAGTAAAGGCCCCCTAGCACAAGCCCCACAGTACAGGCCCCCTAGCACAAACCCCACAGTACAGGCCCCCTAGCACAAACCCCACAGTACAGACCCCCTAGCACATACCCCACAGTACAGGCCCCCTAGCACAAACCCCACAGTACAGGCCCCCTAGCACTAATCCCACAGTACATGCCCCCTTTCAATGCATTGACCAGCGTACATGTCCCCTTTCAATGCAGTGACAAGCGTACAGGCCCCCTTTCAATGCAGTGACAAGCGTACAGGCCCCCTTTCAATGCAGTGACAAGCATACAGGCCCCCTTTCAATGTAGTGACCAGCGTACATGCCCCCTTTCAATGTAGTGACCAGCGTACATGCCCCCTTTCAATGCAGTGACAAGGGTACAGGCCCCCTTTCAATGCAGTGACAAGCGTACAGGCCCCCTTTCAATGTAGTGACCAGCGTACATGCCCCCTTTCAATGTAGTGACCAGCGTACATGCCCCCTTTCAATGTAGTGACAAGCGTACATGCCCCCTTTCAATGTAGTGACAAGAGTACAGGCCCCCTTTCAATGCAGTGACAAGCGTACATGCCCCCTTTCAATGTAGTGACCAGTTTACATGCCCCCTTTCAATGCAGTGACCAGCGTACATGCCCCCTTTCAATGTAGTGACCAGCGTACAGGCCCCCTTTCAATGTAGTGACCAGCGTACATGCCCCCTTTCAATGTAGTGACCAGCGTACATGCCCCCTTTCAATGTAGTGACCAGCGTACATGCCCCCTTTCAATGTAGTGACAAGCGTGCATGCCCCCTTTCAATGTAGTGACCAGCGTACATGACCCTTTCATCCATCCATCCATGATGATATATATAATGATATCTGCACACTCTGGTCTGGGCCCGGCCTGGGTAACTTGATATTATTCTTGCACCGTGACCTGCCTGTACCTACCTGTTCTGGCCTGGGTCCATCCATCAATCATGGATGGATGGACCCAGGCCAGGCCAGAACAGGTAGGTACAGGCAGGTCACGGTGCAAGATTTATCAAGTTACCCAGGCCAAGACCAGACTAGTGCTGTGCTTCATCATGGATGGCGGCAATGGCATTGGCTGCGTGCCTTGCGGCCTGCCTGGATCCGAAGGCCCGCCGCCACCCGATCCGAGTCCTGACTGGCTTCCGTCTCCTCCTGAAGAACTGAGCGGAGCGGTCGCATCGTCTTCTCTCTCCGCATGCTGATCGGCTGGAACTGAAGGCGTCACGTCGCCAGCTGATGTCCCACTGTGATTGGTCCAGGCTGGAGACTGGACCAATCACAGCCAGGATATCACGAAGGTGGGGGTGGCCAAGCGCTCCTTCCGGCGCCCAGGTTACGCCCCCAGAAGGCAGCCAATCGGCGCCTCTTCTGGGTCGTAAACCCCACCCCCCCTTTAGCCACCACATAGGTCGGCGATTCCGGCGAACCGATTTCATTTTTTTATATAACTTTATTGTTCTTTTTGTCTTTTTTTTTTTTTTCCTTTTTATTAGGGGGGGGGGGCGGCGCCCTGGTAGGGCGCCCCCTATGCATGGGCCGCCACTGTGACGGCCTATCTCATTTCTTGAGGCCCTAGCATGTCAAGACAGTACAAATAACTCCCAAATTACCTCTTTTTAGAAAGTAGACAGTCCAGGGTATATAGTAAGAGGCATGGCGAGTTTTTAGAAGTTGTAATTTTTTCCCACAATTATTTGGAATATTAAAAAATTATTATTTTCTCTTTCGTTCACTGACAGACACAGCTTCAATTCTTAAGACCATTGGTTATTATATTGTCACTCTTCAGGAGTAGGACTAGGCAGAAACATTTTTGGCTACATCCCTGGGGGCAGTCCCAGAGGGTATACCATTACTTCCTGCTGTAGGACATCCAGTTTTTTCTGCCTAGTAAGTTTGCCTAGTTTTTACTTTTTCTTTATTATTTTTGTTTGTGAACTACAATCAACTGTTCCTGTGAGAACTACAATCAACAGCCGGACTGGGCGACGCACTGCATATTCTAGATCCTTACCGTCTTCCCAGTCTGGCCTGCGAGCGCAATCCAACTACTAGCTGCGTGCTAAGTTGGCCGCAACATAGCCCCACTGGACGGGGGCTGACCAGCGAGTGAAACACCTCACGAGGTCGCATAGCCCTGGTCATGACAGCAGTCACGACCAGAGTCACAGCGTACCTCAGGCCGCAGCATCCCCATTCCAAGATGGTGCGGTGGACTGCTGGTAGTGGCGCCCCGCCTGGTGACTGTGGTATGGTAAATAGCGTCCCCCCTCCTTTCTTTCGGAATTGTTGGGTTGGTCGCAGGCCCACCCCGGGGAGGGTAGGGAGGGTAGGCCCCCCCTGTGTCCTTCCTCCCCCTTGTGCTTCCCCCTCCCGCTTGCGGGGTTCCCCCTTAAATTTGAATGCCCTCATCTGTCCCCCCCTGGCCCCTGTTTGGGGGCATGGGTGAAATTGGGTAGGGGGGCTACATGGTGCTGGGCTGGAGGAGCGGTGGGTGATGCCGCTGTCGGTCCCTGTTAGGGGTGTCCATGCCTGGGTGCTGCGGGGGGGGTCCCTGGAAGGTCCCCTCCTGGGGTCTGTACATTTTTTTCCCTGCGGTCCAGTGGGGTCCAGGGTCCTGTACAGCGCCGTGTGGTACCACCATTTTTCCGTGGTCTCTGTGATTTCCGGTTTGTCAGCCATGTTTCTGTAGTTCAGCGGCCATGTTTTTGGTTTCCCCATAGACTTGAATTGGCGGCCATTTTCCTGTAGTCTGAGATGGTGCTGAGGCTGTGGGGGCCTCTAGTGTCAGGTCAGCATTTCCTCTTCCTCTTTCCAGCAGTGGGGGCCTCATGTTTTTTTTTTGCTGAGCAGTGCAGTTGTGTTATATCCCTTAATAGTCATGGAGCCTGGGGAGCTTGTTTCACCACCCGATCCACTCCTGGAAACCCTCTGGGTCTCAGTCTGCCCTGGCAGCCATGATGGCAGCCCTGCAGTCACTAGTAGCCAAAGTAGATATGGCCCTGCAAAGGAGGCCTGGCAAGAAGCGACCCCCACCTTCACCTGTATCTTCTGCTTCCTCAGATTCTAAGGTGGATTTGGCCACCGCAGACGAGAGTCAGCCCACTGGGTCTGCGTCCACGCACGCTGAGTGCTCCAACAGTGAGGATGAGTCCTTTTCCTCTGCAGCCGCGCATGAAAAAGCGCTGGTGGAGGCCCTGATTATATCAGTGTGGGAAACTTTAAAGTTGGAGGACTCACCTGCTGCTGAGTCGACGATGCCAGTGCAATTTGGCACCCGCAAATCTTCCAAGGTAAATAGGGTTTTTTCCTTTCCTGCCAATTTTGACGAGATTGTCAGTGGGGTTCCCCGAAAAGCATGGTTGGTATACCGAAGCGTTTTGCTAGAAGATATCCATTTGAGGAGTCTCTTCTGAAGAAACTTAAGGTTTCCAGGCTGAATACGACCACTCTTTTGAAGCTGGAAGCTTCCCTGTGGACAAAAGAGCTGAGGCTCTGGTCTGGTACCTTGTCACTGTGGATGGTTCAATTTTAAGACCGATGTTTGTTATCACCTTGGTATCCGAGACCTTAACGGAATGGGCTAAGGTGTTGCACCAGGATCTGGAGGGGAGTCAACATCCTTCTGAGCTGGCGGACCTGGCGGATCAGTTGATCCGAGGGTTACAGTATATTTGTGATGCATCCCTGGATGTGGCCCCCCTGGCCGGCAGGGTTTCCGTGACGGCGGTGATCCTTCACCACATGATCTGGTTGAAGTACTGGTCAGCTGACCAGGCTTCTAAAAAGGTACTGACTAATCTTCCCTTGTAGGTGACCGTTTGTTTGTTTGGCACCTCTATGGAAGAGATCATTAAGGGCCTTACAGGAGGCAGGAGTACCTTGCTTTCCCAGGCTGCTAAGGGCAAGGAACCTCGCCGTAAGCAGAGTCCCTTCTTTTCGGCTCACAAGCGGCCCTTTCGTCCGGCTGGTTCGCAGGAAAAGGGCTCAAGATTCACCCATAACTTTGTGGGAGGCTCCAAGAGACCCTGGAATGGTAAGTCCAAAGCGGGCACTTCTGGTTCCGCAGACAAGCCTTCCCCAGCCTGAAGGGCCTCAGCTCCTCGAGTGTTCACAAAGGTTTTTGCCCCAGTTCTGGCCTTGTACGGCAGAAGGGGATCGCGGTGTTGGGTTACCTGCATGATCTGCTTCTGCGTGCAGAGTCTTCCTCGGCTCTAGAAGCCGACTTGGAGGTTACCGTGCAAACTCTGCAGTAGTTCGGGTGGACAATCAATTTTCAGAAATCGGCTTTGTCTCCGTGCACAAAGTTGAACTACTTGGGTCTGACGCTGGACTCAGCCGGGGTGTTTCTTCCTCAAAAAAACTTCTGAAGGTACAGGAGGCTGTTCGGCTCCTGTTTTCCAACCATCGATCATCACTCAGGACTTTCATACAAGTGCTGTGTCTGATGGTCACCACTTTCGAGGCAGTTCCGTTTGCGCAGTTCCACACCAGACCTTTGCAAAGTGAGATTCTGATCAAATGGAACAAGGATCTGCTGTCATTGGACAATCTGATTCTGTTGAGTCAGGGTTTGAGGGAGTCTCTCCTATGGTGGCTTCGCTCCCCGGCCTTTTGTCTGGGAAAATATTTTCTTCCCCTGTATTGGACTGTAATCACCATGGATGCCAGTCTGTCCAGATGGGGAGGTGTCTTGGAAGTGTGTTCGGCCCAAGGTGTCTGGACACAGGAGGAGTCCAGGTTGCCTGGCAACATCCTGGAAGTTTGGGCGATCAGACTTTGCCTTTCTCAGTTGACAGATCGTCTGCAGGGGTGTCCTATGTGGATAAAATCAGACAGTGCTACAGCTGTGGCATATGTCAATCATCAAGGGGGCACAAAGAGTGCCCTGGAGGCCCAGGAAGTGTCCAGCATCTTGAAGTCGGCAGAATGATATTATCTGGCTTTCTCTGCTGTGCACATTCCGGGGGTAGAGAATTGGCAAGCGGACTATCTCAGTCGGCAGACGTTGGATGCAGGAGAATGGTCTCTTCACCCGAAGATATTTCATCAACTGTGTCTTCCGTAGGGGGACCCCTCATGTGGACCTGCTGGCTTCCCGTCTCAACAGGAAGGTACAGAGGTTTGTGTCAAGGACTCAGGATCCTCTGGCCGACGCCGCAGATGCTCTGGTGGCCCCTTGGGGTCAGTATCGTTTGATTTACGCCTTTACTCCAATACACCATCTGTCGAGACTGCTACGCAGAATCGAGGTAGAAGGAATTCCAGTCATTCTGGGGGCACCAGACTGGCCTCGCCTGTCTTGGTACGCAGGCCTGGTAAAGCTGGTAGCAGACGTCCCTTGGAAACTTCCTCTCAGGAAGATCTTCTGTCTCAGGGACCAATGTTCCATCCTGCTTTACGGTCGCTGGCTTTAACGGTGTGGCTATTGAAAGCCAGGTGCCGAAAGACAGAGGGCTGTCGGAGTCGGGGATTCCTACGCTGTTGAAGGCTAGGAAATCTACTTCCAAGTTTATCATAGAGTTTGGAAGGTGTATATTACTTGGTGTAAGTCTAGGGGGGTTTCTCCCCGCTCGTTTTCCCTGTCTCGCCTGTTGGAAGTTTTACAATTGGGTGTAGATCAATGTTTAGCTCTGGGCTCAATCAAGGGCCAGATTTCCACCTTGGCTATCTTTTTCCAAAGGCCATTGGCGGAGAAGTCTTAGGTTCCCATTTTTTTGCAGGGAGTTCCCCATCTGGCTCCTCCGGTGTGATCTCTGATACCTCCATGGGATCTCAATTTGGTTCTGTCGGTGCTTCAAAGGCCTCCCTTTGAAAATGTTTGGGAATTTACTCTGCTCACTCTGTCGCAGAAGGTGGCTTTCTTAGTGGCTATTATTTCCGCACTTCGTGTGTCGGAGTTGGCTGCTTTGTCCTGTCGGCCATCTTACTTGGTGATTCATAGGGATAAAGTGGTGTTACGACCCTGTCAGGCATTCCTTTCTAAGGTTGTCTCGGGGGTTTCGTTTGCATGAACACATTGTACTACCGTCCCTATGTCCTAAGCCATCCTAAGGAAATTGCCTTACATTCCTTAGATGTGGTACGGGCCATTTGGGTTTACCTGGCGGAGACTGAACCAATTCGGAAATCCGATTCTTTGTTTGTTCTTACGGATGGACCTTCTAAGGGGCAGGGCGCATCTGCTGCAACCATTTCCAAGTGGATCAGGCAAACGGGGGTGCAGGCCTACTCCATTAAGGGTCAGGTTCCCCCTTTCCCTGTTAAAGTGCATTCTATGAGGGCCCTTAGTGCCTCCTGGGCCTTTTGTCATCAGGCGTCAGTGGTTCAGGTGTGCAAGGCAGCTACTTGGTCGTCTGTACACACATTCACAAAACTTTATAAGGTGGATGTACTTGCATCTTCGGATGCAGCGTTTGGCCACAAAGTTTTGCAGGCTGCGGTTGCGGAGGCTTACGCTTCTTAAGAGTGAAATTTTTTTTCGGTGGTGAGCTCCAGTTGTTCCTAGTTGAGCTCCTGTTGTTACCTGGTTGGCTATGTTTAGCCTTGTTGGGAATTCTGCGTTAGCAGTGTTTTTCCCACCCCTCATGTTGACACTACTTTGGAACATCTCAGTGGTCTGAAGAATTTAAGCTGTGTCTGTCAGTGAACGAAAGAGAAAACTGGATTTTTGTCTTATCGTAAAATCCTTTTTTCTGAGGTTCACTGACAGACACAGCCCTCTTTTGATGTTGAGTTATTTGTTCTTCTGACACTGCTTGTTACAAACTGGAAGTCCTACAGCAGGAAGTGATGGTATACCCCCTGGGACTGCCCAGGGGCATAGCCAAAAAGGTTTTCAGCCTATTCCTACTCCTGAAGATTGACAGTGTAATACCCAGTGGTCTGAAGAATTGAAGCTGTGTCTGTCAGTGAACCTCAGAGAAAATAATTTTACGGTAAAACAAAAATCCAGGTTTTTTTCACAAAAATTTTATATTAACAAGTTATTTCTCACACACAGCATTGCCACACTTGCAACTACACCCCAAAATACATTCTGCTACTCTTCCTGAGTATGGCAGTACCACACATGTGAGACTTTTTTAAAGCTTGGCCACATAGATGAGTGCAACATCCAAATAGCACCTTTAGCCATAATCCACTTTAAGATCAGGCCTTCTTCTGACCCTTTTTGTTTAAAAATCTGTATTTCTTTTCCTACATCATGGGACACAGAGCCATAAATCATAACCTATGGTTATAGAGCCACCTTTAGGTGAAGGAAACTGGCAACCAATCAGAAACGATGCCCCCCTATATAACCCCTCCCTCACAGGAAGTAACTCAGTTATTTCGCCAGTGTCTAAAGGTGATGGTCACTGTGGAGAGTCTCTCCACATTTCTCTAATTTTCTCTTCAAATGAAGACAGAAGAATATGCTATTTACCCCGATCAAAGATCATTGAATATAAGGGGTTAGCTATCAGACCCATCCTAAACAGTCAATGGACTAAAAAGATGGTACCTGAGCCTCGGGAAGCAGATACAAGGTTTTGCCTGTAATGCTGTCCTTTTTTGGCGCTGGACCCTGGGATCCAGAACCTTCGAATATTAAACCCCAAAGGCGATCCGTGCAGGGTGCTCTACAGGTCCATGGCTATGGCCCCTCTAAAATAAGGGGACCCAGTCCTTGAAGGTCACCAAGACAAAGCTCGCCATGATGGGTGAAGATTGGATTTCTGTTTCAAAGTAGAATCCTGCGGCAAGACTGATGAGTCTAATTTAAAATATTTACTTATTCAGCAAACCTTGAAGGTAAAAATTGCAAATTGTAAATATTTTATGCACTGTTTCTTTGAATAAGATAACAGAGACTATGTGCCATATGTATCCCTCCATGAGACTATGGATGTTATGCTTGCAAGTTACATCTTGTTGAGGCAGTTGTGGGATTGTTGCAAAGCTTGATTTAAATCATTATTTCTTTGCCTATTGTTATCACATTGGTTTTTACCCTGAAAGGAATCAGCTGTGACAAACAAGATTCAGCCCAAGCTGCTCTCACCCCATATGGTTGTTGTTTTTGCCTTGGCGCATAAGCGCCCGCATGTTTGTCTCTGCCTTGATCGCGTGTCTATGGCGTAGGCCTATTCGTGCGGGAATCTTTGCCTTTATGTACAGGCGTATGCCGCATGGAGGGCGTGTTCTAACGCAATTGGCATGCACGTGGATGCCACATACCATGCCACACATGCGCTATACAGCATAAATGGGCGCACTCTGCAAGAAACTGTTTCCAACACACTAGCCTCTGTCAGAGGCTGAAGGGGACACAGCAGCCACAGCAGCTGGGTTGCATGAGTCACTGTGGGTGCAGTTCCTAGAACGTCTGGGTTATATACTGAACTTGGTTAAGTCAGCATTACAGCCGGTACAGCATCTGGAATATCTGGGTCTTCTTGTGGACACAGCACAGTCAAAGATATTCTTGCCAGCAAAAAAGGTCACAGACCTGAAGGATCTGGTTCGGTCTGTAGTAAGACTGAGATATCCTTCTATATGTCTTTGCATGAAGTTATTGGGGAAGATGGTGTCCGCATTTGAGGCAATTCCTATGCTCAATTCCATGCCAGACCCCTACAGAACAACATTCTGTCTACCTGAACCAGAAAGGTTCAGTCTCTGGACTGGTCCATGTCTCTGTGTCAGGGCTTACCTTTGTTGGGAGTCATTCAGGCAGAGATTTATGCTCACCCTTGCAAACAAACACAGACCAGGGTGACCAGGTAAGAAGCCCAGGGCCGCTGATAGGGCAGTACAACCGGCCCTGTTGTACCGGGCCCGGCCCCATTAGCTCCACAAGGGGGCCCGGGCAGCAGTCCAGTTATTTTCTCCATGAAAAAAAAAAAAAGTAGGATTTCGCATACACTTTTACTGGGGGGTACGTGGGGGGTATAAATACATTTTCCTGGGCCCCGTTCAGCCAACAGAGGGGCCCAAGAGTTGAATGCAGTAGAGGGACTTTTTTCTTATTTTCGGGCGCATGCGTACAAAGCGCCGTTGTCCAGTGATGATCTGCTGCCATATAGTTCCGGCAAGCCGGCTGCCACTGCCCACTGTGTTCCCTGGCGGAGGGATATTACATTGCTCTGCTCAGCTCCCGCCTCCCGTCCTCAGCCTCAGGTGCTGAAACTAGTGTGAGTGAGGTGACAAGCGGCTCAGCAGGCGACAGAGGAGCAGGAGGAAAACGTGGCTGCATTGGACACAGTGAGTGCAGAATAAAGTATAGAGTCCTCACTGTGTCCTATGATGATCTTCAGCATGAAAAATCAGACAGGCTGCCCAGTCAGCACATGCCCTGTCAGTGTATCACATGACTGTTAAGTGCTGACTTTGACTTTGTTAACTTATGGCTGTACTGAGTGTTACAGACTGTAACACAGTGCAGCTATAATAAAGTCAGCACCCCCAGCAGCCAAGTGACACACTGACAGGGCATGTGCTGCATGTGTGATTTTCATGCTGAAGATCATAAAACACAATGAGATGCTACTTTACACCTGCGTTGGGGGGGCAGTAAACGTGCAGCTGAGCTCTGCATTTTTACCCCCCCCCCCCCAAACAATCCCCTTTAACTGCTTCCTGCTCAGCGATGTACAATTGACGGAAGGGGGTCCCTCCCACCAATGCCCTTACCGGGTTCTCCTAACCTAAGCGATGGGGGAGCTTGTTAATAAGGCGACCAGCAACATTCACTTGCTGGGACACAGTGAGAGGAACTGATGTTCCTCCCACTGTGTGACATCAGAAAACGGAAGCGATGAGGATTTTATTATTTCTGGTTTCTGTCTCATGTAACCAAGCCATTACCGGCTTGAACAAGCATCTGATCAAACCGATCCTGGTTTGATTAGATGCTTTGGAGGGCAGAGGAGAGATTTGGGGTCTAACAGAGCCCAGACCTCTCCATAAGGAGGACCTGTCATGGCCCATGCTATCACAAGGGATGTTGTTCATCCCTTCTGATAGCAATAAAAGAGATAAAAAAGAAATGTAAAGATAAAAAAAAAAAAAGAATGTTAAATAAAATAAAATGTAAAACTTTTTGTTAAAGCTCCCGTTCCCCTGTGCTCATGCGCAATTGTGAACGCACACGTTAGTCCTGCACGTATATGTAAATGGTGACAAACCTGCATTTTGTTTTAAGGTGGGGCCAGGGGTGGGTCGAGGGTGGGGTTAAAGGGGGCCCCGTCAGGTAGGTTGTACGGGGCCCCATCATTTCTAACAGCAGCCCTGAAGAAGCCTCCTGGCCTGTGAGTTTGTGCATGGGGCTGTTCAGGATAACCAGGTCCAAATACAGGCAAGGACTAGAGCAGGAGAACCGTCAGGTGAAGCCAGGGGTCAGATGCCGGAAACAAACAGGAATGCAGGAACTCAAACAACAGGAACCAAACCAGGAAACCAGAATCAATGAACTGACACTGCCCTTACGGAGGGGCAGTGTCTTATACCTTGTTAATTAGGCATCAAATACAGCTGGAGAGTTACTGACAGGTCTGAGCCTCTGGTGAAATCCAGCCCCCTAGTGCTGCAGGCAATACAGGAATAAACAGGAGTTCTCCAAAGTCCTGAAGTGGCTCAGAGGCTAGTTTGCAGACTGGGAAGCCAGAAGGACACAGGTTCAATACCTCTGAAAGGCACCAGTGGGGTGGCCACGCCTAGCCGTCTGGCGGGTACGACTAGAACCCTGACAGTACCCCCCCTTTAGGGACGCCCGCCGGGCGTGAACATTTTCCTCAGCAGGAGTGGAGCGTCTGGCACGCAATGCCTCCTCAAATAAGTCTTTTTTGCAGACTACAGTACCATCAGAAGCATAGGTACAGTCTGGTGGTATATCTTCTTCGAGCAGGCTTGAAGTAGTGTTGGTACTAATAAGAACTGCATCTTTAGGAGACAGCGTTGCCTCTTCTGGGGCTTTAGACAGAAGTGTCACAGAGGTCCCGTTATCAGGTACCTGAAGGACATTGGTGGTTTCAATCACAGTGGTCTGAGTACCTTTGGCCATAGACGAACATGAACTTGTGTGACAACAATGTTGGCAATTCACAGACAGAGGTGTATTGCTGACTGGGTATAACTGAACAGCACCCAAATGGAGAGCCCGAGGTCTAGGAGGGCGCGTAGGGCACAGAGAGATAAAGTGCCCTCTTTCTCCACAGTAAAAGCAGAGACCACGGCCTCTCCTCCGGTCTCTTTCATCAGGTGTCAATTTGGTCTTTATCTTTATGAGACCTATCTCCATGGGTTCTTCAGAGTCGGCAGGAACATGGGAAACCTCTGGAGTTTCTCCATGAACAGGTTCACAAGATGGCAACATTGACGTGTGGTGTTGGTATTCCCTGTCTCTGGGTATCTTGGATTCTCTGAAACCTGACCTTGGAGTAGACGGTTTTCTAGAGGTCTTACACTGCGAGTCCAATGCAGTCAAGAAGGACACCCAGCTGTCAAGGACAGGATTCTGAGCAAGCAACATCTGGTGTGCCCATGTCTTGATCCATCCAGACAGCAGATTGATAGCCGCACGGACCTTGATAAAGTCACTGGCATATGTCCGAGGCTTTAAGGCAAATAAAATTTCGCAGTCCACCTTAAAGCACTGGAAAGAAGCACGACTACCATTGAATCTCTCAGGCATGACAACAAACGGCTCTGAATATGCAGGTTCCGAGACTGGGCGTACTGTGCCTTTAAGTAACAGAATTTCACGCTG
Source organism: Pelophylax lessonae (assembly GCF_965119305.1). Lineage (NCBI taxonomy): Eukaryota > Metazoa > Chordata > Amphibia > Anura > Ranidae > Pelophylax > Pelophylax lessonae. The sequence continues at coordinate 588,123,966 of NC_138769.1, read as the reverse complement.
CAGCTCTGAAACAGTCTGGGCCAGGCTGGACACTTGCAGGGTTAGCATCTTGCACATCTCTGCTGACTCCATGTTTGGTCAGTTCATTCTGTCAGGGCTTACCTTTGTTGGGAGTCATTCAGGCAGAGATTTATGCTCACCCTTGCAAACAAACACAGACCAGGGTGACCAGGTAAGAAGCCTCCTGGCCTGTGAGTTTGTGCACGGGGGCTGTTCAGGATAACCAGGTCCAAATACAGGCAAGGACTAGAGCAGGAGAACCGTCAGGTGAAGCCAGGGGTCAGATGCCGGAAACAAACAGGAATGCAGGAACTCAAACAACAGGAACCAAACCAGGAAACCAGAATCAATGAACTGACACTGCCCTTAGGGAGGGGCAGTGTCTTATACCTTGTTAATTAGGCATCAAATACAGCTGGAGAATTACTGACAGGTCTGAGCCTCTGGTGAAATCCAGCCCCCTAGTGCTGCAGGCAATACAGGAATAAACAGGAGTTCTCCAAAGTCCTGAAGTGGCTCAGAGGCTAGTTTGCAGACTGGGAAGCCAGAAGGACACAGGTTCAATACCTCTGAAAGGCACCAGTGGGGTGGCCACGCCTAGCCGTCTGGCGGGTACGACTAGAACCCTGACACTCTGGTACCAGGAGTAAGTCAGAGTCTAAATTGGTGGTTGTTGACCGGAAATCTGGAGAAAGGGAAATACTTTCTTCCAGTGACCTAGAAATTAGTGACTACAGATGCCAGTCTCTCCGGTGGGGGAACGATTCTGGAGGAAGTCACTGTCCAGGGGAAATGGTCTTGGGTAGAGAATAGTCTCCCCATCAATGTTTTGGAAATGTGATCAGTCAGTCGGGCTTTGAAATTATGGACGTCCAGGCTTCAGGGTCACCCTGTCAGGGTACAATCTGACAATGCCATGGCTGTGGCTTATATCAACCATCAAGGAGGCACAAAGAGTCAATCAGCCCAGAAAGAGGTGGATTTCATCCTGTCTTGGGCAGAGAAGTTGTCATGGACTTGCAATAGAGTTTTGCAAGCTTACCTGTCCCTTCATGTCTGTATTAGAGGTCAGACTGTACTTCTGGTTCATTTTTATCACCTCTCCTTCCTGTTCCTGCCCCACCCAGGTCATCACAGGAAGTTTATATTAACCAGTGCACTGCAGGTCTGCTTTGCTGTTCAACAGTGTTTGTTTCCTGTTTCCTGTTTGCCGTGTGCTTGATCTACTTTTCTGTGAACCGACCTTGGCTTGTCTCTGACTATTCCTGTTTGCCTGTTACCCTGACCTTTGGCCTGTCCCTTGGTTACCCTAGTCTGCCTGTTACCCCGACCTCGGCTTACCCTTCACTATTCTGTGTGTCCTGAGTGGCTGCTTCCCTTCTCTCCCTACGGAGCGTGACCTGGGGGACCCCAGGGGCCGCGACCTGGGCCCAGCTGCAGCCAAGTCCATCCTCACCACTAGAGGCTCTGGTGAACACCTGCTGGGTCTTAGACTCTGCGCCCTGGGGAATCTTGGGCTCACGTTCCGGTCCATCCGCAGCAGTCTGCTATTGGGTTCACTACCTTGCGCTGCGTCCCTGTATCCAACAGGGTGCAGTTGTCACCTGGCCACAGGTGACCTGACAGTTTGAACAGCCATGAACCCGGCTGACGTACCGCTCCCCCAGACGATCCATTACAGGGCTTAGTTCACAGACTCGAGACGCAAGAAGCTAATCAGACTCAGGTGATGCGATTCCTACAGGATCTGGCTTCCCGCTTTGAACAGCTTCAGACCTCGTTGGGAACCCTGAATCCGTAAACCCAAGAGCAACCAGTGGCTGGGCCTGTCACGCCAGTCACAGACTCGCATTCGCTGCAACTACCTCCTCCAATCCATTTTTCTGGAGGCTCCAATGCCTGCAGGGGATTTCTTAGCCAATGTACCATCCATTTTGAGCTTCAGCCGCAAAACTTCCTGTCAGATCGGGCAAAGGTTGCCTATATTATTTCCCTCCTTTCCGGTGAAGCTCTAGCCTGGGCTGCCCCCCTTAACATCTTTGAGGAGCCGGCTCGGGCCTCTTTAGTGGCTAGTGCTCTTTTACGTCTCCACCAAGAATCCTGTTCAGTGGGACAATATGCTCTCCAGTTCCGTATCCTTTCAGCTGAATTGAGCTGGAACAATGAGGCTCTGGTCACTACCTTTTTGCATGGCCTCTCTGACCGAGTGAAGGACGAATTAGCGGGAAGAACCATCCCCGTCGGTCTGGACAATGTCATCTCTTTATGCAACCAGATCGATATTAGTTTTCAGGAGAGGTCCATAGAAAAAAAACGCCAACACTCCCTAGGTCTTAGCCAGTCTGAGCTCCCCTCACTCCGTCCCGTGGAGCATCCTCTGCCTGTTGAGGAACCTATGCAGATGGGCTGGACCAGATTTACCCCCGAAAAATGTGCTAGACGCAGAACTTTGGGCTTATGCCTCTATTGTGGAGGCAAGGGCCACTTTCGTGACTGCTGTTCGCTTCGCCCGGGAAACGCTCTGGTAATACATTTAGAAGGTAGAATATTGGACCCAGAAACATCACCTTCCCATATTCTTCTTCCGGTGTCCCTTCACGTAAGCACTTCTCCCCGGTCGACCCTTGCATATCTGGATTCCGGGGCTGCCGGCAACTTTATGGATTGGAGAACTGCTTGTTCTATGAAGCTCACCCTTTCACCCCTCTCTACACCGTTGGTGGTCTCGGAAATTGATGGCACTGTTCTCCCAGGGGGCCCTATTCGCTTCCAGACACTACCCATTAGGATGTCGGTAGAGATTCTTCACCAGGAGTGGATATCCTTTCTCATCCTACCCAAAGCCTCTAACCCCATTGTGTTGGGCCTTCCTTGGCTACGGCTCCACTCTCCCCATGTGGACTGGGTCTCTGGGCGGATCCTGGCTTGGGGCCCCTTGTCATGTCTTGTCATGTCTTTCCAAGGTGACCCCAAAGGAGAGAATTTCCGTTTCCACCACATCGGTATCTTCTGACCTTCCCGCTGCATACAGCGATTACCGAGATGCGTTCTGTAAGAAATCAGCTGAGGTGCTTCCTCCCCACAGGTCTTTTGACTGTGCCATTGACCTTGTTCCTGGGGGCAACTCTGCCCAGGGGTCGTACCTATCCATTGTCCATCCCAGAGACCCAGGCCATGTCTGAGTATGTCGCAGAGAATCTTGAGAAAGATTTCATCCGGAAATCCTCATCGCCTGCAAGAGAAGGGTTCTTTTTTGTCGCCAAGAAGGATGGTACCTTGAGACCCTGCATTGATTATCAAGGCTTAAACGCTGTTACTATTAAGAACCGAAATCCCTTACCCTTAATATCTGAACTATTCGATAGGTTGAAGGGTGCCTCCATTTTCACCAAGTTGGATCTCAGAGGGGCATACAACCTCATTCGAATTCCAGAAGGTGATGAATGGAAGACTGCGTTTAACACTCGGGACGGTCACTACGAATACCTGGTCATGCCTTTTGGGCTGTGTAACGCCCCAGCTGTGTTTCAAAACTTTGTCAATGAAATCTTCAGGGACCTGCTGTACCAGTTTGTTGTCATCTATCTGGATGACATTCTGATCTTTTCGGAAAATCTACATGTCCACAGAAACCATGTCCGCACTGTACTCCGGCGCCTTAGAGAGAATAATCTCTATGCCAAGCTGGAGAAATGTTCCTTTGAATGTTCTGAGGTCCTATTTCTAGGATGCTTTGTCTCAAGTTTGAGCCTTCGTATGGATCCTGGGAAGGTCTTAGCCATTACCAACTGGCCCTTTCCTGCTAGTCTTAAGGCCACACAGCGCTTTCTTGGCTTCACAAATTACTATAGGCAGTTCATAAGGAATTACTCTTCCATTGCCGCACCTATTATCGCTTTGACCAAGAAGGGTGCTAATGCCAAAGTCTGGCCCCTCTGAAGCTGTCGCTGGGTTTCATGACCTGAAACAGGCCTTTGTCTCTGGGCCTCTCTTGAGGAGACCTAATCCTGGGGATGCATTCTTTATTGAAGTGGACGCTTCTTCAGTGGGGGTGGGAGCTGTTCTTCTTCAACTCTTTGAGAAGATACGTCAACCATGTGCGTTCTTTTCCAAAACATTTTCTCAGGCAGAGAGAAATTATGCCATTGGCGACCGGGAACTTCTCGCAATCAAATTAGCGCTGGAAGAGTGGCGTCATCTTTTGGAAGGTTCTCCTCACCCCATAACGATCTTCACCGATCTGATCACAAGAATTTACAGTACCTACAGAATGCTACACGTTTGAATCCCAGACAGGCCAGGTGGAGTCTTTTCTTTTCCCGTTTTAATTTCACAATTACGTACAAACCTGGTTCCTGCAACGGTTGGGCTGATGCACTTTCTAGGTCCTTTGACACTTTGGATGAGGAGTCAACTCCTGAACCTGAGCCGATCATCCCCACTTCATGCATTATTGCCCATTCTACCACCCTGGACTCGAAGATTCCTCCTGGTAAGACCTTTGTCCCCACTGAGCTAAGAACTAAGATTCTTCGTTGGGAGCATGATTCCAAGGTGGCAGGCCATGCAGGGTTCCTCCGCTCCTTTTTGCTCATCAGCCATCACTACTGGTGGCCTAATCTCTGCTCGGAGGTCAAAGACTATGTCAAGGCTTGTCATGTCTGTGCTCAGTCTAAATCTTCCACAAAAGCTCCTGCTGTTCTCCTCATGCCTTTGCCCATTCCTAAGGAACCCTGGGCTCATATTGCCATGGATTTTATCACCGATCTCCCACTGTCGGACGGTAATACGGTCATTTGGGTGATAGTCGATCGGTTTTCCAAGATGGCTCATTTTGTTCCCCTTCCTGGTCTTCCTTCTGCTCCTGCCTTGGTTCCCATTTTTATTCGAGAAATTTTCCGCCTCCATGGGGTTCCTTCTCACATTGTTTCCGACAGGGGCATTCAATTTACGTCTCGTTTCTGGAGAGCCTTTTGCAAATCCATCAATATTAGTTGTCCCTCTAAACCCGGGCCCAGGCGGGGTAGGGGGAGGCCTGGTAAGAGGGGGGGGGGGTACTGTCATGGACTTGCAATAGAGTTTGGCAAGCTTACCTGTCCCTTCATGTCTGTATTAGAGGTCAGACTGCACTTCTGGTTCCTTTTTATCACCACTCCTTCCTGTTCCTGCCCCACCCAGGTCATCACAGGAAGTCTATATTAACCAGTGCACTGCAGGTCTGCTTTGCTGTTCAACAGTGTTTGTTTTCTTTCCTGTTTCCTGTGCTTGATCTACTTTTCTGTGTACCGACCTTGGCTTGTCTCTGACCATTCCTGTTTGCCTGTTACCCTGACCTTTGGCCTGTCCCTTGGTTACCCTTGTCTGCCTGTTACCCCGACCTCGGCTTACGCTTCACCATTCTGTGTGGCTGCTTCCCTTCTCTTGCTATGGAGCGTGACCTGGGGGACCCCAGGGGCCGCGATCTGGGCCCAGCTGCAGCCAAGTCCATCCTCACCACTAGAGGCTCTGGTGAACACCTGCTGGGTTATAGACTCCGCGCCCTGGGGAATCTTGGGCTCATGTTCTGGTCCATCCACAGCAGTCTGCTATCGGGTTTACTACCTTGTGCTGTGCCCCTGCCTCCAACAGGGTGCAGTTCTCACCTGGCCACAGGTGACCTGACAGAAGTTTGTGCCACGTCTGACAGCAGTTTTTATTCCGGGAATAGAGAACTCGCAGGCAGACTTTTTGGGTCGTCAACAGATGTTTCTGGGGGAATGGTCCTTACACCCCGAGAGTTTTCAATCAATCTGAGTGGATGCTTTGGTGACTCCTTGAGAGGAGTATTCCCTGATGTATACCTTTCCTCCAGTGTAGCTGATACCGTGTCTGTTGCTCAGGACCCAGCTAGAGGTGAAACCAGTTATTCTTCTAGCTCTGGCATGGCCGATGAGGGTTTGATTTGCACATATCCAGAGGTTGGCAGTGACGAGACCTTGGGCTCTTCCACTGCATCTGGACCTACTCTTTCAAAATCCGATATACCACCATGTTGTAAAGTCTCTAAATTTGACGGCTTGGCTATTGAAGCATTAATCTTGAAGGAGCAGGGTTTATCTGGCCCTGCAATTCATACGCTGATAAATGCTAGGAAACCAGTCTCTAGAAACATGTACAGTGCTTTGCGAAAGTATTCGGCCCCTTGAACTTTTCAACCTTTTGCCACATTTCAGGCTTCAAACATAAAGATACAAAACTGTAATTTTTTGTGAAGAATCAACAACAAGTGGGACACAATCATGAAGTGGAACGAAATTTATTGGATATTTCAAACTTTTTTAACAAATAAAAACCGAAAAATTGGGCATACAAAATTATTCAGCCCCCTTAAGTTAATACTTTGTAGCGCCACCTTTTGCTGCGATTACAGCTGTAAGTCGCTTGGGGTATGTCTCTATCAGTTTTGCACATCGAGAGACTGAAATTTTTGCCCATTCCTCCTTGCAAAACAGCTCGAGCTGGATAGAGAGCGTTTGTGAACAGCAGTTTTCAGTTCTTTCCACAGATTCTCGATTGGATTCAGGTCTGGACTTTGACTTGGTCATTCTAACACCTAAATATGTTTATTTGTGAACCATTCCATTGTAGATTTTGCTTTATGTTTTGGATCATTGTCTTGTTGGAATACAAATCTCCATCCCAGGCTCAGGTCTTTTGCAGACTCCATCAGGTTTTCTTCCAGAATGGTCCTGTATTTGGCTCCATCCATCTTCCCATCACTTTTAACCATCTTCCCTGTCCCTGCTGAAGAAAAGCAGGCCCAAACCATGATGCTGCCACCACCATGTTTGACAGTGGGGATGGTGTGTTCAGGGTGATGAGCTGTGTTGCTTTTACGCCAAACATAACGTTTTGCATTGTTGCCAAAAAGTTAGATTTTTGTTTCATCTGACCAGAGCACCTTCTTTCACATGTTTGTTGTGTCTCCCAGGTGGCTTGTGGCAAACTTTAAACGACACTTTTTATGGATATCTTTAAGAAATGGCTTTCTTCTTGCCACTCTTCCATAAAGGTCAGATTTGTGCAGTATACGACTGATTGTTGTCCTATGGACAGAGTCTCCCACCTCAGCTGTAGATCTCTTCAGTTCATCCAGAGTGATCATGGGCCTCTTTGCTGCATCTCTGATCAGTCTTCTCCTTGTATGAGCTGAAAGTTTAGAGGGACGACCAGGTCTTCGTAGATTTGCAGTGGTCTGATACTCCTTCCATTTCAATATTATCGCTTGCACAGTGCTCCTTGGGATGTTTAAAGCTTGGGAAATCTTTTTGTATCCAAATCCAGCTTTAAACTTCTCCACAACAGTATCTCGGACCTGCCTGGTGTGTTCCTTGTTCTTCATGATGCTCTCTGCGCTTTAAACGGACCTCTGAGACTATCACAGTGCAGGTGCATTTATACGGAGACTTGATTACACACAGGTGGATTCTATTTATCATCATTAGTCATTTAGGTCAACATTGGATCATTCAGAGATCCTCACTGAACTTCTGGAGAGAGTTTGCTGCACTGAAAGTAATGGGGCTCAATAATTTTGCACGCCCAATTTTTCAGTTTTTTATTTGTTAACAAAGTTTGAAATATCCAATAGATTTCGTTCCACTTAATGATTGTGTCCCACTTGTTGTTGATTCTTCACAAAAAATTACAGTTTTATATCTTTATTTTTTTTTTTTGAAAAATTATTTTTATTGTTTTATGACAAGAAAAAAAATACAGACAGTGACAGACACCAGTCCCTAACATGGCGGGACGGTACAACAACCCCCCCCCCCAACCCACCCCTCCCACCCTCCCAACCCTGGCAGCTTACCAACAGAACAGAGTAAAGCATTGGGGGGCCAGGGGCGGCCGGGGCAGCACAACCCGCCCAGACCGCCCCCCTAGGCCCAGGGGTACAGGACACAAAAGGCATACATGACAACTGGATCAGAACACAAAATTACAGGTTAGAAATAGCAGAGATTTCCTGACTGAAAGAAAATAACCAGTGAAAGTGCGGGCCCAAATAAACCCATCATGATACAGACGCTACCCATTCACAATTAGCCCGCCGTCTCGGTGGATTCCACCCATGCCTTCCACACCTTTTCGAATTTCCGGAGACAACCACGGGACTCGTATGTGGCCTTATACAAAGGTAAAACAGCGTTCACCAGCCCCTTCCAGAAGGGTATCGAGGGGGGTGACACTTTCTTCCAGTGTAGTAGGATAGCCTTTTTGGCGTAGAACAGCAGTATAATCAACAGCGTCCTATGGGCCACCGAGGGGACCACCTCCTCCACCAGGCCCAGGAGACAGACGCTCTGGGTCAGCGGAACCGGAGCCATAAGTACCCTTCCAAGGCAGGAGACAACCTCCGACCAGTAGCGCTGAACCAGGGCACAGTCCCAAAATATATGTCGGGCATCCGCTGGGGCAGCCGAACACCGCCAACACCCAGCGGACACCGACGGAAAGATCCTGGCCAGGCGGGCAGGCGTATAATACACTCTGTGGAGAAATTTAAATTGGATGAACTTATCTCTAGCCGCCACCAGGTGTTTAAAAGGATCGGTCCACAGGTCATCCCAGTCGTCCCCTTGCAAGTCAGGAATATCTTCCGTCCAGCGCTGCTTGCAGCGCACAATCCCCGGAGGGGTGAGGCGGAACAGTTCCTTGTAGATAGTAGACAGTGTTTTACTAAGGTCGGGGTTAGTCAACATCAATTCTAGGTCAGACGGCACCGACTCGATCCGGAGATCTGCAAACTGACTCTGGAAAGCGTGCCGCAGCTGTAAGAAGCGGAAGAAATAAGTCGTGGGTAAGTCATGTCGGGAACGTAAGGTGTCAAAGGGGACCAGTGCACCCTCGGTGGTAATGTCCCCCAACGTCTTTATACCAACAGCAGCCCATACCCCAGGATCCGGGAGGTGGTAAAAATGGGGAAGTCTGGGATTCATCCATAAGGGGGCAGAAGGTGAGAATCCAAGGTAACTAGGGCACGCCAGCTTCACCGTCTGACCCCACGCCCTAATCGTAGCCTTCATGGAATCGGTCAACGGCAGGTCGGTGCCCACCCCTCGAAATAATGCCAGGCGTAAACTCTCATAGGACCCCAGGTGTGCAGCCTCCAGAACCGCAGCCGAATCCTCCGCATCTGCCCTCAACCAACGCCTCGCAAATACCATCTGCCCAGCTAGGAAATATTTATGCCAATCAGGAAGAGCAAGTCCACCACTGGCCTTGGGCTCCTGGAGGGCCCGCAGGCCTATCCTAGGGGCCCCAGGAGACCACAAAATTAACCGATGAGGCCATCCAACTTGCGAAAAAAGGCACGAGGGACCCAGGTAGGGGAGTGCCGCAAAAAATACAATACCACGGGAAGAAACTTCATCTTCAATAAGGCAATATGCCCAAGCAACGAGAGCGGGAGCCTCTTCCACACCTGTACCAGCTGTTGTAGCCTAGGCACAAGCGGGAGGAGATTCAGGGTGTAATAGTCCCCCGGGCACCGCGTGACTTTAACCCCCAGGTAGGTGAAGGAGGCCACCCAACATAGGGGAGGAGCAGTAGGGGAGGCCGCCACCGGCGCCCCAGTAAGGGATAGGACGGAAGACTTCCCCCAATTTACCCGGAGCCTGGAGTAGGAACCGAAAGTGTCCAGGATGTGTAAAACCGCCCGCAGGGAGGGACCCGAGTCCCTAAGGAAAAGCAGCATATCGTCAGCATATAGAGCAACGCATTCCCTAATGGATCCCACCCGAATGGCATCACAGGCATCGGAGGTTCTGAGAGCAGTGGCCACCGGTTCATTCGTGAGGGCAAACAAAAAGGGAGAGAGGGGGCAACCCTGCCGGGTACCCCTCCCCACCCCAAAGTACTCAGATTTGGCCAGACCCAGCCGAATGGCCGTACGAGGAGAGGAGTATAGTAGTTTAACCCACAGCCGGAACGTAGGGCCGAAGCCCATCAGCTCCAGCACTTTATGCATGTACGACCAGTCGACCGAGTCAAAAGCCTTCTCAATATCGATAGAGACCACAATCCTCTGCGGATAGTCAGTATCGGGTAACTGAAGATGGGTAAAGAGGCGTCTGATATTGGTATCCACTGACTTCCCTGGCATAAAACCCGTCTGGTCCGGGTCAACCAATGTATGGATGACCCCCGCCAGCCGGGACGCCAAGATTTTGGAAAGGACCTTCAGATCTGCATTTAGAAGGGCTATAGGCCTGTAGGAGGAGCACTCCACGGGGTCCTTACCTGGTTTCAGCAACAACACCATGGTGGCATCTAGCATGGAAGGGGGAAGAGCTTTCTCCTCCAAACAATACTGAAATAGGCTACTAAGGCGCGGAGCCAGCTGCTCAGCAAACGATTTATAAAAATCTGCGGGGAACCCATCCGGACCCGGGGCCTTGTGCGGAGGAAACGCGGCAATAGCCTTTTCCACCTCCAAAGGGGTAATAGGGGCGTCCAGAAGGGCGCTGTCGTCAGCAGTCAGTGTGGGGAGGTCAAGACCCTGAAGGAGCAATTCCATGGCAGTATGGTCGTAGTCAGTGGCAGGGGTATACAAGGTCCCAAAGTACCTTCTGAACTCAGCCAGTATGTCCGTGGGGTCCGTCAAGAGGTCACCCCCCGAACTCCTGAGAAGCGGAACATTAATCGGGGCCCTTTGATCCGCCACCAGCCTCGCCAAAAGCTTGCCGTTCTTGTCCCCCTGCGCAAACATTGAAGCCCGCACATGGGAGGCCTCGGTGTGGGTGAGGTCAGAGGAGTGGAGAGAGAGAGTGCGCCGCGCCTCCATTAAGGAAACGTAATTGGAATCAGAGGCCGACTCCGCATATTCTCTCTCCCTCTCTCTCTCCTCCTCCTGCAGGGACACAATCGTACTGTTGTGATCTTTCCTAGCAGACTTAATGCCGGCTATACACTCACCCCTGGCCACTGCCTTAAATGCCTCCCACACCATCCCAGGTTCCGCAGAACCCTCGTTGCTCTCCCAATATGTCTGAATATCCTTTTCCAGTCGGGAGGTGATCTGCTCATTTTGGAGCCATCCAGAGGACAGCCTCCAGCCCCGCTCTCTAGCCTCCACCTGGAGGTGCACTGTCAAGAGAAGCGGGTTATGATCAGACACCCCCCCGGCCAGATAGTCAGCAGTGGAAAGGAGGGATTGCAGACGAGCGTTCCCAAAAGCCAGGTCAATGCGGGCCGCAGAACGATGCGAGGCGGAAAGGTGAGAATAACACCGATCAGTGGGATGCTTCCAACGCCAGAGTTCCACCAGGCCCAAAGCAGATGCCCAGGCCAAGAGGTCAAGCGAGGCCGGCCGACTGGGGTTGGAAGTATCCAACCCACCATCCAGAATAGCATTAAAATCCCCCATCATGAGTACTGGCAATGAAACATGATCAGAAAGTTTGTTCATAAGGTCATACAATAGTTGGACCTTAAAGGGTGGAGGCACATAGACATTAATCAGGAGCATTTTGAGAGAATATAAAGTAACGACTAAAGCCACATAGCGTCCCTCTGGGTCGGAGACCACCTGGTGGATGGAGCAGGGAATCGCTTTACTAATCAGGATCGTGACCCCCCGTGCATAGGTGGAATGAGTGGCGTGAAACGCCTTTTGTATCCATGGTTTTCTAAGTGCCCGGACCATACTACCATCCAGGTGGGTCTCCTGAAGGAGGAACACGTGTGGTCTGTGTTGCTTAAGATACTGAAACACAGCAGCCCGCTTATACTTGCTATTAAGCCCCCTCACATTCCATGAGAGGAATCTATAAACATCAGCCATGGGGGGCATGCAAAAAAGGAAAAATAAAAATAAAAGGGGGATGAAAAAAACAGTCAGGGATGGCCAGGAAGTCCACAATCCAGTTGTCTGAGTCACATCCAGCGTACCACAGAGACCAACAGGCCCCGAGGATCCATATAGTCAGGAGGAGGTAAAGCTGCCCAGAAAAAAACTGCCCAAATGCCCTTGTACCAGCAACATCAAACAGGCCAGGAAGTCCTGGCAAAACCCAGCTGGCACAGGCCTGAAGCCCCAAACTTCCCAACATTAGAGTCAGTGAACGCTGTGCAGTGCAAACAAAGTTCGACAGGAACCAAAAGAGTGTAGTAGAGACTCCAGCGGAGCCCCCGGGCAATCAGGAGCACAGAAGACCAAAAAAAGGACACAAAACGGGGGGGGGGAAAGAAAAAAGGAAAACCTTGCATAAAGGGACATCAGCACTCCAAGAAGCAGGGGACAAATCTGTGAAGAAGAGCAGCCCTCAGCCAGAAATCAACGAAGACCGTCCAGCCACTCCGAGACCTCTTGAGGGGATTCATAAAATTTCACGGAGTCGTTAAATTGAACCCGGAGCCTGCTGGGGTACAGCATGCTATATTTAATTTCCTTGTCTCGGAGACGTTTACGGACTTCCGTGAACGACCGGCGTTTCCTCTGGGTTTCAGCCGAAAAGTCCGGGAAGAGCATGATCCGGGCATTCTCGAAGTGTAAATCCTGATGCTTCCGGGCCTCGGCCAGGAGCATGTCCCGATCCCGATAGTTCAGGAATTTGACCAGGAAGGGTCGTGGCGGGGCCCCAGGCGGCCTAGCGCCCATGGGAACGCGATGGGCTCGCTCCACAACATATGTGGGGGGGAGATCCGTGAGGGCGAGCAGATCCTTAAAGAATTGTTCTGCAAAGATGGCCGGTTTGGACCCCTCTGCCCCCTCAGGGAGCCCCACCACTCTCACATTATTTCGGCGTTGGCGGTCTTCTGCATCTTCCGCACGGTGCTGCAGGGACTTGACCAGGCCTTGAAGTTCCACAAGTTGGGCGGCATGAGTGGACGTGCTGTCCTCCACGTCGGAGATGCGACCCTCCGCAGTAGTAATGCGGCCCCTCACCTTATCGAGGTCGTGGCGTATCAGGGTGCACTCCGAGGCCAGATGGTCAATCCGCACCATGAGGGTGGCCTTGCAGTCATCAATGGCCGCCAGGATCGGAGCTGTAATGGCCCGCTGGTCGGCCTCCTGCTGCGAGACAGAGGACTGAGACGTAGTCGGCTGTACCTGAGGAGAACCGTCCGCCTGCTGCTCCTGCTCCATGGTCGCACTCCCCCTCGAGGCGCGCTGCGGTGTTGGTGATGGCGCCAAGATGGCGGAGGCGGAGCTCTGTGCCTGGCCGCGAGCAGAGCGGGTCTGGCGTTGATCTGTCCGGGTCTTTCCGGGAGTGCCAGAGGCCAATGTAGGCATCCCCAGGACGAGTAGAGGTTCCCCCACCGAACAGGAGCGGTTACAAGTCCGGGAAAACGGTCAGGGAGGATTAATGGCAGGATAAAACCAGGAGCTCCGCCCAGACACGTCCTGTCTTGCTCACATCCAGACACGCCCCCCATATCTTTATGTTTGAAGCCTGAAATGTGGCAAAAGGCCGCAAAGTTCAAGGAGGCCGAATACTTTCGCAAGGCACTGTATTACAGGTTTTGGAAATACTACATTGCCTGGTGTGAAGCCAGAAAATGGCATCCCCACAAATATATAATCGGGAGATTTCTAGCTTTCCTTCAAGCCTGGAGTGGATATGAAATTAGCCTTGAGCACTATCAAAGGGCAGATTTCAGCCTTATTGTTATATTTCCAGAGACCGATCGCTTCCCATTCATTGGTTCAGACCTTTGTCCGGGGAATGTTACATTTGCTTCCGCCTGTAAAGCCAACATTGTGTTCTTGGGACTTAAATTTGGTGTTGGCAGTTTTACAAAAACAGCCTTTTGAGCCTCTGGGCAGGTTCCCCTGGTTCTTTTGACCAGAAAACTGGTATTTTTGATTGCGATATCTTCGGCTATAAGGGTATCAGGGCTAGCAGCCCTTTTTGTAAAGAGCCATTCTTGATATTTCATCAAGATAGGGTGATTCTACATCCACACCCAGGTTTTTTTTGTCCACCTTTCATGAATCAGGACATTATACTACCTTCCTTTTTTCCAGATCCTTACTCAGAGGAGGAAAAGTTATTGCATTCTCTTGATGAAATGCGTGCACTGAAGTTTTACTTACAGAAATAAGCTTGGATTTCGTAAGACTGAGAGCTTGTTTGTGCTGCCAGAAGGGCCCAGAAAGGGGTTGGCAGCACCTATTTGTAAGTCTACAAATTCTTATTGGATTCTCCAGGTTATTAGCCAGGCGTATGGTTTAGTAGGAAAGGATCCACCTTTTCCTGTAAAGGCACATTCTACCAGAGGAGTAGGTGCCTCTTGATCACATCGCCATCAAGCCTCTATGGCTCAGATTTGCAAGGCCGCTACCTGGCCGTCGGTGCATACGTTCACTCATTTCTATTGAGTTGATCTTGAGACCCAGGAGGAATCTGCATTTGGCTGCAGTGTTCTGTAGGCAGCAGTGTAATCCTTTTTAGGGTCAGATGGCGGGTTTTTTTTTTGGTGTCCTCCGTCCCTTGGATTCATTGCTTTGGGACATCACATATGTTATGATTTAAATACAAGAAAAATTTCCGCGCTAATGAAATGAAAAAAATTGGTAATAAATGTTAGCAGCCAACACAAAATCAACCAACAATGACTCAAATAGATATTAAAACATAAAGTGTAGCGCTAAAAACAATAAATGATTATAACAAAATTATTAAATTATTAAAGAATAGTGTCCAACTGAATGGGAAAACTATTAATCACAATAGTGAAGGGGAGATAGTGTCCAATTGATAAAGTCCCAAAAACAGATTGATCTGAAATCAAATCCAAAAACATGCAAGATAATCCAAAAGGGGGAGGTTTCTTCCCATGACACCAAGGGTATGTGAAGGAAGGGGCACACCTCAGTGATGAAGTAAAAGCAGCAGCTTACCAGATTTCCATGGCTGATCAACTTAATGACTCAGCCTCTCCCAGCTATATAATCAAGGCCACTGGAGATCTGATGTTATATGGATGCTTTAATAAACCACTTCTCAGGATTCATGGGATCAAAGCAGGAAAGGAGCGCTTCTCAGTATTTCTCATCGATCTGCAGCTGGAATGGACGCGCCCGGCACTAGGACCCACGACACGTGGGTCCTAGTGCCGGGCGCGTCCATTCCAGCTGCAGATCGATGAGAAATACTGAGAAGCGCTCCTTTCCTGCTTTGATCCCATGAATCCTGAGAAGTGGTTTATTAAAGCATCCATATAACATCAGATCTCCAGTGGCCTTGATTATATAGCTGGGAGAGGCTGAGTCATTAAGTTGATCAGCCATGGAAATCTGGTAAGCTGCTGCTTTTACTTCATCACTGAGGTGTGCCCCTTCCTTCACATACCCTTGGTGTCATGGGAAGAAACCTCCCCCTTTTGGATTATCTTGCATGTTTTTGGATTTGATTTCAGATCAATCTGTTTTTGGGACTTTATCAATTGGACACTATCTCCCCTTCACTATTGTGATTAATAGTTTTCCCATTCAGTTGGACACTATTCTTTAATAATTTAATAATTTTGTTATAATCATTTATTGTTTTTAGCGCTACACTTTATGTTTTAATATGTTATGATTTATGGCTCTGTGTCCCGTGATGTACGAAAAGAAAAATTTATTTTTTTAATACAGACTTGCCTGTAAAATCCATTTCGTGAAGTACATCACGGGACATAGAGATCCTTCCCCTGTTCTATGGGGTCTTTATTGCTTGCTACAAAACTGAGGTACTTCCTGTGTGGCAAGGGTTATATAGGGGGGCATCCTTTCTGATTGTTGGCCAGTGTCCTTCATCTAAAGGTGGCTATATAACCATATGTTATGATTTATGGCTCTGTGTCCCATGATGTACTTCAAGAAATAGATTTTACAGGTAAGTCTGTAATAAAAAAATGATTTTTTTTGCTAGAAAATGACTTAGAACCCCCAAAAATTATATATTTTTTGTAGCAGAGGTCCTGGAGAATAAAGTAGTGGGTTTTGCAAATTTTTATTGTGGTCACACGGTATTTGAGCAGCAGTTTTTCGAAAGCAGCTTTACACACTAATGCATAAATACATTTTAATAAATTTAAATGCGCACAGAGACAATTAAATACTCAAATGTTCTATAAAATATAGAGCTCACTCTCATATGATGATATCATAGAGAATAGAAATATCTTATTCAGGCAGTTAATGTTTTATTTTTCTACTGTTAAATGATGTATGATTCTTACATTATACTTTTAATGTTCACTCTGATATCTTGATTTACTATGTATCTATGTTTACATTTAATAAACGTTTATAATAAAAAAAAATATATATATATAAAATATGGCGTTGCGCTGGGTAAATGGATACCAAACATATCCCTCTTTAAAATTGCACACGCTTGTGAAATGGCGCCAAACTTTGGTATTTGAAAATCTCCAAAGGATGACACTTTATAAGCCTTTATTGGTTACCAGTTTAGAGTTAGACAGGTGGTCTGGTGCTAGAATTATTGCTCTTGCACTGATTTGCACGGCGATACCTCACATGTGTGGTGCTATCGCTGTTTATGTATGTGTACGGGACCAACGTGTGTGTTCGCCTTTACACGCGAGCATGGGGGCACTTTAAATGTTTTATTTATTTATTGGTGGGACACTGGTACACTGACAGGGGTTGATGTCACAATGGTACACCATTGCAGATGGGTTTTTTTTTTTGTTTTTTGTTTTTATGCTTTGTGCACTGGTACAGATGTGATCGGGGACTGACAGATGTTTTGTGCACTGGTGCAGATGTGATGCTTCACCATGTACGGTCTTTTCATGTTTTAATGCTGGATACGGAGGCGAATCACACCTACCTTTATCCAAGGATATATGAAAACACTGAATGATCCCTGAAAGAAGGCTTTTTGTGTAGTATACATTTCAAGCGCAAACAATCTGGCATTGTGGTGAGTGGGGAACCAAGAGGGGTCACCTATCACCTTGGAGCACTTCTGAATATTTTCTGCACTTGAGCACTTTATTTGGATCACTTCATAAGGACTTTTTTTAATCAATTGAACTATTTATTCATTTATATTTTATCACTTGTATTATTATTGTGGTTTTTATGCTAGCGCTGCTTAATTTTGGTTTTATATATTTTTCCTAAGATTTATTTAGAGTTGCAGCAGCTGCATATCCTTTCTTATTTCACTAATTATACACAATCAATGTTTACTTATGTACACCTATTTTTAAGGAAATTATTTATTCACTTTTGATAGTATGTTTGATATATTTATTTGATCCACTAGCGCGGGAATTAATATAGACTTTTAACTGATAGGCTACACTGATGGGCACTGATAAGGCAGCACTGATAGGTGGCACTGATGGGCAATGATGGGCAGCACTGAAGGGCACTGGAAGGTGGCGCTAAAGGGCATAAATAGGTGGCACTTATGGGCACTGATAGGCACTTATAGGTGGCACTGATTGGTGGCACTGATGGGCAATGATAGTCACTGGTAGGGGACACATGATGGGGCACTGATAGGTGGCACTCGTGAGCACTGATAGGTGACACTGGTAGGTGGCGCTGGTGGGCATTGGTAGGTGGCACTAGTGGGCACTGGCAGAGGGCACTAGTGAGCACTGGCAGGTGGCGCTGGTGGGCACTGGTAGGTGGTGCTGGTGGGCACTGGTAGGTGGACACTGGTGGGCACTTATAAGCACTGGTAGGTGGCACTGGGGGCACAAATAATCCCTCTCTTCTTTGGGACCGATGTCCCTCTGACAGCAGCCGGCGATCATTGTTTTTTTTCTCCTCACGCTGACAGTGTGAGGAGAATAAAACAGCTGATCGCCGGCTGCTGTTTACTTTACATGATCAGCTGTCGTTGGCTGACAGCTGATCACGTGGTAAGGGTGGGATCGCCCCCGATCTCCGATCTGTGATCAGGCGAGTCTCACGGACTCGCCGATCACAGGGCGGGCCGGGTGTGCTACGCAGGGAGCGGGCAGGCCGCTCGTTGCCGAGAGGACTTCAGTGTACGCCCTCCAGGCAAATTAGGTCCGTGCTGTAGCCGTCATTCGGCTATAGCACAGACCTCAAGTAGTTAAATACACCTGAAGCAAAGCTAGGAACAATGTAATTAGCAGTGATAACTGTACAGATTATTTTCCAATAATTATTATTTTTCAAGAAAAAAAAATACAACAGTACAAAAATGCTCAAATATAATTTGGCATGAGGTGAATTGCTTAGGACTTAAGCAAATACAACTTCAAAGGATATGGCTATTGTACACAAACATTTTCAAACACATCCTCAAATACAAAACAGTGGTGAGTAACTATTTGGTGAGTGGAATTCAAGTACCCTCTGAGATCAAACTCTCTGACCAATTTCTCAATATACTGTACAGATTTTTTCGCTGGTAATGCCTAGCAAAAGCTTTTCCATTTTAGACTGAATATTCTGCCTGGGAGAAGGGGGGAGATACTGCTCTCATTCACTTTTTTGTGTAAATTTTGAACTTTTAACCCCTGCCCTCCCGCAATCTGTATGTTAATGTTCCATGTCACTATGCCCATGCCAAGGACACGTTAAATATTCTCCTCTATGATTGCCAGTAACTAAGTCTTCATTTTGGCTGCTACCTCTCAATCCCTGCTGTCAACAATTGCTGGGGTCTCCACTGATGATCATGAACCTGGGTGGTTTCTGTTAGCTTTGAAAGTGATCACATGGAGGCTGGAGGCTCCATTGAGAAACCTAAAAACTTTCAGCTTGCAGTGTTCACCGGTGTTTTCCGTGAAAAAAACCTACCCGTGAAAATTTCACACCCTCGTCACTTCCGGTCAGCGAACAGCTGAGGAGCTTACTAGTGCGCATGCTCGGAGGGTATGGAATGTATGGAATGTGTGTTATGACGTTAGACCGCATTAGCTGTTGCGGCGGTTACATTAAAACATCTCCGCTGCAACATCAATCATCTCCGCTCCTATCCCTGTCACTTCCCTGATGTCGGCTACTAAATGTAAAAGAGGATCACGGAGCCGAGATCTCCGTCATTTAGATTTCATACACCCGCCGCCGCTTTTACATTTACTAGCCAAGATCAGGGAAGTCACAGGGGTAGGAGCGGGGATGATTCATGTTGCAGCCGAGCTCTTTTAATGTAACCGCTGAGTCGGTGTAACGTTACACACACTACCGTGATAATTTCATACCCTCCGAGCATGCGCACTGCTACGCTGCTCAGCTGTTCCATTACATTTCTGACAGGAAATGACGTGGGTATGCAATTTTCACGAGGTATGCTTTTCTCACGTTACACCGGCAGTGCCATCTTTCTTGCTTTATAGCTCAACTGCTAGATGCAGTTTCACTGTTAAAAATAATAATACACAAAAAATTTAAAACAGAGCAGGGTATTGAATAAAACAGTGTACCAAATAAAAGCCTTATACACTATATTGTCAAAAGTATTGGGACACCTGCCTTTACACGCACATGAACTTTAATGACACACCAGTCTTAGTCCCTAGGGTTCAATATTCAGTTGGCCCACTCTTTTACAGCTATAACAGCTTCAACTCTTCTTGGAAGGCTGTCCACAAGGTTTAGAAGTGTGTCTATGGGAATGTTTGAGCATTTATCCAGAAGCGTATTTTTGAGGTCAGGCATTGATGTTGAATGAGAAAGCCTGGCTTGCAGTCTGCACTCTCCAAAAGGTATTCTATTGGGTTAAGATCAGGACTCCACCCCAAACTTGCTCATCCATGTCTTGACCTCTGGTCAAAAAAGGGTTGAATTAAATTAGATATTTTTTTTTATACTAACCATAATAACAATTATATAAAAGCCACTACGCATCTTCTTTATATGTGTATAATTCATCTTAACTCATTCTCCTGCTTCATCGATCCAACACCAGGGCTTGGAGAATTCCCAGTACTTCCAGAACATGTAACACTCCCTCTGCCTTCCCACACTGCAGTGCTTAGTCTATTTTGTGGCCAACTTGCAGATCTGGGCTCTGATCTACAGTATGCTCGCCAAGTAAAAATTTACAAAGGTATTTTGAGTGGCCTGGTGGCAGATAAAAAGTTGATAAATGCTGTTGCAGCTAAATATATGTTCTCTTTGATTACTTGCTGTCCACTCATTTTAAACAGCCAGGTTGCGTACTCCTGAGGGTGTGGTGACATTTTAAAATGTCATTTTTTTTTTAATGCTCTTCCATGAATTACTGCATCAAAAACATGAATCTGGTCTCAATCTTCCCAATGGTGATACAGACAACAACAAAAAATTGACAGAGGTTCCACCCTTTACTCCACCCTTTACCCTCTATAATTGGATTGGTTTTGCAGTTTGCTCTAAATAGTTAAAGGTACCTGGATGAACAGGGTCTTCTCTAGTCAGATGTAATGAACTAATAATAGACTTGAATGCAGCACAGATCTAAGTTGGCAATCTCGTTCAGGCACATACTTATTTGAACTGTTATCTGATATTCTTGCCATAGGCAGCTGATATATAAATGAGTTTTGCTCCGGGCTTTTCCAAATTAACTATTTTAGAAAGTGTGTACAGTTACTTCTACAGAAGTTTTTATTTTTAAATTTAATCACTACTGGACCAGAAGATTTTCCCCCTTAATGACCAGGCCATATTTTGCGATTAAATTAGATATTTTTTTTATCCTAACCATAATAACTATATAAAAGCCACTACGCATCTTCTTTATATGTGTATGCTTCATCTGCGTTATTTAACAGACAATTGCGCGGTCGTGCAACACTATACCCAAATAAAATTGATGTCCTTTTTTTCCCCACAAATAGAGACTTCTTTTGGTGGTATTTGATTACCTGTGCGATTTTTATTTTTTGTGCTATAAACAAAAAAAGAGCGACAATTCTAAAAAAAAAAAAAAAAAAAAAACAATATTTTTCACTTTCTGCTAAATAACATTCCCAAAAAAAATTTAAAAATCAAAATGTTTTAACATTTTAGGCCAATGTGTTTTCTGCTACATATTTTTGGTAAAAAAAATCGCAATAAGCGTATTTTAATTGGTTTGTGCAAAAGTTGTCGCGTCTGCTAACTACGGGAAAGATTTACTGTATGTCATTTTTATTTTGTTTTTTTGTTTTTTTCACTAGTAATGGCGATCTGCAATTTTTAGCGGGACTGCGACATTGCGGCGGACAGATCGTACCCCTAACTGACATTATTGACACTTTTGGGGGGACCAGTGACATCACTACAGTAATCAGTGCTAAATATATGCACTATTACTATAATAATGTCACTGGCAGGGAAGGGGTTAACACTGTGGGTGATCAAGGGGTTAAATGTGAGACTAGGGGAGTGATTCTAACTGTGGGGGGTGGCTTGTGAAATTACCATAGAGACCTGTGTTCCTATATACAAGGATCACAGGAGCTCTATGATCATTCCAGGGAGAAGAACACAGCTGACCGTTCTTCTCTCTCAGCAGGGAGTGATCGTGGGTGTCAGACGGCAATTGGAGCTGCCTGCCCCGTGCATCGGAGTCCCCGCTGCCGAGTGGGGGTGGGAGCGCGCAGGAGGGCTGCACTGCCGCAGTAAAAAGGCGGCGGGCGGTCGGGAAGCGGTTAACTATAGAATTGCTAGCATACACCTGCTTGCACATATTCTCACCACTATACTTGACCATCAAGGGGTCTATTTATCAATGTTTTTACACAAAATTAACACATTTTCCAAATGGAGTCTTGGTAAAACACATGTGTGAATCCTGGATGAAAATGGTGAAATCATATTTGAATACAATGAGTAATAGACCCCTTATTGTTTAACAGTTTTAAACCAGGTTCAGGTCACAAATCTTTGCATTGATCACATGCATATTTTATTGTCAATTTTATTTATTATTAATATAGGGATTTAAATAGTGCTGACAATTTTAACAGCACTTTACATAGTGTTCATTCACATCAGTGCTTGCCCTCAAGGAGCTAACAGTCTTTGGTCCCTATTTCAAAAGCATACATACATGCACACACATACTAGGGTCACGTTACCTACCAGCAAATCTTTGTACTGTGGGAGGCAAACCTTGCAAGCAGAGGAAGAGTATGCAAACCCCATGCAGAATTCAAAATAGAAGATCCCAGACGAGATCCTTGACTCTGGAGAGGCCCACGGCCTTTAAACATTTGACGGCGCAGGGGCCTCACCAGAGACATTTAGACAGTATCCACTATCTACAATATTTTACACGATGCTCAGCCATTGGTGGAAGATACTCACCTCTATATGCGCAAATGGTCTGAAATATTACAGAAACCCATTTCACTGCAGATGTGGGACAAAATTTGGTCGGCTGCCTTTAAGTCCTCCAGGTGTGTGGTGCAGAGAGAGAGCACATTGAAAATGTTGTTGTTTTGGTATAGAACCCCTGCTAAATTGCATAGGATTGACCCATCGTGCCCAGCCACTTGCTGGCGATGCGGTACTGGTTTGGGTACGTTGTACCACATTTTTTGGCAATGTCCTCTCATACAACCTTTTTGGGCCATGGTGGGGTCAAAGATACAATGTGTGACGAGTCTGTCCTTTCCACTAGATCCCCTTCATTATCTTTTGGGCCTTCCTTTCCCCGGGGTTTCCAAGCCTACCAAGCGATTGATATCTCACCTTTTGGTTGCGGCCAGGAGAGCAATCCCGTTACACTGGCGACAGACGGGACCTCCTGATGCTGCCCTTTTTCAACGCATGGTGCTGGAGATACGGAGGATGGAATTCCTTACGGCTACGGTCCATGACAAAGTTTCTCGCTTTAATGCTATCTGGGCAGATTGGGACCTTCAGGATTCTGCCGTGATATGGGTATATCTTGGTCTCCTGCTGATTAACCTCTCATTTCATTAGGTCATTTGCATATTTGTTTTTTATGGCTTGATGTGTGCTTTGCATTGTTCTGTTCTCTTCTATCTGCATATACCTACTGGGACTATTTTGAATTGCCTTGCAATGTTGTTGTTTTTGGGGTTTCCTGCCCCATGTCTGTTCAATTTACTTGTTTATATTTTCAATAAAAATTACAATTATAAAAAAAAAAATTGAAGATCCCAGGCAGAAGTACTAACCACTAAGCCACTGTGCATACAAACATTTAAGTTATTTAAGTACACAAAATGTATTATCTTAATTGTATAGTGGAGAGCACAGGACTTGTAGTCATAGACCATGGGTTATATGCCACTACCTTAAGGCGTTTGGACATTAGGAAACATCTTTGCTGGGATCACCTCCAGTGCACCTCCATATAAACCCGCCCACTAACATTTTATTTATTTATTTATTTATTTTTTGCAAGTGTCTTGGGTATGGACCTTTTGTTCTATTAAGAAGTTTCTATCCTTTTTTTTTATGTTTTTTATTATGTTTTTTTTTTTTTTTCTTGACTACTTTGACTGACACTTGTAATAAGATCCAACTGCTTATTGCCTTAGGGCTCACAAGCAGTTTCCGGATCTGTTACCCTTGATGTGCATCATGGGAATCTTACCTGGACCCAGCAGCAATGGGGCTAGCTTTTAACGCTTGCTTTGGGCACCACATCCTATGTTCAGTGCTTACCGTTGGCACATTATGCAGCAAGTACAGTAAGCCACAAGGTTATATACAAGTCCAGGGCCATGATCGATTCCTATGGTAGCCAGAACCTGAAGACCTCTTAGAGAGTATGCCCACCCTAATGGTTGAAGTTTGGTTTCCACTGGGAACCTGCAGTGTGCATAAGGTAAAATAGGGTTTCTCCATATTATAACTAGGTCCTGTTTTTACATGGGTGGTGTTATTCACTGAGTGTGTTATCCCCCTACTGGAAATGTCTCTACTATATGGGAAACAGATAAAGTTTTTATACATTTTTACATTTGGCAGGTTTCCCACTCAGCATTGTTGCTTGGGTGTGTGGTATAATTGCAATATGCCTTCTACCTGCAATGTTTGCCAAAACCAGAAGGAACAAGTCAGCTGATCTCCCAACTGCCTACCTTTCAGCCACACAGCAACAGGACATTGGTCAGTGTAGTGTATTAACACAGACAGGCTGTACAGGTTGCTTCTTTATTCACTGCACATCAGCATGCAACTAACCTCAGCCACACCCAGCTCCCAGACATATACATAATTGTAACATTTTGCAGACAGCAACTTAACCCGTTGCTTACCATACTACATTCCCTCCTCTCTTTGAATAAAACATAACATGCACAACGTATTAATAAGATTAACAAAATGCATGGATGAACAACTAAAAATTTAAACTATAAACTCCTGACTATACACATAGTCCTTAAGGTAGGCCGGTGGATTTGTTGCTCGTTTTTCTCTTGGCCATTCCGATGTGGATGGTTGTGGATTGAAGTCTGGATCACTGGCAGTATCATCACTACTCTTTGCCTGTTCGCCATCTTCCGATACTTGACCTTCTGACTCAATAAATTTCTTCACAAATGAGGAATTACGCACTTTTGTGTGACCATCTAAATCCTCTAAAACCACTTGAGTACCTCTTTTCTCCTTTACAACATAAGGCTCAGGTTCAAAGGACGGAGCCAGTTTGTTAAACCGATCACTTTGAAGCAACACCTTATCACCCTGTTGAAGGCCACTAGGTTGACAATGGCGGCGGTGGTTTGCATACTGTTCAGCCCGGATCTTCCTTTCCTCATCAATATGCCGAAAAGGTTTCTGACTTGTAGGAGGACCCCCAATGTCTGGCAATTTTGTCCTGAATTTGCGACCACAAAGAAGTTCCGCAGGACTAACGCCAGTGACAGTATGCAGAGTTGTGCGATAAGCCAAAAGAAAACGCCACAGTTCCTTTTTCCAGTCTCTTCTCTCTAAATGAGCAATCCGCAAAGCTTTCAGCAAGGTTCTATTCTGGCGTTCCACTTCCCCGTTAGCCTGTGGCCAGTATGGAGTTGTACGATGATGTTCAATAGCATTTGATTTCAGATAATCCTGAAATTCCTGAGAAGTAAATTGGGCACCATTATCACTCACAATCCGTTTAGGCAACCCATGAGATGCAAAAATGCTCTCCAACCCCTCAATTACAGTTGATGATGTAGCTTTATTGAGAACTACCACCTCTTGCCACCTTGAATAATAGTCCACAACAACTAAAAGATGGTGTCCAGATGGAATGTCGCACAGATCAATGGCTAAATCTTCCCATGGTCCCTCAGGTAGAACAGTGTGAGTTACTGGTTCTGGTTTAGGTTTGCTGCCCACCAACTGACATGCTCGACATGAAGAAACCAAACGTTCCACATCCTTGTCAATTCCTGGCCACCAGACTTTCTCACGTAATCTTTGTTTGGTGCGTACAATGCCTTGATGGCCCTCATGGGCTAAATGTAATGTACGTTTCCGTAAGTCTTTAGGCATCACAATACGATTGCCACGTAAAACTAGTTGTCCTGCAATACTCAGCTCTTGTTTGATTCTGTGATAGCTTGGGTCACAATCCACCCAAACCCCTTGTCTTACACATTTTCTCAACCGAGCAATTTCCGGATCCACACATGACAATTCTTCAACCTCCCGCGGTGTCAATGCCTGAGGCATAGCGTTAGTAGCCACAAAACGAATGTACTCTTTTGCCAGGTTATGAACAGGTGCAGAAGACTGAGGCAATCTGGAAAGTGCATCTGCCGCATTAGTCGGTCCAGGTCTGTACCGCACTGTAAAGCGATATGGTAACAATCTGAGAACCCATCTCTCAATTCTGGCGGATTGTTTTGAGCGTGGTGAATATATCCCTTCCAGAGGCTTGTGGTCTGTGATGATTTCAAAATCAAGGCCGTAGAGATAGGTGTGAAACCTTTCACATCCCCAAACAACAGCCAAAGCTTCTTTCTCGGTCTGAGAATAACGTCTCTCTACATCAGTGAGGGATCTGCTTGCATACTGAATAGGCCTGTAATCGCCTGTGCATTGTCTCTGAACCAAGATGGCGCCTAACCCCACAGGGCTAGCATCGACAATAACTTGGGTGCGTGCAGTAGGATTGAAATAAGCCAAAGTTGTGGCGCAAGTCAGCCGTCTCTTAAGTTCATCAAATGCACCTTGTTCCAAAAACCCCACTTCCAAGGGACTGCTTTGCGAGTCAACACTCTCAAGGGTTCACTGACAGTCGCCATATCTGGAATAAACTTGGCATAGTAATTCACTAGCCCAAGAAAACTGCGTACTTCTGCAGGGTTTTCAGGATTTCTGGCATCAGACACAGCTTTAATTTTACAGTCCTCTGGACCAATGCCCCTGTCAGACAGCACATGGCCCATAAAAGTCATTTTATTCATTTGAAATGTGCATTTCTTCTCATTTAATGTTAACCCTTTCTCCTTCAAGCGATTTAGCACTGCACGGAGACGTTCATCGTGCTCCTGTGTGTTTGTTCCCCACACAATTATATCATCAGAAATGTTATGCGTGCCTTCACAACCATGTAACACTTGCTGAATCACATGTTGATAGGCCTCCGGTGCGGACGATACGCCAAACATCAACCTCTTGTATCTAAAAAGACCTTTATGGCTTGCAAATGTAGTGATGACTCTAGATGCTGGGGTCAATTCAATCTGATGATAACCCCATTTCAAATCCAGTTTACTGAAGACACTTGCCCCATTCATTGCATGTAGAACATATTCAATAGTGGGAATTGGATGTCTCTCTCTCTGCACAGCTTGGTTAGCACATCTCATGTCCACACAAATCCGAATATCTGTGCCCTTTGGTACAACAACTAACGGCGATACCCACGGAGTGGGCCCTTCCACAGGTTCAATAATGTCAAGGTCTAGCAGCTCTGCCAGTTTGTGCTCAACAGGTGATCTCAGGCTATAAGGAAGTCTGCGTACTGGCTGTGCAATAGGCTTTACATGTGGATCAATGTGAAGCTCCAACTGAAAATCCTTTAATTTTCCAAACCCAGAGAAGCAATCTTTAAATTCCTCTTTCAATGCAGAAATAGCAGGAGACACCATATTCACTCTTGCGCTGCCTACATCACGGCCAATCTGTAACACCCCTAGTGCCATTGCGGTTTGACGACCAAGCAGAGGCGACCCTGTGCCATCTACAACATAGAATTCGGTCTGCAATGGAGGACCAGTCTCATGTGTTTGAAAAGAGGTATAAAATTTGCCTTTAAGTTGCAGTGGTGTACTGGAGCCATAAGTACAAATCTGTTTAGTGGTGTTACACAATTTAAGGTGATTTTCTCTGCCATTAAGACTGTGCCAAGAAGCCAAGTCCATAACATTGCATGTAGCTCCAGAGTCAATCAACACTGACACATCTGTATTTCCAATCTTAATGGTTAATGTCCCGGCTTGCAGAGAACACAGGGAGAATATAAATTCACAGTCAGGAGCACTCTCTTTATCCTCAGCTATAACATTTACTTGTGCAGATTGTCCTTTGGTTTTGATATCTCTGGTTGTACTTCTACACACAGCTGCAAAATGACCTGTCTTTCCACAAGCAAAGCACATTTTATTCTGTACCACAGTGCAGTCCTGACTTGTGTGTCCCGCCCTGCCACATTTATTGCAGGTGATATGTAAAGTCCTCTTTGGAAAACTCTCTTTCCTACTCCAGATATTCCTATTATTATAGGTAGGTTTGGAGACTGTATTGACAGATGCAGTGTTCTTGGTTTCAATATGCAGAGCCTGGAGCTCAGACAGTTCAATGGCTCTTGCAATCTCCTGCAGACTAGTAAGTGTGAGACTAGGTTCTCTCAATAATCTCCTCCTGAGGTGCACAGATGTGCATTTCTCTATGACCTGATCTCTGATTATCTCCTCAGTTACAGTCCCAAAATCACAAGACTTTGCCAGATATTTCAGCCTAGTCACATAACTGTCCGTGGTTTCTCCCAGTTCTTGCACAGCCTGTCTAAACTTATATCTTTCATAGGGAATATTTTTCTTTGGCTCAAAGTACTCACTCAGTCTATTCATGGCTGTCTCATAGTCTGAATCTTCCCCTGTTGCTCCCAGGGTTTCAAAAATGTCCTGAACTTGAGCTCCAGCTAGATGCAGCAGCATGGCTCTCTTCTGAGCAGGTGCAGTCACTCCTGTGGCTATAACATAGAGCTGAAATCCCTTCTTCCACTTGTCCCAGCGCTGTGAGAGACTAGTGTGGTCTCCAGACACATCAAACGGTCCGATAGCCGGTAAATCCAGAAAGCTAGCCATCCTCATCGCCAAAATGTAGTGTATTAACACAGACAGGCTGTACAGGTTGCTTCTTTATTCACTGCACATCAGCATGCAACTAACCTCAGCCACACCCAGCTCCCAGACATATACATAATTGTAACATTTTGCAGACAGCAACTTAACCCGTTGCTTACCATACTACAGTCAGCACATTGGGTATAGTGGCTGCTTTTCTAGCTCCCTCTGAGGCCCACATCAGGTCGTCTATCTGACTAAGGCACTGCGACTATGTCTGATTTCTATGGAAAATTCTCTGCTCTTTTACAGGCCTTGGTTTCCAGGGATTAAATGAGCTTTTCTGCCTCTCCAACACCCAAATCTATTCAGGAGTATGACTCTGACCTTGACCCTTCTAACCTCTGTAAAGAATAGACTGAAGAAGGAGCTGTGGATACAGAAGAGGATCCTGCAGAGGAAATTTACTTCATGCATGTTATGAGACACAATCTAAGTCTTCAAACCGTATACTTTGTGTATTTCCTATTGTCTACCAGCACTAGAATCCCCTCAATCTAAACAAACTTCTATGGGCACAAAAATACTTTTCCCTTGCACACGCAAATTAACTGTGCTTTGAATAAACTTTGGCCAAATCTTGAATAGGTATTCCTTTCCTCAAAAACCTTTGCAAAGTTATATGCTATAGAAAAAATGGCTTGTCCAGGTAGTAGATCCTGCCATTTCTCTTCTCAACATGCATTTCACTGTTGAGGATTCCCCCTTATTTAGGGATTCTATTGATAGACACTTAGAATCTCTTATGAAAGTAACCTTTGCTCCTGCTGGTCTTGCCTTACAACCAGCCATTGCGGCCATGTGTATTTGTTAAATCATTACTAATTGGCATGGGCAGATAAATAGAGAAAACAATCCTATATTTTGGGACCCTGTTCAGCTGGAGCAATTGAAGCTCATCCATGCTATTTTGTGTTGATGCTTTAGAGACAATGTGCTTCATCGGGTTGCTAGGATGACACTGCTCTATTTGCATATGCGCAGAATTTTGTGGTTTAAAGAGATAGTTCACCTTTACCACAAAACTGCCTATGTAGATGAAGCCTGACTGGAATACTCCCAGAAAGTTGCTAATTACTCCCAGGGCTAAGTGATGCCTAGTCATCACTGCTCACCTCCACCATCACAGGAGTGAGGTCACAAATGCTGAGCTCAGAGCTACTGCATCAGGGGAGAGAAGGCGTATGTGTGTGTGTGTGGGGGGGGGGGGGGGGTTGAATCAGAGAAAGAGCTCACTGCTGTGATGGTGGAGGTGAGCAGTGATGAATAGGCCTCACTTAGCAACGTCCTGGGAGTATTCCAGTCAGACTTCACATGGTTCATAAATAGCCTACACCTATAGCAAGGGTATTTATAATCTTTAGTCAGAGCTGCACAGTTTGTTTTAATCTACAAACATTCCTTACCTGTTTTTTTTTGTAAAGGTGGACTATCCTTTTAAGGCTTGGTTAGCTGAACCTGCTTGCAAAAGACTTTTACACATGCCTTTTGAAGGTGAATCCCTGTTTGGGAGGAATAACTTTTTAAATTTACCAAGGAAATTATGGGGGGGTACTTCTACCCCAAAAAAAGCAGCCTAAACCTACTACTACCACGGCCGCTACTTTTTTCCACCAAAAGGGGGCCTTTTGTCCCACCCAGGCATCTTCCTTTGAGTAGAAAATGGGTCACTCCTTTTGTCGCAAGCCTTGGACTCCAAAACCATTTGGGCTACCCAGAAGCCCTATTTACCAGAGTGGTGAAGTCTTTTGGCATGTACGTCATAATGGATCAGAGACGTCATGGACCTCTGGGTCCAATCTGCTGTTGCCAAGGGCTACAAAATAGAATTTCTATCCCTGCTTCCTCCTTGATTCCAAACCTCCAGTCTGACAGCTTCGCCCCATAGTGTAATGTTCTGGTACCTCTGGTACCCTTGTTCCATATTTCTCTCTTACTAAATTGCGTCCCATCTTGTTATCCAAGAGACGCATACACCTTTAAGACCAGATGACATCATTGCTGAGCGCCGCTATGAGCGGCTATTTCAATCGCCGGCTTTCTCTCACTCATTTGTTTAAAAGAAGGAAAGTGTCGCGCTCAAACATAAATATAAAGTGCCTGTGCAGATATTAAATCAACAATTCATAATTAATACCAATCAAAATTCAAAACATCAATCAATCTGTGCCCAACATTAATGTAAAGTGCAAACAGTCCATATGCAGCATCAACCAGTCCACATATCATTGGTGTCACACAATGTGGCAGGGACTTGATAGTTAGTGCAGATTAAGCCTTCACCTCCACACTTCACCCAGTGATCTAGTAAGGTACTCCTTACCGGAAATATATGACCCCTTGATTATAGGGGGTCACATAGACATTTTCTCCAACTCAATGCACGATCCTCAGCTCCTCTGTCACACAATAGGTTCCAGCAATAAGTCTTTAGAGCATATCTCGGATCAGGTGGCAAACATGGGTGGAATGAAAAGAGACTCTCATGGTGCAGTAAATCAAAACATGTCGCTTTATTTAAAAGGAAATGCACTTACTAGAATCACCATAAAAGAATCGCCTTTCTCATCAGAGTATACAGCGGGGTTGAGAGCACTGCCGATCGTACAGCGCTCCTCTAACCCGGAAGTGGCTACGGTCTCACGTTTCCCTTCCCGACGTACGTTTCGTCAGTACGACCTGACGTCATCAGGGGATCATGTGACCGTATGTTTACTTCTCCTTTTTATTGAGAGTAAACCACTCGGCATCCAATCAAAACCTCCTTAGTTCCTTACTCCACCCACATGACTCGGATCGAAATCATTACGGGGGCCTGACTAGAACAAAAAGGATAACAACATAATATTGCAGCATTATCGCCGCAGCTTCTCCCTTTTATTGGAGCATACGCTTATATTAAACCCAATGCAAAAAATTGCTTAGTTTTAAACTTATACTGCAACTATGCTTACTGGGATTTTTTAATGGAATGCCTCGTGTTACAATAAATTTATTAATTATAATAACAGTATTAATACAAATGCATAAACCTAGTTAGACTCATTAACCATTTGTGTACTAAATATCTTGATGTCTCAAATAACACGTTCTAAATTGCAGATTTGCATATACTTTAAACATTTATTTAATATCTTTAAAACCCTTGATTGGGGATGGATAATAAATTAAAATTATTTTGATTATACAGTTTAAAATTAAATTCCGGTTAAAATTAAAAATATTTTTAAAAAATTAATTCTTTTTCAAAAAAATTTTTTTTTTTTATTAAATTATTAAAAATTATTAAAAATTATTAAAAATTAGATATAAAGCAATTCAAGTCTATCTCAATGTTCATACCTAAAGGTTGCAATGTGTTCATTTTATATATCCATTGGGTTTCATTAATGGATATTTTTTGGGTCATGTTTCCTCCTCTCCAATGATTTATTACTCTGTCTATACCACAAAACGTCATTTTTGAGGGATCCTTATTGTGGTACAGGCGAAAATGATTGGAGAGGCTATGTTTTGGGAAACCCTTCCTCACGTTTTTTACATGTTCGTTAATACGCACCGATAGCTGTCTAGTGGTCCTTCCAATATATTGGAGGCCACAAGGACAACTTATCAGGTATGTAACGTGGGTGGACCTACATGAAATGAATTTTTTGATGTTGAATTGCTGACCAGTAACATTCGATTGGAAGGTGGTGGTTTTCCTCGGATTTTTCTTAGTTTTCTTGCACGCATTGCACCTCCCACAGCGAAAAAAACCATTCTGGTCTAGAAATGTTAATTTGTTAGTGGGCGGGTCTGGTATATTTGGAGCAATGCTATGTCTGAGATTCGGAGCTTTTCGATATATAAAAATCGTTTTTTCTGGCAATATTTTGTTCAAGGTTTTATCTTTTTTCAAAATTGGCCAATGTTTTCTCATAATGGCTTCCACTTTTTTATAATCTCTGTTGAAATTGGTTAGAAATGCTGTTTCTCCATTGTTATTCTTATTCTTCTTTTTTGTTATGAGCAGATCTTTCCTAGGCATTTGTCGCACAAGTTCTCTTGTTTTCAATACTTCTTCCAATTTGTACCCTTTCTCAACAAATCTAGATGTTAACAGATTAGATTGAGTCAAATAGTCCTCCTCTTTCTTACAATTGCGTCTTAAGCGCATGTATTGTCCCTTCGGTATAGCTCCCAGCCACTTGGGATGATGACAACTTCTTGTGGGAATATAACTATTCCTATCCGTGTCCTTGAAGAAACTCTTGGTACAGATCTGATTACCCTCTTTTACCAGAGTCAGATCAAGGAAATTCACGGATTCAGTATCCCAAGTGGCTGTGAACACCAGCCCATATTGATTGTCATTGATTTCTGCCAGGAATTTTTTAAGGTCCTCCTCAGAACCACTCCATAAGACTAGCAGATCATCAATGAACCTTTTGTATAAGGTTAGAGATGGGTTAGGGTTCTTGAAAATGACCTCCTTTTCCCATTGGCCCAAAAGGATGTTAGCAGCACTTGGTGCATATTTAGCACCCATTGCCACACCCTTGATTTGATTATAATGGCTACCATCGTGCCAAAAATAATTATTGCCCATTGCCAGGCCAAGGGCATCACATATAAACTTTTTTTGTATTGGTGGAAGATTGGTTTTTGAGTTCAAAGCAGCGATGGTGGTATCTATCACATCTGATTGCTTTAAACTCGTGTACAACGATTCCACGTCTATGGTCACTAAAAAGGTGTTTGGTTGTACTTCTAATTCTTCTAAGATGTTGATTAGATGTTTGCTATCTTGTAAATGGGATGGATAGGTAGGTATTATAGGCTGCAAGAAATGATCAATGTATTCTCCAATCCTGGAGAAAATAGATCCAATTCCACTAATAATTGGCCTGCCGGGTGGCTTTGTTTTATGCTTGTGGATTTTCGGCAGCTGATATATGGTTGGTAGCCTGGGTGCTTTTGGTACGAGATACTGTGCTTCTTTCTTTGTGAGGATCCCATTTTCTTTGGCTTTTTTCACCAGTTTATTCAATTTATCTTTCAAGGTTTTGGTGGGGTTGTTTTTCAGCTTCTTGTAGGTGACGGTGTCGCCTACTAATCTATCGAGTTCTTCTTTATAATCATTTTTGTTTAGAACTACGATTCCACCCCCTTTATCTGCTCCTCTGATATTATATTCTTCCTTTTTTCTAATTCTTCCAATCCTTTTTGTATGTCATTTCGATTGCTTGAATTGGTTTTAATCTTTTTAACATCATCTTCCACCATATTCTTAAAGACCTCCAAACAATGATTTGCGGCTTTCGGTGGGTTAAAAATGGATTTATTTCTAAGTCCACTGTTTTGAAATTCTGAACTCGTAGGATTCTGGCTCAAAGGTTTCTCTAAAAAGTGCTTTTTAATTTTGAGTTTCCTTATGTATTTTTCGATATCAATATATGTGTTGAACTTGTCAACACCTCTATCTGGGGCGAATTTGAGGCCCAATTCCAATAATCTTAATTCATCAATGGAAAATTGGACGTCACTGAGGTTGAAAATTCCTGCCCCTAGGATTCTCTTTTTCTTTTGTTTCTTTCTTCCGCCCCTGCATCCTCTCCTCTGTTTTCTTGTCTTCCTGGTGGGGGGCCATTCCTCAGGGGGGTCTGTTCCTGTTGGTATTGGGGATAGGTATCCCTTACCCAGTTCTGTCCTGGGTTCTCTCGTTCCCAGTAATTCTCTTGAGGCCATGGTTGTTGGGGCCTCCACCATTGTGGGGGTCCTCCTCCCCTCTGCCACGGTCGGCCTCTTCTCCCACCTCTCTGGCCGCGTGGGGCTCCGTTTTGGTGGTTGGGGCCCTTTCCTCTCCCCCTTTGTCCCGGGGCGCCACCTCGCCCCCTTCTCGGAAAAACCTCATTCTGTTGGTAATTTGGGGCATAAGCTAATGGAGAATAGCTATTATATGTGGGTACATTGAATCTGGGAGAGTTATAGTTTGGATGTTGGTATCTCGTTTCCCTGTTTGAGCTTCCTTGAGTTCTTTCATTATCAAAATTGGGTGTTCCCCCAATGGGTGTGAAATTAGGGTTAATGAATCTTTCGATCCCTGTTTCACCTACTCTCGGTGATTGGACCTGGACAGAATTGCTATTGCCATTCTGGCCTTCAGGTTGATCCTGCCATTTGTATACCTTAGACTCTTTATAATCTATCTGATCTCTTTGGTATTTAGTAATTTTCTTATTTCTGGTGTCCTTATCTACCTTATCTAGAAATTTCTGTGTCTGGGTGATTTTCTCCTTAAATTCAGCGTTATCTTTAAATGGTTCCAAGATAGTTTTTAGTTCACTTATCTTTTCTTCTAATTTTGTCATTTTTGTTTTTCTACGTAGTAGAATAAGGCTAATGAGTCTAGCCTCACACTGATTGAAGAAATCGAACCAATCTTTGTTGAGGTCTGGGTCAACCAATCCATCGTTTGGACCCAGATCCCAACGTAACCTTCTTGGTGTCATTTTCATTTTAGAGTACTGCTCCAAGGTTGCTATATCCCACCATACTCGAATCTTTTTCTCAAGCACATTTTTTAGGGATTTGACATTTTGTTCCATATCCTTGGAGATAGCACTTTTCGCTGTGAATATATCTGCTGTATTACGGTTGTTCATAAAATCAAATATTTCCATTGCTGCAAGTTTAAACACAAGTGGGTGTGTAAGGAATCAAAAAGGGGTTTGGTGTAACCAAAAACCTGCGCAAATGGTTCAACCGTGTATATAAGAAAAATTATGTATATATGTGAATAAATAAATAATTTAATAAATAATTAATTAATTATTATTATTAATTTAAAGGAATTGCTTCCTTATAGTGAGCAGCAACAAAAAAGCAAATGTGCTGAACGATTGTTTAAAAGAAGGAAAGTGTCGCGCTCAAACATAAATATAAAGTGCCTGTGCAGATATTAAATCAACAATTCATAATTAATACCAATCAAAATTCAAAACATCAATCAATCTGTGCCCAACATTAATGTAAAGTGCAAACAGTCCATATGCAGCATCAACCAGTCCACATATCATTGGTGTCACACAATGTGGCAGGGACTTGATAGTTAGTGCAGATTAAGCCTTCACCTCCACACTTCACCCAGTGATCTAGTAAGGTACTCCTTACCGGAAATATATGACCCCTTGATTATAGGGGGTCACATAGACATTTTCTCCAACTCAATGCACGATCCTCAGCTCCTCTGTCACACAATAGGTTCCAGCAATAAGTCTTTAGAGCATATCTCGGATCAGGTGGCAAACATGGGTGGAATGAAAAGAGACTCTCATGGTGCAGTAAATCAAAACATGTCGCTTTATTTAAAAGGAAATGCACTTACTAGAATCACCATAAAAGAATCGCCTTTCTCATCAGAGTATACAGCGGGGTTGAGAGCACTGCCGATCGTACAGCGCTCCTCTAACCCGGAAGTGGCTACGGTCTCACGTTTCCCTTCCCGACGTACGTTTCGTCAGTACGACCTGACGTCATCAGGGGATCATGTGACCGTATGTTTACTTCTCCTTTTTATTGAGAGTAAACCACTCGGCATCCAATCAAAACCTCCTTAGTTCCTTACTCCACCCACATGACTCGGATCGAAATCATTACGGGGGCCTGACTAGAACAAAAAGGATAACAACATAATATTGCAGCATATTAAATTACTAAAATTACTAAATACCAAAGAGATCAGATAGATTATAAAGAGTCTAAGGTATACAAATGGCAGGATCAACCTGAAGGCCAGAATGGCAATAGCAATTCTGTCCAGGTCCAATCACCGAGAGTAGGTGAAACAGGGATCGAAAGATTCATTAACCCTAATTTCACACCCATTGGGGGAACACCCAATTTTGATAATGAAAGAACTCAAGGAAGCTCAAACAGGGAAACGAGATACCAACATCCAAACTATAACTCTCCCAGATTCAATGTACCCACATATAATAGCTATTCTCCATTAGCTTATGCCCCAAATTACCAACAGAATGAGGTTTTTCCGAGAAGGGGGCGAGGTGGCGCCCCGGGACAAAGGGGGAGAGGAAAGGGCCCCAACCACCAAAACGGAGCCCCACGCGGCCAGAGAGGTGGGAGAAGAGGCCGACCGTGGCAGAGGGGAGGAGGACCCCCACAATGGTGGAGGCCCCAACAACCATGGCCTCAAGAGAATTACTGGGAACGAGAGAACCCAGGACAGAACTGGGTAAGGGATACCTATCCCCAATACCAACAGGAACAGACCCCCCTGAGGAATGGCCCCCCACCAGGAAGACAAGAAAACAGAGGAGAGGATGCAGGGGCGGAAGAAAGAAACAAAAGAAAAAGAGAATCCTAGGGGCAGGAATTTTCAACCTCAGTGACGTCCAATTTTCCATTGATGAATTAAGATTATTGGAATTGGGCCTCAAATTCGCCCCAGATAGAGGTGTTGACAAGTTCAACACATATATTGATATCGAAAAATACATAAGGAAACTCAAAATTAAAAAGCACTTTTTAGAGAAACCTTTGAGCCAGAATCCTACGAGTTCAGAATTTCAAAACAGTGGACTTAGAAATAAATCCATTTTTAACCCACCGAAAGCCGCAAATCATTGTTTGGAGGTCTTTAAGAATATGGTGGAAGATGATGTTAAAAAGATTAAAACCAATTCAAGCAATCGAAATGACATACAAAAAGGATTGGAAGAATTAGAAAAAAGGAAGAATATAGTAATCAGAGGAGCAGATAAAGGGGGTGGAATCGTAGTTCTAAACAAAAATGATTATAAAGAAGAACTCGATAGATTAGTAGGCGACACCGTCACCTACAAGAAGCTGAAAAACAACCCCACCAAAACCTTGAAAGATAAATTGAATAAACTGGTGAAAAAAGCCAAAGAAAATGGGATCCTCACAAAGAAAGAAGCACAGTATCTCGTACCAAAAGCACCCAGGCTACCAACCATATATCAGCTGCCGAAAATCCACAAGCATAAAACAAAGCCACCCGGCAGGCCAATTATTAGTGGAATTGGATCTATTTTCTCCAGGATTGGAGAATACATTGATCATTTCTTGCAGCCTATAATACCTACCTATCCATCCCATTTACAAGATAGCAAACATCTAATCAACATCTTAGAAGAATTAGAAGTACAACCAAACACCTTTTTAGTGACCATAGACGTGGAATCGTTGTACACGAGTTTAAAGCAATCAGATGTGATAGATACCACCATCGCTGCTTTGAACTCAAAAACCAATCTTCCACCAATACAAAAAAAGTTTATATGTGATGCCCTTGGCCTGGCAATGGGCAATAATTATTTTTGGCACGATGGTAGCCATTATAATCAAATCAAGGGTGTGGCAATGGGTGCTAAATATGCACCAAGTGCTGCTAACATCCTTTTGGGCCAATGGGAAAAGGAGGTCATTTTCAAGAACCCTAACCCATCTCTAACCTTATACAAAAGGTTCATTGATGATCTGCTAGTCTTATGGAGTGGTTCTGAGGAGGACCTTAAAAAATTCCTGGCAGAAATCAATGACAATCAATATGGGCTGGTGTTCACAGCCACTTGGGATACTGAATCCGTGAATTTCCTTGATCTGACTCTGGTAAAAGAGGGTAATCAGATCTGTACCAAGAGTTTCTTCAAGGACACGGATAGGAATAGTTATATTCCCACAAGAAGTTGTCATCATCCCAAGTGGCTGGGAGCTATACCGAAGGGACAATACATGCGCATAAGACGCAATTGTAAGAAAGAGGAGGACTATTTGACTCAATCTAATCTGTTAACATCTAGATTTGTTGAGAAAGGGTACAAATTGGAAGAAGTATTGAAAACAAGAGAACTTGTGCGACAAATGCCTAGGAAAGATCTGCTCATAACAAAAAAGAAGAATAAGAATAACAATGGAGAAACAGCATTTCTAACCAATTTCAACAGAGATTATAAAAAAGTGGAAGCCATTATGAGAAAACATTGGCCAATTTTGAAAAAAGATAAAACCTTGAACAAAATATTGCCAGAAAAACCGATTTTTATATATCGAAAAGCTCCGAATCTCAGACATAGCATTGCTCCAAATATACCAGACCCGCCCACTAACAAATTAACATTTCTAGACCAGAATGGTTTTTTTCGCTGTGGGAGGTGCAATGCGTGCAAGAAAACTAAGAAAAATCCGAGGAAAACCACCACCTTCCAATCGAATGTTACTGGTCAGCAATTCAACATCAAAAAATTCATTTCATGTAGGTCCACCCACGTTACATACCTGATAAGTTGTCCTTGTGGCCTCCAATATATTGGAAGGACCACTAGACAGCTATCGGTGCGTATTAACGAACATGTAAAAAACGTGAGGAAGGGTTTCCCAAAACATAGCCTCTCCAATCATTTTCGCCTGTACCACAATAAGGATCCCTCAAAAATGACGTTTTGTGGTATAGACAGAGTAATAAATCATTGGAGAGGAGGAAACATGACCCAAAAAATATCCATTAATGAAACCCAATGGATATATAAAATGAACACATTGCAACCTTTAGGTATGAACATTGAGATAGACTTGAATTGCTTTATATCTAATTTTTAATAATTTTTAATAATTTTTAATAATTTAATAAAAAAAAAAAAAATTTTTTTGAAAAAGAATTAATTTTTTAAAAATATTTTTAATTTTAACCGGAATTTAATTTTAAACTGTATAATCAAAATAATTTTAATTTATTATCCATCCCCAATCAAGGGTTTTAAAGATATTAAATAAATGTTTAAAGTATATGCAAATCTGCAATTTAGAACGTGTTATTTGAGACATCAAGATATTTAGTACACAAATGGTTAATGAGTCTAACTAGGTTTATGCATTTGTATTAATACTGTTATTATAATTAATAAATTTATTGTAACACGAGGCATTCCATTAAAAAATCCCAGTAAGCATAGTTGCAGTATAAGTTTAAAACTAAGCAATTTTTTGCATTGGGTTTAATATAAGCGTATGCTCCAATAAAAGGGAGAAGCTGCGGCGATAATGCTGCAATATTATGTTGTTATCCTTTTTGTTCTAGTCAGGCCCCCGTAATGATTTCGATCCGAGTCATGTGGGTGGAGTAAGGAACTAAGGAGGTTTTGATTGGATGCCGAGTGGTTTACTCTCAATAAAAAGGAGAAGTAAACATACGGTCACATGATCCCCTGATGACGTCAGGTCGTACTGACGAAACGTACGTCGGGAAGGGAAACGTGAGACCGTAGCCACTTCCGGGTTAGAGGAGCGCTGTACGATCGGCAGTGCTCTCAACCCCGCTGTATACTCTGATGAGAAAGGCGATTCTTTTATGGTGATTCTAGTAAGTGCATTTCCTTTTAAATAAAGCGACATGTTTTGATTTACTGCACCATGAGAGTCTCTTTTCATTCCACCCATGTTTGCCACCTGATCCGAGATATGCTCTAAAGACTTATTGCTGGAACCTATTGTGTGACAGAGGAGCTGAGGATCGTGCATTGAGTTGGAGAAAATGTCTATGTGACCCCCTATAATCAAGGGGTCATATATTTCCGGTAAGGAGTACCTTACTAGATCACTGGGTGAAGTGTGGAGGTGAAGGCTTAATCTGCACTAACTATCAAGTCCCTGCCACATTGTGTGACACCAATGATATGTGGACTGGTTGATGCTGCATATGGACTGTTTGCACTTTACATTAATGTTGGGCACAGATTGATTGATGTTTTGAATTTTGATTGGTATTAATTATGAATTGTTGATTTAATATCTGCACAGGCACTTTATATTTATGTTTGAGCGCGACACTTTCCTTCTTTTAAACAATCGTTCAGCACATTTGCTTTTTTGTTGCTGCTCACTATAAGGAAGCAATTCCTTTAAATTAATAATAATAATTAATTAATTATTTATTAAATTATTTATTTATTCACATATATACATAATTTTTCTTATATACACGGTTGAACCATTTGCGCAGGTTTTTGGTTACACCAAACCCCTTTTTGATTCTCTCACTCATTGCTCGTTCAAACCACATGTTCACCGCACCTTCTCCTGTGAAGTCGGAGCTGCTGACATTTCCCTTTGCTGAACTGAAGCCGGAACCTCGCTGCTGATCCGTATCTCGCTACGGGATCACCTCTCTCTAAAGGACACTGTTACTACTAACCTATCTAAGTGATAAGTACCCCACAGGGGATTCCTTACTAACCAATCTCCTACTGTCATCTACTGCAATTACCAGGACTATCTGTATCTATCTATTCCCTATCATCTGCATAGACAGTTAGCTCTTGGGACTACCTT
Organism: Pelophylax lessonae; assembly: GCF_965119305.1. Taxonomy (NCBI): domain Eukaryota; kingdom Metazoa; phylum Chordata; class Amphibia; order Anura; family Ranidae; genus Pelophylax; species Pelophylax lessonae. The sequence continues at coordinate 588,083,331 of NC_138769.1, read as the reverse complement.
CAACTATCCTTGCACTAGGTTACTCTGTCTAAGTATACTCCATCTGTGTCCTCTTACCATCTGCACTATACTTGACATCAGAACCTATCTGCTTTACCATCACCTGCAACTCTCCTAATACTACTCTTAGTGCTCACCATACAATAGCCTGTCTCTCATCTATACATTCTCATATATTCTATCCCTCCATTAAACATCTGATTGAGTATATGTATATTGCATAACAGGCTGTGCACTGTGATGAAGTCCTGAGAGTTGGATATGTTTGTTCAACAGAATCTCTACAAGGCTACTGAGTGTAATAATTCTGCAGCTGTAAATCCATCCACTAACAAAAACGCATGAACGTTACAGATTGAACGAGCCTTAAAAAAAAAAAAATATGGATTCAGCAGAATTACCCACTCATGTACTACAATTAAAACAGCAAGTAGATGCATTGATCCTTGCGCTTACAGAGGTACAAAACGAAAATCAGACCTTGAGACAGCAGGTTGGCCGTCTCACACAGCTTTCTGCTGCTCAGCCTCGTGAGCCTAAGATAAACCCTCATCTAGTGTTTTCTGGTGATCGGAGCAAATTTCGTGAATTTAAAAACGCATGTCGATTGTTTTTTTTGTTAAAACCTCTAACCTACACCACTGACCAAATTAAGGTTTGTACCGTCATCTCCTATTTAACGGGTGAACCCCGGGCCTGGGCAGACGCTCTCTTTGAAAAGGATGATCCACTCCTTAATTCTTACCCTTTATTCCTAGCACAACTCGCTAGTTTATATGAAGACCCCACTAAGCAGAGTACCGCTGATACCCAATTACGGGCCTTAAAACAAGGAAGGAGACCTGTTGAAGATTTTGTGGCAAATTTTAAAAGATGGTCCCCTGATTCAGGGTGGAACGACACATCTTTGCGAACGCAGTTTAGACTCGGCCTATCTGAGGCCGTTAAAGACGAGCTCGCCCGAGCGGATTTACCTGGCACTCTAGAGGGACTGATACAGACCAGTATCAATATTGACAGACGACTACGAGAAAGAAAGGCTGAGAAGATGGGCTCACCATTTTCCAGTCCTTCTCGGATGTTGCCTGCTGACCCTACTCCTATGGAAGTAGGAATGATACGCCCACCTCTGACCCTTTCTGAACGTGCCAGGAGGAAAACCGAACATCTTTGCATGTACTGTGCATCCCCGAATCATTTGATAAGCGGCTGTCCCCTTGTCCGCAGAAAAGAGGGTGAGTGTTCAAATGTCTTGCTAGGGGGACTCACAACTTCCTTTTCTAATCCTTATCTTTTTGTTCATTTAACATTGCAGTGGGACCAAACTAGGATCACCACCAAGGCTATGATCAACACAGGATCTTGTGGAAACTACATTGACATTTGTTTTGTCTCCCTTAATAAAATACCTATTGTTTCAAAACCCAAACCTCTCTCCGTTAGTTTTATTAACGGTACCCCTTTATCCTCTGGTCCTATCACCAGTCAGACACAGGCACTCCTTGTAACTGCTGACGAGTCTCATGTGGAGACCACCACCTTTGATGTATTAACTTCACCACATTTTCCAATCATTTTGGGACTTCCCTGGTTACACATACATCAACCAATCATCGATTGGAAAACAAGAACGCTAGCCTTCTCTTCTCACTATTGTGAAACGACATGTAATCTCCCCACATATGATAGGATCCTGTCTGTAGTGCCGGATGACATTATACCCAAGTGTTATCAGGATTTATCGGAGGTTTTCCTTGAGAAAAACGCTCAAATGCTACCTCCCCATAGGGACTATGATTGTTGTATCGATCTACTCCCTAATAGCAAGTTGCCTTTCGGACATGTTTATCCTCTCTCACAGGATGAGCTCTCTCATCTTAAGGAGTATCTGGATGAGAACTTGGCAAAAGGATTCATCCGACCTTCTACTTCCTCCACTGCTGCTGGACTCTTCTTTGTCCGCAATAAGGATTCTAGCCTTAGGCCTATTATTGATTTCAGACAATTAAATGCCATTACAATAAAGGATCGTTATCCTTTACCTCTTATTCCTGAAGTTATCGAACAGGTGCGTGGAGCTTCTTTCTTTTCAAAATTGGACCTAAAAGGGGCATACAATTTAATTCGAATCCGTAAAGGGGATGAATGGAAGACGGGATTCAGAACCAGACACGGACTGTTTGAGTACCTTGTAATGCCATTTGGGCTATGTAATGCTCCTGCAGCCTTCCAACGGTTTATAAATGAGATATTCAGAGACTTGCTTGATGTTTGTGTTGTAGTATATTTGGACGATATACTTATCTATTCTCATTCCTTACCTGAGCACATAAAACATGTGAGACTTGTGTTGTCAAGGCTACTTGCACATAACTTATATGTTAAATCAAAAAAAATGTTTGTTTCATAAAGAGGAAGTACTATTCCTAGGATATATTATATCTAAAAATGGAATCAAAATGGACATGAGCAAAATATCCTGCATTCTGGATTGGCCTGTGCCAACCACTCGCAAAGCATTACAAAGGTTCCTAGGATTCTCTAACTACTATAGGAAATTCATTAAGAACTTCTCTGCGATTGTGAAACCTCTCTCACAACTCACAAGCGCAAAGAAACCATTTAATTGGTCAACAGAAGCAAATGGAGCATTCTGTCTGCTGAAATCAAGCTTTACTACTGCCCCCATACTATGCCATCCAGACCCATCCCTTCAATACATCTTGGAGGTAGATGCGTCAAATATGGCAGTAGGAGCAGTTCTCTCACAACGACCAACAAACACCTCACCTCTTCACCCAGTTGCTTTCTTCTCAAAGTCATTAAGCAGCCCCGAGGTGAACTACCCAGTAGGTGAGAAGGAGTTACTAGCCATAAAACTGGCGTTAGAAAATTGGCGACATCTACTTGAGGGCACTCAATTGCCAATCCTGATATATACTGATCACAAAAACCTTCAATACCTTCAGACTAATAGAACTCTTTCCCACCGGCAGGTACGGTGGTCGTTATTCTTTCTGAGATTTAATTTTTTAGTGACTTACACGCCCGCAGACAAAAATAAAAAAGCGGATGCACTTTCACGACTAGCCGAGAAAGATTGTACCGAGGTTCCCTCAGTTCCTATAATACCACTTGAACGTATTATCGGTGTCGTTCGCTCCCTGAAGGAAGAGATTTTGCACAGCATAGGACTGGACTCACCTCCGCCACAACTAACTACTGACGCAGAAGGCTTCCTCTACTACAACGATAAATTATACATACCCCCTACTATGCGAACCAAGATCTTGGAATTGTCGCATGATGTACCTATGGCAGGACATATGGGTATGACTAAAACTTTCAATCTACTTACTAGGCAGTTTTGGTGGCCAGACATGAAGACAACCGTAAAAAAGTTTGTTTCATCTTGTGATATCTGTGCAAGGTCTAAAATTGACAACACGAAACCATCGGGGTTACTTTGTAGTTTACCGATACCCCAGGTTCCGTGGGAAGTGGTATCCTTAGACTTCATAGTGGAACTACCACCTTCCAAAGGATTCAACACCATCTCGGTGTCAGTGGACCATCTGACCAAGATGGCACATTTCACTCCTATCCGAAAACTACCTTCATCCAAACAAACAGCGGAATTGCTTGTGAAACATGTCTTTAAGTTACATGGTATTCCAAAAACACTGCTGTCTGACCGTGGTTCACAATTCATCTCAAAGTTTTGGCTAGCTCTATGTCAGATACTACGAATAGAGCGTAAACTTACTTCTCCCTACCATCCTCAGACCAACGGACAAACAGAGAGAGTTAACCAGTGCATTGAACAGTATCTGCGTTGCTATACTTCGTATCTACAGGACGATTGGGCAGATCTCCTCCCGCTAGCGGAATTCGCCTATAACAACGCGACTCATAGCACTACTAAACAAAGTCCATTTTACCTAAATTATGGGTTTCATCCCACACTCCTTCCTCCATGTATCTTGCCATCAAGTAATCCAGTGGCATCTGATTATCTTGCCCAGATAAAGGATTCTCTGGGATTACTCAACAATACCATATCCCATGCTCATAGCCAACAAAAGAAGTACTACGACCTCCGTAGGAAACCCTCTCCCCAATATGCCATTGGGGATCTTGTTTGGCTTTCTACAAAAAATCTGAGATTAAAAATCCCTAGTAAAAAACTTGGACCTCTATTTCTGGGACCTTTCCCAATAGAGAAGCTTATTGGAAAAGCTGCAGTACAACTCACATTACCAACGGACCTCAAGATACATCCCATCTTCCATGTGTCGCTACTGAAGCCCCATGTTCCTAACCAAGGAATAACGCCTACTATCTCACCTCCACCTCCTGTACAAGTGGAAGGTGGAGAAGAATTTGAGATAAAAGAGATTTTGGATTCCCGTTTCCATAGAAGAAGACTCCAGTATCTTGTACGATGGAAGAACTATGGGCCCCAAGATGACACCTGGCTGGATACCTCAGATATACATGCCCCTAGACTGATTCGCAATTTCCACTCGAAATATCCAGAAAAAACAGTTCTAGAGGCCTTCCGGAGCCGGCCTTAAGGGGGGGGGGTACTGTAATGTTCTGGTACCTCTGGTACCCTTGTTCCATATTTCTCTCTTACTAAATTGCGTCCCATCTTGTTATCCAAGAGACGCATACACCTTTAAGACCGGATGACATCATTGCTGAGCGCCGCTATGAGCGGCTATTTCAATCGCCGGCTTTCTCTCACTCATTGCTCATTCAAACCACATGTTCACCGCACCTTCTCCTGTGAAGTCGGAGCTGCTGACATTTCCCTTTGCTGAACTGAAGCCGGAACCTCGCTGCTGATCCATATCTCGCTACGGGATCACCTCTCTCTAAAGGACACTGTTACTACTAACCTATCTAAGTGATAAGTACCCCACAGGGGATTCCTTACTAACCAATCTCCTACTGTCATCTACTGCAATTACCAGGACTATCTGTATCTATCTATTCCCTATCATCTGCATAGACAGTTATCTCTTGGGACTACCTTCAACTATCCTTGCACTAGGTTACTCTGTCTAAGTATACTCCATCTGTGTCCTCTTACCATCTGCACTATACTTGACATCAGAACCTATCTGCTTTACCATCACCTGCAACTCTCCTAATACTACTCTTAGTGCTCACCATACAATAGCCTGTCTCTCATCTATACATTCTCATATATTCTATCCCTCCATTAAACATCTGATTGAGTATATGTATATTGCATAACAGGCTGTGCACTGTGATTAAGTCCTGAGAGTTGGATTTGTTTGTTCAACAGAATCTCTACAAGGCTACTGAGTGTAATAATTCTGCAGCTGTAAATCCATCCACTAACAAAAACGCATGAACGTTACACATAGACAAGCAGATTTGTGGACAGCCCCAAGTCAACTTCAGACACATGAAGTGGTAATCCCAGGTCCTGCGGAGGAAAGGTTCAAAGGGTATTTCTCAAATCTGTTCCTAGTTTCAAAACTGAATGAAGCTGGAGCTGGGGTCTAAAATTCCAGACTGTCCAGGGAACCTGGTCCCTACAGGAAGACGTGGTTCCTCGTCAACATTCTGAAACTGGGAGCCGAAGGACTGATTGACCTACACTGTACCCTTCTCCTACATGGTCCCCCAGTCAGATTACGGTCTCACAGCACCACCGAAGTGGCATGCAGAAACCGTGAAGAAGGTACCAGAAGTTGGGCAGTCCTGAACAAACCAAGCCTGAATCTATTCTGGATGGAAAAAACACATTCCACCTCTCTCTACTTTCTTCATACTGGGAATTTGGCAAGCTGACTTATTGACTCGCCAACAACTGAACTCAGGGAGGTGGGCTCTCTATCTGTAAATCTTCCTGATCCTCTGTCAGAAAAGGGGAACGCCAGATATGGACATCATGGCCTTCAGATTCAGAAAAAAACTAGATAGAGTTGTGGCTAGGTCAAAGGATCACCTGGCTCTCGCATTCAATGCCTTTGTGATTGCTTGGTTCTCATTAAGACTGGTGTATGTGTTCCCTCTAGTGAGAATTCTTCTTTTACTACTCTGCATAACAGAAAAAAAACAGAATACAATGATCCTCATTGCCCCAAATAGGCCCAAGGGAACATAGTACATAGACATACACAGACTCTTGGCAGTGCCTAGGCCTCTTCCTAACAGGCCGGACCTCCTGTCACAAGACCTTTGTTCCATTCTGCTTCTTAGTTACTGGATTTAATGGTATGGCTGTTTTAAACCCGTCATAAAAAATAAGGACATTTACTCAAGGTGACAAAAACTACCTCTGATCAGATCTACCAATCGCACCTGGAAGGTATACATTGACTGATGCAAAAACCAGGCATCTCAACCACCAGAAATATATTATCCCTCACATCCTAGCCATCCTGCAGTCTGGCCTTGACCAGAATCTGGCTCTTAGTATTCTAAAGCAGGGATTTTTTCTAAATGTTAGACATTAGGGGGGCTGAAGTGTGGTCATTGGGAGAAAATGCCCCAGAGTCATTGTACACAATGCCTGAACCTTATTGGTCAGTGGGAGTAAAAAAATACATAGTGCTGGTATAAGGAAGAATTAGTGCCCCATGATTAGTATTAGAGGGAGAAATTATGCCCCACAGCTGGTGTCAATGGAAGGAATGGTGCCTCATCATTGGTGTCAGTGTGTAACGCTTCTGCGTTTCTTATATGGTGTGGATTTTCAGCTGCAGAAATAGTTCCACGTCAGTAGTCATGTAAGAGATATGCTGAGATACCATTCCCAACCTCAATGACTCATCATGTGTGGAAGGTCTTATTTCAGCCAGTAAATACACACAATTAGCAAGCTGGTTCCTAGAGTGACTTTATGTATGTGGTAACACAATGATGAAGGTTGAGGGATAGGTTGAGTGGAGGTGGTAGGTGATAGACACTTGAAGGTGAGACAGTAGCAGATGGATGCAGGAAGGTTTAGCAATGTTGTATGATAGCAGATGATAGAATAGCAGGTGGACATACAAAAGAGATCAACCCAGTGCAGAAAAGTAGCAGTAGTCTCAAGAGCTAGCAATCTAGTTATGCAGATGTGATAAACAGTCTTTACTATGCAGAGCTAGATAGTGTAAGCTTAGTATAAGTTTATAGAGAATTCCCCTGCGGGGTACTTAGCACTATTAGCGATACAGCCGAAGGGTGGTTCAGGAGAGGCGGATGATCCAGTAGCGGGATACAGGGATCAGCGCAGCGAGGTTCCGTCAGCGAAGTAAGCTTGCAAGCATGGAAGCTTCAAGCAAGGTTAGCATCCAGGTAAGAGTGTTTGAACGAACACATGTGAGTGAGAACCGGCGCTTTAAATAGCCATCTAGTCCGGCGCTGGGTGATGACAGCTCCAGTCTTAAAGGTGTATGCGCACCTTTTCCAAAAGTAAATGGTGGGGCGCATACACTTGTGGAAAGTGTAATTTAGGGTACCAAAGGTACCGGAACATTACAATACCCCCCCCCTTAAGGCCTGCTCCTGAAGGCCTCTGGAGCTGGTTTGTCTGGGCATATCGCATGAAAATTGCGGATTAATCTAGGGGCATGTATGTCAGAGGTGTTTAGCCAGGTGTCGTCTTGGGGCCCATAGTTCTTCCATCTAACCAAGTACTGAAGTCTTCTTCTGTAGATACGAGAATCCAGAATCTCTTTTATCTCGTATTCTTCTCCACCTTCAACTTGTACAGGAGGGGGAGGTGGAATATTAGGCCTTATTCCTTGGTCCGGAACATGGGGTTTTAGTAGCGACACATGGAAAATGGGATGGATTTTTAGGTCCATTGGCAATGTAAGCTGCACTGCAGCTTTTCCAATAAGTTTCTTGATTGGGAAAGGTCCCAAGAACAGAGGTCCAAGCTTTTTGCTAGGGATCTTCAGTCTCAAGTTTTTTGTTGAGAGCCAAACGAGGTCCCCGATAGTATACTGTGGAGAAGGTCTTCTACGAAGATCATAGTACTTCTTTTGTTGACTGTGAGCGTGTGCAATGGTAGTATTTAGTAAACCCAGAGAATCCTTTATTTGGGTAAGATAGTCTGAGGCTACTGGGTTATTTGAAGGAAGGATGCGTGGAGGGAGAATAGAGGGATGGAACCCATAGTTCAAGTAGAACGGACTCTGCTTGGTTGTACTGTGAGTTGCGTTGTTGTAGGCAAATTCTGCCAGGGGGAGAAGATCCAACCAATCATCCTGTTGGTAAGAAGTGTAACAACGTAAATACTGCTCGATGCATTGGTTGACTCTTTCAGTCTGTCCGTTGGTCTGCGGATGGTAAGGAGAAGTGAGCTTCCGCTCAATCCGTAGTATGTGACATAGTTCTTGCCAGAATTTAGAAATAAATTGGGATCCACGGTCAGACAGAAGAGTTTTTGGGATACCATGTAATCTGAAGACATGTTTCATCAGGAGTTCTGCCGTTTGTTTGGACGAAGGTAGTCTGCGAATAGCAATGAAATGTGCCATCTTTGTCAGATGGTCCACTGACACCAAGATGGTATTAAATCCTTTGGAAGGAGGCAATTCTACGATGAAGTCCAATGACAAAACCTCCCATGGAGTTTGGGGTATTGGTAGACTGCATAGTAGACCGGATGGTCTCGTAGTGTCAATTTTGGACCTGGCACAGACATTGCATGAAGAGACGAATTTTTGTATAGATGTTTTCATGTCAGGCCACCAGAATTGTCGAGAAATCAAATTGAAAGTCTTTGTCATACCCATATGTCCTGCCATAGGCACATCATGCGATAATTCCAAGATCTTGGTGCGTAGGGTAGGTGGTATGTAAAGTTTGTCGTTGTAGTAGAGGAAGCCTTCTGCATCAGTATTTAGTTGTGGTGGGGGTGAATCCAAACTTATACCATGCAGAACCTCTTCCTTTAAGGAACGGACAACTCCAATAATGCGTTTGTGAGGTATTATAGGAACGGAAGGGATTTCAAAGTAGTTTTCTTCAGTTAGTCGTGATAGTGCATCCGCCTTTTTGTTCTTATCTGCAGGTGTGTAGGTCACTAGGAAGTTAAACCTTAGAAAGAATAATGACCATCGTACCTGTCGATGCGAGAGAGTTTTGCTAGTCTGAAGATATTGGAGGTTTTTATGGTCCGTGTATATAATTATTGGTAGTTGGGTGCCTTCGAGTAAATGTCGCCAATTCTCCAGAGCCAATTTTATAGCAAGCAGTTCCTTTTCACCCACGGGGTAATTTATCTCGGGACTGCTCAGGGATTTAGAAAAAAAAGCGACTGGATGAAGTGGTGAAGTGTGGGTAGGTCGTTGGGAGAGTATTGCTCCTACTGCCATGTTTGACGCATCTACCTCCAGAATGTATTGGAGGGATGGGTCTGGATGGCGTAATATGGGAGCGGAAGTAAACCTTGTCTTTAACAAGTGGAAAGCCTTATTTGCTTCTTCTGACCATTTAAATGGTATTTTTATGCTAGTGAGCTGTGTGAGGGGTCTCACGATAGCAGAAAAGTTTTTTATGAACTTCCTGTAGAAATTTGAAAATCCCAGGAATCGCTGTAGCGCCTTGCGTGTAGTTGGTGTAGGCCAATCCTGAATGCAGGATATTTTACTCATGTCCATCTCGATTCCTGTTTTGGATATGATGTAGCCTAGAAAGAGTACCTCATCTTTATGGAACAAGCATTTCTTCAGCTTCACATAAAGATTATGTGCAAGCAATCTCGATAATACAAGTCTTACATGTCTTATGTGTTCAGACAGGGTCCGTGAATATATAAGTATATCGTCCAGATATACCACAACACAGACATCTAGTAAGTCTTTAAAAATATCGTTTATAAATCGTTGGAAAACTGCAGGGGCATTGCATAGGCCGAATGGCATCACAAGATATTCGAACAATCCGTATCTAGTTCTGAATGCAGTCTTCCACTCGTGTCCATCACGGATTCGAATGAGATTGTATGCTCCTTTCAGGTCTAATTTTGAAAAATAGGTAGCTCCACGCACCTGCTCAATGAGCTCAGGGATAAGCGGTAGAGGATAGCGATCTTTTATTGTGATAGCATTCAATTTCCTGTAGTCGATGATAGGTCTGAGACTTGAATCTTTATTGCGAACAAAAAAGAGTCCTGCTGCTGTGGAAGAAGTGGAAGGTCTAATAAAACCTTTTTCCAAGTTCTCATCCAAATAGGTTTTGAGATGGGCAAGTTCATCCTGTGAAAGAGGATAAACATGACCGAACGGCAATTTGCTATTTGGGAGTAGATCAATGCTACAATCATAGTCTGGATGAGGAGGTAATGCTTGAGCATTTTCCTCAAGAAAAACCTCAGAAAGATCCTGATAACATAGTGGTGCAATCTCATCTGTCACCACAGACAGAATCTTCCCGGAAAACGGGAGGTTACACGTTTCCTCGCAATAACAAGAAGGGAAGGTCAAGGACCGTTTCTTCCAATCTATGGTTGGTTGGTGTGTGTGCAACCAGGGAAGTCCCAACACAATGGGAAAGTGGGGTGATGGTATTAAATCGAAGGTAGAAGTCTCCCTATGAGACTCGTTAATAGTGACTAGAAGTGCTTGTGTCTGATCGGTGATCGGACCAGAGGATAACGGAACACCGGTAATAAGACTTACTGAGACAGGTTTGAGTTTAGAAATAATAGGAATTTTATTTAAAGCAGCAAAACATATATCCATATAATTTCCACAAGATCCTGTGTCAATCATGGCCTTAGTAGTAATCCTGTTCTGGTCCCACTGTAATGTCAAAAAAACAGAAATGTAGGGGTTAGTGAATGAAGTTGTCAATCCTCCTAGGGAGACATGTGAACACTCACCCTTCTTTTTGTTGACTAGGGGACAGACGTTTATCTTGTGATCCGGGGATGCACAGTACAAGCAGAGATTTTCATTTCGTCTTTTGGCTTTTTCCATAGTTGATAGCGGTGGGCGTATGGTTCCTACCTCCATAGGAACGGCCAGACTCCGAGAGGAAACGGATAATGGCATTCCCATCTTTTCAGCCTTTCTTTCTCGTAGTCTTCTATCTATGGTAATACTGAGTTGTATTAATGCATCCAGGGTTTTTGGCAGATCCGCTCGGGCGAGCTCGTCCTTAACGGCTTCTGATAGGCCAAGCCTAAATTGGGTTTTCAGAGATGCATCATTCCATTCTGAATCAAGGGTCCATCTCTTGAACTCTGCGACAAAGTCTTCTACAGGCCTCCTTCCTTGTTTCAAGGATCTTAACTGAAGATCAGCAGTACTCTGCCTATTGGGGTCATCATATAGGCTAGTGAGCTCTGCCAGGAACAAGGCATAGGAGTTGAGAAGCTGGTCGTTTTTCTCAAAAAGAGAATCTGCCCAGGCTCGAGGATCGTTTGATAGGTAAGAAATAATAGTACAAACCTTAATGTGATCAGTAAGGTAGGTACGAGGTTTTAGCAAAAAAAGTAACTCACATGCGTTTTTAAATTCGCAAAATTTTTTGCGATCGCCTGTAAATACCAAAGGGGAATTTATCTTGGGTTCAGGGGACTGAGCAGAGGTAAGTTGTGTCAGTCTAATTACCTGCTGCGACAGAGCCTGATTGTCTTCTTTTAATTCAGCAAGTGCCTGTATTAACGCAGATACTTGCTGTTTTAATTGTATCACCTGAGTGGTTATTTCTGCTGAATCCATTTTAGGTTCGTTCAATCTGTAACGCTCCTGCGTTTCTTATATGGTGTGGATTTTCAGCTGCAGAAATAGTTCCACGTCAGTAGTCATGTAAGAGAAATGCTGAGATACCATTCCCAACCTCAATGACTCATCATGTGTGGAAGGTCTTATTTCAGCCAGTAAATACACACAATTAGCAAGCTGGTTCCTAGAGTGACTTTATGTATGTGGTAACACAATGATGAAGGTTGAGGGATAGGTTGAGTGGAGGTGGTAGGTGATAGACACTTGAAGGTGAGACAGTAGCAGATGGATGCAGGAAGGTTTAGCAATGTTGTATGATAGCAGATGATAGAATAGCAGGTGGACATACAAAAGAGATCAACCCAGTGCAGAAAAGTAGCAGTAGTCTCAAGAGCTAGCAATCTAGTTATGCAGATGTGATAAACAGTCTTTACTATGCAGAGCTAGATAGTGTAAGCTTAGTATAAGTTTATAGAGAATTCCCCTGCGGGGTACTTAGCACTATTAGCGATACAGCCGAAGGGTGGTTCAGGAGAGGCGGATGATCCAGTAGCGGGATACAGGGATCAGCGCAGCGAGGTTCCGTCAGCGAAGTAAGCTTGCAAGCATGGAAGCTTCAAGCAAGGTTAGCATCCAGGTAAGGGTGTTTGAACGAACACATGTGAGTGAGAACCGGCGCTTTAAATAGCCATCTAGTCCGGCGCTGGGTGATGACAGCTCCAGTCTTAAAGGTGTTTGCGCACCTTTTCCAAAAGTAAATGGTGGGGCGCATACACTTGTGGAAAGTGTAATTTAGGGTACCAAAGGTACCGGAACATTACACAGTGATATGAACAGTGCCCCAAGGGCCAGAAAAAAGGCAAGCATAGGGCCTCATCTGGCCTGCAGGCTGCAGTTTGGAGACCCAGCCCTAAAAGCACAGGTTTCTGCCTTACATAATTCTATTCTAGAAACATTTTGCTTTGAACTCTCTTGTCAAGACTTTTGTACATGGAGTTGCTCATGTCAATCCCCCACTTTGACCTCCCATGTCTCCCTGGGATCTGATTCTTGTACTTTTTATTTTTTCAGAGACCTTCCTTTGGACCAATTTGGGATATCCCATTGGAGGATTTTGCCAGTAAGGTGGTCTTTTTGGGGGCCATTAAAGTGATTGTAAAGCCTCTTTTCTTTCCTGTAAAAATAACAAACATCTCATACTTACCTGCTCTGTTGCAGTGGTTTTGCACAGAGCAACCCGAATCCTCCTCTTTTTGGGTCCCTCCTTGCTGTGGGGGCACCCGAGCTTAGTCACAACTCCCTGTGTCCATTTAGACATGAAACCCTGACCCAGCCCCGTCCTTCTCTCCCCTGCTTGGCTAATGGCGCTGCTGCTGTGTCTCAGCCAATCAGGAGGGACAATCTCGGACAGCTGAGAAACTTGTGGACATCGTTTGACATAGAATGCATTAGGATAAAAAAGCCTTCTGCCTTTACAACTCCTTTAACTCTTTCTTGTAAGGAATCTGTTTTTATCTTACATACTGTAGAGACAAGGTGGTCCTGAGACCCATACCTTCCTTCCTCCCCAAGGTGCTCTCTTACTTTTTCCTCAATGAGGATATTATCCTCCCTTCCTTGTCTTGCTCGAATGCACACAAAAGCCAGGATCTGGTCAAAACAGTTAGGATACCTCTTTGTCTTCCCTAAAGGTCCCAAGAAAGGACATCTTGCTTCCTGTTCTACTATTGCAAGGTGGCCTAGGCAGCTCATTTCCAGGTCCTATGCCTCCAAAGAAAGGGTTTTTTCTCTTCTGTATGGTGGCCCATTCTATCAGATCTATCAAAGTTTCCTGGGCTTTTTAGCATCAAGCATTTGTTTAACAGGCTTGCAAGGCCACCACCCAGTCCTTTTGTTCATAGTTTCTCAAAGTTTTAAAGGATGGATCTGCTAATGAAAGCTTCTGGCACAAAGTCCTGTGGGTGTACTCTTACCTCTCTGCTGCAGTGTTTTTCAACCCTGTTTCCTTTCACATGTGTGGTTTGGCTGTGCTAACCTATGGGTGTCATCTGCGATTCTGTGGGCTTTTATTTCCTTCCCCTCCCTCACTTCCTGGTCCGCCTCCTAGTTGTCTTGTCTATATAAGACATGCTCAGTGTAACCCACATTGCCTGAGCAACTTCACAGTTCTCTGAGCTCTCGTTTGCATTCCACTGGTCTTTACTGTGTTTGATTACCCCTGTACCGACCCCAGCTTTGTTTACCATCTGTGCTTGTTCGCTACCCGCCCTGACCTCGGCTTGTCTCCTGGATTTCCTTCCGTCTGCTGCTTGTACTCTGATCACGCAAGGGGTCTCCGCATCCTCAGCTGGGCGTACCTGAGGGCCGCGACCTGGTTCCAGCTTGCTACAAGTCCATCCCAGCCATCAGGGGCTCTGGTGAAGAAGCAGGCTCGGGCTTTGACTCTGTGCCCTGGAGAACCCTGAGCTGGCAATCTACAAGGGATCACTACCACAGACTCCTGGCAGTTTGCTCAGGCTATGAGCTCCTCGGAGACACCGCAGTCCCTTCTAGATCAACTTCAGTGTTGGGCGCAGAGAGTTAACAGGTCCAGGTTAACAGAGTCCAGCAGGCTTATGAAGAACAGATTTTACTGTGTCTGCAGGAACTTTCCTCCCGTTTGGATCAGCTACAGGTTGTGCCCCCTTCCTTACCTTCCGTTCTGGATCCTGTGTAAGCCCCTGCGGCTCCACCTCCCGCAGTCCCTACAGCAGAGGGCAGTCCTTTAAAACTCCAGCTGCCTCCGCCACTTCGCTTCTCTGGTGATCCCAAAGCTTGTCAGGTCTTTATCAATCAGTGCTCAATCCACTTTGATCTAGCAGACCATTATTTTCCTACTGATCGTTCCAAGGTGGCGTACATGATTTCACTCCATTCGGCACAGGCTCTGGCTTGGGCCTCGCCGCTGTGGGAGCATTAAGATGCTACTGTTTTCAGTCTCTCTGCCTTCCTACAAGTTTTCTGTAACACCTTTGATGTGCCTGGCAGGTCCTCATCTGCTTCCGGAGCTCTTTGACTTTTGTCAAGGAAACATGACTGTTGGTCAATATGCAGTTAATTTTCGCACCTTGGCTTTGGAACTGGCATGGAATAATGAGGCTCTTTCTGCAGCCTTTTGGCAGGGTCTAGCAGATTGTATTAAGGATGAACTAGCCGGCAGAACTATACCCACCACCCTGGATGGCTTGATCGCCCTTAGCATCCAAATCGATGTCCGCTTCCAGGAGCGAGATCTGGAAAGGACTGGTCCACGTTGCCCCCTAGTGGGTCGCTTCGCTCCTGTTGTCCAGAACGCTCCAGAACAACCCGTCCGTCCAGCTGTGTTCTGAAGAACCTATGCAATTAGGCCAGACACGCCCCACTCCACAAGAGAGGTCACGTCGCCTGAGACTCAGCCTAAGTCTTTACTGCGGAGCTGATGGTCACATAAGAAAGTCCTGTCTGTCCGTGAAACTCTCTGGTCTAAGTCGCATAGAGGGAGATGATCTAGACCAGAATCGCTTACCCTCGATTTATCTAGATCTAGACCAGAATCGCTTACCCTCAATTTATCATACACGTCTCCATTTATTGGGCCCTGAACACGTATCAAGTTTCTGCATATGTGGACTCTGGAGCATTTCATGGAGCAGTCCTTGGTCACTGAATTGGGCATTCCTCTCGTTCTCCTGGCAATGCCTCTATTAGTATCTGCAGTAGATGGCTCTACTTTGGCCTTTGGACCCTACAGTTTAGAATGACCTCCATAACTCTGCATGTTGGTGTCCTTCATCATGAGGAAGTCTTCGTCCTAATCCTTCCTAATCATCTAGTCCCATGGTTCTTGGACTTCCATGGTTGCAGAAACACTAAACCTATCTAGATTGGAACTCTGGCCAAGTGTTATCATGGGGGTTGCAATGCCATCAAACTTGTCTCCCTAAGATATGCCCACCTCTCAGTGTACCTGTGGCTGAGGTCACTAACTCTCCAATGCTCCCTCAGCATTATCATGCCTTCCTTGATTTAAAAAAAAAAAAGCTGCTAACAGTTTGCCTCCTTATCATCCCTACGATTGTGCAATTGACCTCCAACCTGGGACTACGCCACATGAGGTCAAGTCTACCCTCTCTCCATCCCTGAGACTCAAGCCATGTCCGAATATGTACAGGAAAATATGCAGAAAGGATTTTTCCATAAATCCAATTGCCCTGCTGGGGTTGGCTTCTTTATGGGGAAAAAGGATGGTACACTATGGCCCTGCATTGATTATAGAGGTCTCAATGCCCTCACCATTAAGAATTTGGCTTGTGCAACACCCCAGCTGTCTTCCAGAACTTTATTAATGACATTTTCTCTGATCTCCTATACGTTCGTGTCATTGTGTATCTGGATGACATACTCATCTTTTCTCCAGATTTGAACACTCATATTCAGCATGTTTGTACGGTTCTTCTACGTCTTCAGGACCACCGCCTGCATGCAAAGTTGGAGAAGTGCCTCTTCGAGCAAACCCAGGTTCCTTTCCTTGGCTACATAGTCACGGATGAAGAGCTGCTTATGGATCCTGCCAAACTTCAGGCCATATCCAACTGGCCTCAGTCTTCTGATCTAAAAGCTACGCAACGGGTTTTGGGGTTAACCAATTTCTATCGCCAGTTCATTCCTGATTACTAATCTCTGGTGGCTCCAATTACTTCTTTGACCCAGAAGGGTGCTAATGCCAGAACCTGGCCTCCTGAAGCAGTCGAGGCTTTCCAAAAGCTCAAAAAGGCCTTCCTGTCTGCATCTATTCTAAAACTACCTGACATTCTCCAGCCTTTCTTCTTGGAGGTAGATGCTTCATCCTTGGGAGTGGGGGTTGTCCATTTCAAATGCATGACAGTAGGCTTTGTCCCGGTGCCTTCTTTGAAAAGTTCTCAGATGCGGAAGTAAATTACACCATCGGGGATCGGGAGCTACTGGCTATTAAGCTGGCACCACAAGAATGGCAACATCTACTGGAGAGATCTCCTCATCATATCCTGATCTATACTGATCATAAGAACCTCTAGTATCTGCAATCCGCCCGACATTTGAATCCCAGGCAAGCACGATGGGCTATCTTCTTTGCCAGGTTTAACTTAATTTTGACATCACCTTCTGGGCCGGTTCCAAGAATGCTCGTGCTGACGCCTTTTCAAGGTCATTTGACATTGCTGTCTCTGCGTGTCATGTCGAACCAGAACACTTTATTCCTGCCAATTGTATTCTGGCTGCCACTCATCTTCAATCACCACATATTCCGTCCAGAAAGACCTTTGTGGTGCCCTCTCTCTGCTCCAAGCTTCTCAAATGGGCACATGACTCCAAACTCTGAGAACAGCCTGGTGTGCAACGCACCTGTGCCTTACTGCAGCATTACTACTTGTGTGCAGTCCTCCACGTCTGCTCCAGCAGGTCTCCTTTTACCTCTACCTGTTCCAGAAGTACCTCGTCGTTGCATCTCCATGGACTTTATCACTGAACTACCCCCCCTCAGCGGGCTCCACTGTTATGTGGGTGGTTGCAGACAGGTTTTCTAAAATGTGTCACTTAACTCCACTTCCAGGACTATCCTCTGCTGTCACTTTGGCGTCCATCTTCATTAGAGAAATCTTTCATCTCCATGGTATGCCCTCGCGCATTGTCTCTGATAGAGGAGTTCAATCATGGGAAAATGTCCAGATTTGGGAGAACAAAAAACAACAACAAACATACCTGCCATACATACCAAACAAGTGAATGTATGCACCGATGACCAGGTAGCGGCCTTGCAAATCTGAGCCATAGAGGCTTGATGGCGAAGTGCCCAAAAGGCACCTACTCCTCTGGTAGAATGTGCCTTTACAGGAAAAGGTGGAACCTTTCCTACGAAACCATAGGTCTGAGTAATAACCTGGCAAATCCAAGAAGAAATCGTAGACTTAGATGCTGCCAACCCCTTTCTGGGCCCTTCTGGCAGCACAAACAAGCTCTCGGTCTTACGGATCTGAGCGGTCTCCTTTAAGTAAAACTTAAGTGCTCGCACTTCATCAAGAGAATGTAATAATGTTTCCTCCTCTGAGTGAGGATCGGGAAAAAAAGAAGGTAGTATAATGTCCTGAATTAAATGAAAGGCCTACACTACCTTAGGCAAAAAAATCTGGGTGTGGACGTAAAATCACCCTATCTTATAAAATATCAAGAATGGCTCTTTACAGGAAAGAGCTGCTAGTTCTAATACCCTTCTAGCTGAAGTTATCGCAATTAAGAAGACCAGTTTTCTGCTCAAAAGAACCAGGGGAGCCTGCCCCAGAGGTTCAAAAGGCTGTTTTGTCCCAAGGACACAACGGTGGCTTCACAGGTGGAAGCATTATTTCCCAGATGAAGGTTTAAACCAACAAATGGGAAGCGATCAGTTCCTGGAAATTCTCCCGATAATATATGTGGCAATGTAGGAACTCCAGACTAAACATTCCTAGAGACTGGTTTCCTAGCGCTTATCAGCGTATGAACTGCAGGGCCAGAGACACCCTGCTTTAATAGCCAAGCCGTCAAATTTAAGCACTGTACAGCAGGGTGGAATATCGGACCTTGAGAAACCAAGTCCGGACGCAGTGAAGGAACCCAGGGCCTCGTCACTGCCAACCTTTGGATTTGTGCATACCAAATTCTCCTAGGCCATGCCGGAGCTACCAGAATTACTGGTTTCCCCTCTAGCTGGACTCTGCGCAACAGACGCGGAATCAGCTGCACCAGATGAAAGGCATAAATCAGGGAAAACTCTTTCCAAGGAGTCATCAGAGCATCCACCCTGACTGCGAGTGGATCCCTGATCCTGGACACAATTCTCTTCATCCTGTTGTTGAACCTGGATGCCAACAGATCTACGTCTGAGACCCCCCATCGTAGGCAGATCGATTGAAAAATCTCAGGATATAAGGACCATTCCCCCGAAAACATCTGTTGACGGCTCAAAAAATCTCCCTGCCAGTTCTCTAATCCTGGAATAAACACTGCTGCCAGGCATGGCACATACTTCTCTGCCCAGGACAGGATGATATCTGTCTTTTTCTGGGCTGACTGGCTCCTTGTGCCTCCTTGATGGTTGATATAAGCCACAGCCGTGGCATTGTCAGATTGTACCCTGACAGGGTGATCCCGAAGTCTGGGCGTCCAGAATTTCAGAGCCCAGCTGACTGCACAAATTTCCAGAACGTTGATGGGGAGATGATTCTCTACCTAAGACCATTTCCCCTGGACAGTAGCTTCCTCCAGAACCGCTCTCCAGTCAGAGAGACTGGCATCTGTGGTTATCACCTTCCAGGTCACTGGAAGAAAGGATTTCCCTTTCACCAGATTTCTGGTCAACAAAGAGACTGATGTGGCACATGTCCAGACCCAGAAGTGACGTTCTTCAAGTTGACCACATTCATTTAGGGATGAGGGAGTGAATGCACTGTTTTCATGGCATTTGTAACATTTATATAACGGAATTTATGTTTTGGTGCACCTGCAGAGCACTCCTAAATTGGAGCACAAGGATTGTGGCGAAGAATTGGTTTCGGATCACAACTTCACGCATCTTCATGATTTGTATTCAATCAGGCAAGTCCTTATTCAACATAGTTGTTGGTAGATCTAAAGGAGATTGTCATTGTACAATCAGATTGTAACATGTGCAGTGAGCTTTAGGCCAACCATACTCTGATTGTTCAATCTGCTTCAGATCTACCATCAACTATCTAGTGCAAAGGCCTGTCTGATTCGATGTATATTGAAGGCATGTTAAGGTTTGTTCTCATATTACATAATTTTGGTAAATCTAAAGAAGATTGTACTGTATGGCCAGCTTGCCTTTTACCAATATTATGTAATAAGAGAGCAAACATAAACAATCCATGCAAATAGTATGCAATCAAGCATGCTCTTACATTACATACATTACATTCTCTCTGGAGAAGAGACGCTTGAGGGGGGATATGATATCAATGTACAAATACTGTACTGGCGACCCTAGCATAAGGAACAAACTTTTCAGAGAAAGGGAATACAACAAGACTAGTGGCCACTCAATGAAACTAGAGGAAAAACGGTTTAACCTTAAAATACGTAAGGGTTCTTCACTGTCAGAGCAGTAAGGATGTGGAATTCGCTTCCACAAGCAGTTGTATCAGCAGGGAGCATCGATAGTTTAAAAAAACTATTAGATGGGCACCTTAAAGACCACAACATACAGGGGTATACAATGTACGGTTAACAGCAAACACACACACACATCATAGGATGAACTGGATGGACTGATGTCTTTTTTTAACCTCAGAAACTATGTAACTATGTAAGTACTGTATGTATGTATGTAACATAGTTGATGATAAATCGAAAGAAGATTGTATATATTATGCTACCCTCGCAGGAGCCGCTGGAAGTTTGATCCCATTCCCCCACTCCTTCCCCTTCAGTCCACATACAGGAAGACACGCATTTTTACCGCTCTTTCTCTAGCTCAAAGATCAATCTAGGGGTTTATTTTATTGTTTATTGGAACAGAAACATGGATAGGGATGATAATCATGGGATACCCTGGAACTGTACAGTTTGAGCACTGCTTGTCTTTTGACTGCTTTGCACAAAATATAGGTGGTATTGCACAACCTCTGGCTGCACCGTACCCTCTTGGCTGTCCTGTAAAACTCCTGGCTGTACTGGGCAAACTTCTAACAATATTGCACGCTCTTGGCTGTTTTGTACAACTCCTGGCTGCACTGCACTTACTTAGTAGACTGAACCACCTCACAGCCACTTCTCCTATGCAAGGGGTGGGGAGATCAGTTACTCACTCACATACCTCCAAACATTTTGAGATGGGAACGAGGAACACCTATTAACAAAAGTATGTAGGCATCAGTGGCGGCTGGTGAAGTTTTAAGATGGGGGGGCGCAAGACCCCGTCCTTCCATTTTGACCCCTCCCATTTCTCAGAAGCCCCACCCCTTATAGACTCCACCCATTTTGTCCCCTGTATTTTGCTTGCGTGAACCAATTCTCCCAATATATCACATATTAAGGGGTCCATCAGTACTAGTATATCCCATAATAGGGAACAGGGGCCCTATTATGGGATATACTGTGAGAGACACCCTATTATGGGATACACTGACTGAGAGTGGCACAAACCCCACAGTACAGACCCCCCCAGCACAAACCTCACAGTACAGACCCCCCCCCCCAGCACAAACCCCTCAGGCACAAACCCCGCACAAACAACTCAAGCACAAACCCCACAGTACAGGCCCCTAGCACAAACCCCACAGTACATGCCCCCTTCAATATAGTGACCAGTATAAATGCCCCCTTTCAATGTAGTGACCAGCATACATGTCCCCAATGCAGTGACCAGTATACATGTCCCCAATGTAGAGCTATGCGTGCGTGGCTCCAGTGCAGCCAGTGACCACCAGTATACATGTCCCCAATGCAGAGCTATGCGTGCGTGGCTCCAGTGCAGCCAGTGACCACCAGTATACGTCCCCCAATGCAGAGCTATGCGTGCGTGCCTCCAGTGCAGCCAGTGACCACCAGTATACGTCCCCCAATGCAGAGCTATGCGTGCGTGCCTCCAGTGCAGCCAGTGACCACCAGTATACATCCCCCAATGCAGAGCAATGCGTGCGTGCCTCCAGTGACCACCAGTATACGTCCCCCAATGCAGAGCTATGCGTGCGTGCCTCCAGTGACCACCAGTATACGTCCCCCAATGCAGAGCTATGCGTGCGTGCCTCCAGTGCAGCCAGTGACCACCAGTATACGTCCCCCAATGCAGAGCTATGTGTGCATGCCTCCAGTGACCACCAGTATACGTCCCCCAATGCAGAGCTATGCGTGCGTGCCTCCAGTGAAGCCAGTGACCACCAGTATACGTCCCCCAATGCAGAGCTATGCGTGCGTGCCTCCAGTGCAGTGACCACAAGTATACATCCCCCAATGCAGAGCTATGAGTGCGTGCCTCCAATGCAGTGACCACAAGTATATGTCCCCCAATGCAGAGCTATGCGTGCGTGCCTCCAGTGCAGTGACCAGAAGTATACATCCCCCAATGCAGAGCTATGCGTGCGTGCCTCCAATGCAGTGACAACAAGTATACATCCCCCAATGCAGAGCTATGCGTGCGTGCCTCCAATGCAGTGACCACAAGTATATGTCCCCCAATGCAGAGCTATGCGTGCGTGCCTCCAGTGCAGTGACCACAAGTATACATCCCCCAATGCAGAGCTATGCGTGCGTGCCTCCAATGCAGTGACCACAAGTATACATCCCCCAATGCAGAGCTATGCGTGCGTGCCTCCAGTGCAGTGACCACAAGTATATGTCCCCCAATGCAGAGCTATGCGTGCGTGCCTCCAATGCAGTGACCACAAGTATATGTCCCCCAATGCAGAGCTATGCGTGCGTGCCTCCAGTGCAGTGACCACAAGTATACATCCCCCAATGCAGAGCTATGCGTGCATGCCTCCAATGCAGTGACCACAAGTATACATCCCCCAATGCAGAGCTATGCGTGCGTGCCTCCAGTGCAGTGACCACAAGTATATGTCCCCCAATGCAGAGCTATGCGTGCGTGCCTCCAATGCAGTGACCACCAGTATATGTCCCCCAATGCAGAGCTATGCATGCATGCCTCCAATGCAGTGACCACCAGTATATGTCCCCCAATGCAGAGCTATGCGTGCGTGCCTCCAATGCAGTGACCACCAGTATATGTCCCCCAATGCAGAGCTATGCGTGCGTGCCCGACAGTGCAGTGACCACCGGTATATGTCCCCTAATGCAGAGCTATGCGTGCGTGCCTCCAGTGCAGTGACCACAAGTATATGTCCCCCAATGCAGAGCTATGCGTGCGTGCCCGACAGTGCAGTGACCACCAGTATACATGTCCCCCAATGCAGAGCTATGCGTGCGTGCATCCAGTGCAGCCAGTGACCACCAGCATATGCCCCCCAATGCAGAGCTATGCGTGCGTGCCTCCAGTGCAGTGACCACCAGTATATGTCCCCCAATGCAGAGCTATGCGTGCGTGCCCGACAGTGCAGTGACCACCAGTATATGTCCCCCAATGCAGAGCTATGCGTGCGTGCCTCCAGTGCAGTGACCACCAGTATATGTCCCCTAATGCAGAGCTATGCGTGCGTGCCTCCAATGCAGTGACCACCAGTATATGTCCCCAAATGCAGAGCTATGCGTGCGTGCCCGACAGAGCAGTGACCACCAGTATATGTCCCCTAATGCAGAGCTATGCGTGCGTGCCTCCAGTGCAGTGACCACCAGTATATGTCCCCCAATGCAGAGCTATGCGTGCGTGCCCGACAGTGCAGTGACCACCAGTATATGTCCCCCAATGCAGAGCTATGCGTGCGTGCCTCCAGTGCAGTGACCACCAGTATATGTCCCCTAATGCAGAGCTATGCGTGCGTGCCTCCAATGCAGTGACCACCAGTATATGTCCCCAAATGCAGAGCTATGCGTGCGTGCCCGACAGAGCAGTGACCACCAGTATATGTCCCCCAATGCAGAGCTATGCGTGCGTGCCTCCAGTGCAGTGACCACCAGTATATGTCCCCTAATGCAGAGCTATGCGTGCGTGCCTCCAATGCAGCCAGTGACCACCAGTATACGTCCCCCAATGCAGAGCTATGCGTGCGTGCCTCCAGTGCAGCTAGTGACCACCAGTATACATGTCCCCAATGCAGAGCTATGCGTGCGTGGCTCCAGTGCAGCCAGTGACCACCAGTATACGTCCCCCAATGCAGAGCTATGCGTGCGTGCCTCCAGTGCAGCCAGTGACGACCAGTATACGTCCCCCAATGCAGAGCTATGCGTGCGTGCCTCCAGTGCAGCCAGTGACCACCAGTATACATCCCCCAATGCAGAGCAATGCGTGCGTGCCTCCAGTGACCACCAGTATACGTCCCCCAATGCAGAGCTATGCGTGCGTGCCTCCAGTGACCACCAGTATACGTCCCCCAATGCAGAGCTATGCGTGCGTGCCTCCAGTGCAGCCAGTGACCACCAGTATACGTCCCCCAATGCAGAGCTATGTGTGCGTGCCTCCAGTGACCACCAGTATACGTCCCCCAATGCAGAGCTATGCGTGCGTGCCTCCAGTGAAGCCAGTGACCACCAGTATACGTCCCCCAATGCAGAGCTATGCTTGCGTGCCTCCAGTGCAGTGACCACAAGTATACATCCCCCAATGCAGAGCTATGAGTGCGTGCCTCCAATGCAGTGACCACAAGTATATTTCCCCCAATGCAGAGCTATGCGTGCGTGCCTCCAGTGCAGTGACCAGAAGTATACATCCCCCAATGCAGAGCTATGCGTGCGTGCCTCCAATGCAGTGACAACAAGTATACATCCCCCAATGCAGAGCTATGCGTGCGTGCCTCCAATGCAGTGACCACAAGTATATGTCCCCCAATGCAGAGCTATGCGTGCGTGCCTCCAGTGCAGTGACCACAAGTATACATCCCCCAATGCAGAGCTATGCGTGCGTGCCTCCAATGCAGTGACCACAAGTATACATCCCCCAATGCAGAGCTATGCGTGCGTGCCTCCAGTGCAGTGACCACAAGTATATGTCCCCCAATGCAGAGCTATGCGTGCGTGCCTCCAATGCAGTGACCACAAGTATATGTCCCCCAATGCAGAGCTATGCGTGCGTGCCTCCAGTGCAGTGACCACAAGTATACATCCCCCAATGCAGAGCTATGCGTGCATGCCTCCAATGCAGTGACCACAAGTATACATCCCCCAATGCAGAGCTATGCGTGCGTGCCTCCAGTGCAGTGACCACAAGTATATGTCCCCCAATGCAGAGCTATGCGTGCGTGCCTCCAATGCAGTGACCACCAGTATATGTCCCCCGATGCAGAGCTATGCATGCGTGCCTCCAATGCAGTGACCACCAGTATATGTCCCCCAATGCAGAGCTATGCGTGCGTGCCTCCAATGCAGTGACCACAAGTATACATCCCCCAATGCAGAGCTATGCGTGCGTGCCTCCAGTGCAGTGACCACAAGTATATGTCCCCCAATGCAGAGCTATGCGTGCGTGCCTCCAATGCAGTGACCACAAGTATATGTCCCCCAATGCAGAGCTATGCGTGCGTGCCTCCAGTGCAGTGACCACAAGTATACATCCCCCAATGCAGAGCTATGCGTGCATGCCTCCAATGCAGTGACCACAAGTATACATCCCCCAATGCAGAGCTATGCGTGCGTGCCTCCAGTGCAGTGACCACAAGTATATGTCCCCCAATGCAGAGCTATGCGTGCGTGCCTCCAATGCAGTGACCACCAGTATATGTCCCCCGATGCAGAGCTATGCATGCGTGCCTCCAATGCCGTGACCACAAGTATATGTCCCCAAATGTAGAGCTATGCATGCGTGCCTCCAAGGCAGTGACTACCAGTACATGTCCCACAATGCAGAGCTATGCGTGCGTGCCTCCAGTGCAGTGACCACCAGTACATGTCCCACAATGCAGAGCTATGCGTGCATGCCTCCAATGCAGTGACCACCAGTATATGTCCCCCAATGCAGAGCTATGCGTGCGTGCCCGACAGAGCAGTGACCACCAGTATATGTCCCCCAATGCAGAGCTATGCGTGCGTGCCCGACAGTGCAGTGACCACCAGTACATGTCCCCTAATGCAGAGCTATGCGTGCGTGCCCGACAGAGCAGTGCACTTACCTGGAGGCTCGGCTTTGTAACGCTCCTGCGTTTTTTATTGTAAGCTGGCTTTGCAGCTGCAGAATCTCCGCTCAGTAGTCATGTAGAGATGTGTTGGAATACCAGATCAAACTCTCCAGACTCATCACTGTGGGCCTGTCTGCTTCAGCATACAGATATACACACACTCAATAAGATGTTCCTGGAGTGATAGGATGTATATGATAGTATGGAGGTGATGTGCTGAAGGGACAGGTGTGAGCAGTGACAGTAATGGTAAGCACTTGATAGTAATGTTCAGGAGAGTAGTAGATGGTAATAGGTAGAATGCAGATAGGTTAGTAATCATGTATGGTAACAGGTGGTAAGGACAGCAGATGACATAGACAGGATAGACTAACCCAGTGCAAGGATAGATGGTAGTAGACTCAAGAGCTAGCAATCTATGTAACAGTGCAGATGGTAGAATTAGTATGCATAGATAGTAACAGTCCTTAATGTGCAGAAGATGATAGTGTAAGTTAGTTATGGAGGATTCCCCTGTGGGGTACTTATCACTAGCAAGGTTTAGTAAGTAGAGGGGTCCAGTAGTGAGGGAGTGATCCGGTAGCGAGATACGGGATCAGTAGCGAGGTTCCGGTCTGTTCCAGGTAAAGGCAAATAGCTGGAGGTTCCGACAGCAAGACAAGGCTTGTAAGCATGTAGGCACACATTGAACGAACAACGTGAGAGAGAACGCCGGCGATTGAAATAGCCGCTCAGCGGCGCTCAGCGATGACGTCATCCGTCTTAAAGGTGTATGCGTTCCACCTAACTAGAAAGGTGGGACGCAATGTTGAAAGGAAAATGGTAAATAAGGGTACCAAAGGTACCAGAATCTTACAGTACCCCCCCCCCCTTAAGGCCGGCTCCGGAAGACCTATAGCACTGGTTTCTCCGGGTATTTCGAGTGAAACCTTCGTATAAGCCTAGGTGCGTGAACATCAGAGGTATCCAACCAGGTGTCGTCTTGGGGTTCATAGTTCTTCCATCCTATGAGATATTGGAGTCTTCCTCTGTGGATACGAGAATCCAAAATCTCCTTAATCTCATATTCTTCTCCGCCTTCAACCTGTACTGGAGGTGGAGGCAAGATGGTAGGCCTTATTCCTTGGTTAGGAACATGTGGCTTCAGTAGCGACACATGAAAGATGGGATGTATTTTGAGATCTGCTGGTAAGGTGAGTTGCACTGCAGCTTTTCCAATGAGTTTCTTAATTGGGAAGGGTCCCAGAAATAAAGGTCCAAGCTTTTTGCTAGGGATCTTTAATCTTAAATTTTTTGTCGATAGCCAAACGAGGTCCCCAATAGCATATTGCGGAGAAGGTCTTCTACAAAGGTCGTAGTACCTTTTTTTGTTGACTATGAGCATGTGAGATGGTGGTATTAAGTAAACCCAGAGAGTCTTTTATTTGGGTAAGATAATCCGAGGCTACTGGGTTACTTGATGGTAGGATGCGTGGTGGAAGAAGTGTGGGATGAAACCCATAGTTCAAGTAGAACGGACTTTTCTTTAGTAGTACTGTGGATTGCGTTGTTCTAAGCAAATTCCGCCAGAGGGAGGAGGTCCACCCAATCATCCTGTAGGTATGATGTGTAGCAACGCAGATATTGTTCTATACACTGGTTGACTCTTTCAGTCTGTCCGTTGGTCTGAGGGTGGTAGGGAGAAGTGAGCTTTCGCTCAATCCGTAGTATTTGACATAGAGCTTGCCAAAATTTGGAGATGAACTGTGAACCACGGTCGGATAAAAGAGTCT
This sequence comes from Pelophylax lessonae, assembly GCF_965119305.1. Lineage (NCBI taxonomy): Eukaryota > Metazoa > Chordata > Amphibia > Anura > Ranidae > Pelophylax > Pelophylax lessonae. Next base: position 588,056,076 of record NC_138769.1, on the reverse strand, counting down.
TTGGAATTCCATGTAACTTGAACACATGTTTCATTAGTAGTTCCGCTGTTTGTTTAGATGAAGGTAGTCTGCGAATAGCAATGAAATGTGCCATCTTTGTCAGATGGTCCACTGACACTAGAATGGTATTAAATCCTTTGGAAGGTGGTAGTTCTACTATAAAGTCTAAGGACACAACTTCCCATGGGACCTGGGGTATTGGTAGACTGCAGAGTAGACCAGATGGTTTTGTAGTGTCAATTTTGGACCTTGCACAGATGTCACATGAAGAAACAAATTTTTGTACAGACGTCTTCATATCAGGCCACCAAAACTGCCTGGTAAGCAAATTAAGGGTTTTCGTCATACCCATATGTCCTGCCATGGGCACATCATGTGATAATTCCAAGATCTTGGTGCGCATAGTAGGGGGTATGTAGAGTTTATCGTGGTAATAGAGGAAGCCTTCTGCATCAGTACTTAGTTGTGGTGGAGGTGAATCCAATCCTATACTGTGCAAAATCTCTTCCTTCAGGGAACGAACAACACCAATAATACGTTCATAGGGTATTATAGGAATAGAAGGGATTTCGGCGCAGTTATCTTCGGTTAATCGTGATAGCGCATCCGCTTTTTTATTTTTGTCTGCAGGCGTGTAGGTCACTAGGAAGTTGAATCTTAGGAAGAATAATGACCATCGTACCTGCCGGTGGGAAAGAGTTTTGTTAGTCTGGAGGTATTGAAGGTTTTTATGATCTGTATATATGAGTATTGGTAATTGGGTACCTTCAAGTAGATGTCGCCAATTCTCCAGTGCCAGTTTTATGGCAAGCAACTCCTTTTCACCCACTGGGTAATTCACCTCTGGGCTGCTTAGTGATTTTGAGAAGAAAGCAACTGGGTGGAGTGGTGAAGTATTTGTTGGTCGTTGGGAGAGAACTGCTCCTACTGCCATATTTGACGCATCTACCTCCAGAATATATTGGAGGGATGGGTCTGGATGGCGTAGTATGGGAGCAGAAGTAAAGCTTGATTTTAACAAGCGGAAAGCTCCATTTGCTTCTTCTGACCATTTGAATGGTTTCTTTATACTTGTAAGTTGTGTGAGAGGTCTCACAATAGCAGAGAAGTTCTTGATGAACTTCCTATAGAAGTTTGAAAATCCAAGGAATCGCTGTAATGCCTTACGAGTTGTTGGTATAGGCCAATCCAGAATACAGGATATCTTGCTCATATCCATCTTGATTCCGGTTTTGGATATGATGTATCCTAAGAATAATATTTATTCTTTATGAAATAGGCATTTTTTTAATTTCACGTATAGATTGTGTGCGAGTAATCTGGATAACACAAGTCTTACATGTTTTATATGTTCAGACAGAGATCGAGAATAGATAAGTATATCGTCCAGATATACCACAACACAGACATCAAGTAAGTCTCTAAAGATGTTGTTTATGAACCTTTGAAAAGCTGCGGGAGCATTACACAACCCGAATGGCATCACAAGATATTCGAATAATCCGTATCTGGTTCTGAATGCTGTTTTCCACTCATCTCCGTCACGGATTCAGATTAGGTTGTATGCCCATTTTAGGTCCAATTTAGAGAAGTAAGTAGCCCCACGCACTTGTTCAATGAGTTCAGGGATGAGCGGTAAAGGATAGCGATCCTTTATTGTAATGGTATTTAATTGCCTATAATCGATAATAGGCCTAAGACTTAAATCCTTATTGCGGACAAAGAAAAGTCCTGCAGCTGTGGAAGAAGTAGAGGGTCTGATGAACCCTTTTGTCAAATTCTCATCCAAGTATTCCTTGAGATGAGAAAGTTCATCCTGTGAAAGAGGATAAACATGACCGAAAGGCAATTTGCTGTTAGGGAGTAGATCGATAGTGCAATCATAATCCCTATGGGGAGGCAACACTTGACCATTTTTCTCAAGGAATACTTCGGACAGATCCTGATAGGATAGTGGTGCAATCTCGTCTGACACCACAGACAGGATCTTTCCATAAGATGGGAGGTTACACGTAATCTCACAATAGTGAGAAAGGAAAGTTAAAGTCTGTCTTTTCCAATCTATGATTGGTTGATGTGTGTGTAACCAGGGGAGTCCCAAAATAATGGGAAAATGGGGTGAAGATAGTATATCAAAGGAGGTGGTCTCCATATGAGACTTGTTGGCAGTGACAAGGAGTGCTTGTGTCTGATTGGTGATTGGACCAGAAGATAGCGGGATACCGTTAATGAAACTAACAGAAACAGGTTTAGGTTTTGAAATAATAGGTATTTTATTTAAGGTAACAAAACGTGTATCGATATAGTTCCCATAAGATCCTGTGTCGATCATAGCCTTGGTGGTAATCCTAGTCTGGTCCCACTGTAATGTTAAATGAACAAAGAGATAGGGTTTAGAAAAGGAAGTCGTTAATCCCCCTAGCAAGACATGTGAACACTCACCCTCTTTTTTGCGGACAAGGGGACAGACGCTTATCGAATGATCCGGGGATGCGCAGTACATGCAGAGATTACTGGATCTTCTCCTGGCTCGTTCAGTAGTTGATAAAGGTGGGCGTATGGTTCCTACCTCCATAGGAGTAGGGTCAACGGCCGAAATCCGAGAAGGACTAGACAATGGCATTCCCATTTTCTCAGCCTTTCTTTCTCGCAGTCGTCTGTCAATGTACTGAGTTGTATTAAGGCATCCAAAGTGCCAGGTAAATCCGCTCGGGCGAGCTCGTCTTTAACGGCTTCTGACAACCCGAGTCTGAACTGAGTTCGCAGAGATGTATCATTCCACCCTGAATCAAGGGTCCATCTTTTGAACTCTGCTACAAAGTCTTCTACAGGTCTCCTTCCTTGTTTTAAAGCCCTCAATTGGATATCAGCAGTACTCTGCCTATTGGGGTCATCATTTAAACTAGCGAGTTCCGCTAGGAATAAAGGATAGGAGTTGAGAAGCTGATCATTTTTCTCAAAGAGAGAGTCTGCCCAGGCCCGTGGATCATCCGTTAAGTATGAAATGACGGTACAGACTTTAATTTGATCAGTAGGGTAAGTACGAGGTTTTAGCAAAAAAAGCAATTGACATGCGTTTTTGAATTCACAAAATTTTTTCCGATCACCTGTAAACACTAGAGGAGGGTTTATTTTGGGTTCAGGGGGCTGAGCAGCAGTAAGCTGGGAAAGACGGGTTACCTGCTGTCTCAGAGTCTGATTGTCTTCTTTTACTTCAGTAAGAGCAAGTATTAATGCATTTATTTGTTGTGTTAATTGTGTCACTTGAGTGGGTAATTCTGCTGAATCCATTTTTTTAAGGTTCGTTCAGTCTGTAACGCTCCTGCGTTTTTTATTGTAAGCTGGATTTGCAGCTGCAGAATCTCCACTCAGTAGTCATGTAGAGATGTGTTGGAATACCAGATCCAACTCTCCAGACTCATCACTGTGGGCCTGTCTGCTTCAGCATACAGATATACACACACTCAATAAGATGTTCCTGGAGTGATAGGATGTATATGATAGTATGGAGGTGATGTGCTGAAGGGACAGGTGTGAGCAGTGACAGTAATGGTAAGCACTTGATAGTAATGTTCAGGAGAGTAGTAGATGGTAATAGGTAGAATGCAGATAGGTTAGTAATCATGTATGGTAACAGGTGGTAAGGATACCAGATGACATATACAGGATAGACTAACCCAGTGCAAGGATAGATGGTAGTAGACTCAAGAGCTAGCAATCTATGTAACAGTGCAGATGGTAGAATTAGTATGCATAGATAGTAACAGTCCTTAATGTGCAGAAGATGATAGTGTAAGTTAGTTATGGAGGATTCCCCTGTGGGGTACTTATCACTAGCAAGGTTTAGTAAGTAGAGGGGTCCAGTAGTGAGGGAGTGATCCGGTAGCGAGATACGGGATCAGTAGCGAGGTTCCGGTCTGTTCCAGGTAAAGGCAAATAGCTGGAGGTTCCGACAGCAAGACAAGGCTTGTAAGCATGTAGGCACACATTGAACGAACAACGTGAGAGAGAACGCCGGCGATTGAAATAGCCGCTCAGCGGCGCTCAGCGATGACGTCATCCGTCTTAAAGGTGTATGCGTTCCACCTAACTAGAAAGGTGGGACGCAATGTTGAAAGGAAAATGGTAAATAAGGGTACCAAAGGTACCAGAATCTTACAGGCTTCTCCCTCTCCTCTTCTCCGGTCTCCTCTCCGCTCCGCTCCGCTCTCTGCAGTGCCGGTCCACGCGACGTCAGCGGGGTCAGGGATGTCCATGGGATGTCCTGGATGATGATTGGTCCAGGCTGTAGACTGGACCAATCACAGCCAGGATATCAGGAAAGTGGGGGTGCCCAAGCGCAATGACTTGCGCTCAGGTTATGCCCCCAGAAGGCAGCCAATCGGCGCCCTTCTGGGTCGTAAACCCCACCCCCCCATAGCCACCACATAGGCCGGGGTAGCGGCGAACACAATTTTTTTTTTTCAAAACTTTATTTGTTCGTTTTGTAATTTTTTTTTTCAAAACTTTATTTGTTCGTTTTTTTTTTCTTCTTCTTTTTTTTTTTTTTCTTTAGGGGTAGGGGGGCGGCGCCCCCTATGCACGGGCCGCCACTGGTAGGCATAGGATACACCCCCTGCCATGCCCCCTGAAAGGAGAATTAAACAAACAAAAAAAAAGATTGGTTATTACCACTACTTTTCCTTTATACTGGCTTTTGAAATTTACAAATGCAGCAATTTAGAAGTTGGATGAAAGGTTTAGCACTGGGAAACACTATTTGAAAGATAAATAGTGAATTTTATTTACAACTCTAAAGATCAGACCAAAATGAGGGACATATGGAGGAACCGTTACTACATCTACTTCATTTGACCCTCTGCGGTCTCATTTACTTCATACACTAAAGGTAAATGTCCCTATTCTCTGGTTTTACAAGGGTTCTGCGACCAATTTATAGGTAATTTTTTACCCCTGGTCATTACAGCCCCTTTTGTCTTGTATTTTCATATTTTTGCATTAGGTATGATACATGAATATATTTCCTTATATGTGAGCGGTCCATGTTGAGCCACACACTGACCGGTCATCGTGGTGCCCTGCTGGTCCCCCCGGGCAGCTACTGCCATATTTTTCATACTCTCACGGATCTCTCTGCCCTGAACGGGCCTTGGGAAACTTGGGCATCCCTCCACACGGTAGCAATACCGTTTTTAATCTGACAGACCGATCCAATCCATTGGTTGGACGCAAGGGGTAGGTTGATTAACATAAAGCTCATGTTATAAAACAAAGTATATAATTGCCTGTTTATGGATGTACAGATGCACAGATATCTATTTTACAATATACTAAAACGTCTTGCTTTCCATGATATACTAGGCGCTTTATCTGGAACTCTGGGTGACCCCTGAAGAAGGGCTGTATTTATGCCCGAAACGCGTAGGGTCGGTTCCGGTTCCATTATCGCCCTGTACACCTGAGCGTCCTCATCCTGGTTCGGTATATGGTCTGTCAATATGCATGCGTATTTTAATGCCCTGTATGTGTTTTTGAGTTTTCTCAATATTTTTTGTCTTGTATGATTTGTTTCAATTTGTAACTCAATAAAGATATATTTTTTATGCAATATACAGTGTCTAGCGGCATTTATAGTCCCACTCCATAAGGGGAACTTTCTTTGTATACACATTGATCAGGGATGATGGCCGCTAACACTGGGCACTGAGTATGAAAATACTATTTGTCTCTATGGAGGAAAGAGGGTCTTTGTTCCAAATCAGGGACAGTCCGTCAAAATCAGGGACAGTTGGGAGCTATGCACTCAGTCCCAGAATGGTTGGACTTCTTTCCGCCAACATCTTTGGGGCTCCAGTCAGTCTCTGGACAAAATTCTCTTCAGTGGCCCCCCCTGCTAGGCCTAGCTGGGATCTTTATGTCTTCACCTTGGCTCCTCCAGCTCCCTTTCTCTCTCTGGCCCAGGTGCAGAGCCCCAGCATGAGGGTCTCCTTCTGCAGGACTGGACCCAGGAACTCTGCTCTTCTGCCAGGCTTCAGACTACTTATGAGCTACTTCATACCTCCCAACTTTTTGAAATAGGAACAAGGGACGCCTATTACCAAAAGTATGTAGGCATGGGACACCGCCCTGCCACGCCCCCTTAAGGCCCCTTTCACACAAGGGAGTCCGTCGGCGAACTCCGTTTATCTCAGCGGGGGATCGATCCACCGATCCCCCGCTGAGCAGGCGGATGGCAGCTCTGTCTCCGTGCTGTGTGCGAAGACAGAGCTGTCAGGTCGCCGCTGTTCTCTATGGGGGAATTGGATGGGAACGGACAGCCTGTCTGTTCTCATCTGATCCCATCCAATCCGCTGGACGGATGGAAAATAGGGTTTCCATCTGTCCAGATTTGATGGACCGGATCGGATCGGATGTCAACGGACATGTCTCCGCTGATATCAGATGCCCCATAGAGATGCATGGGGCATCCGTTCAGATCCGCCTGAAAAACTGACAGGCGGATCTGAACGGTCCGCTAGTGTGAAAAGGGCCTAAAGGAGAAAAAAAAAAGAATAGTTAAACCCACACATGCTTTTTTTTACCACCTTATTCCTTTATACTAGCTTTTGAAATATATAAATAGTGCATTTTATATTCAACTATATAGATCAGACCAAAATGAGGGACCAATGAGGAGGAAAGAGGGACAAAGGGATTTTGTTACAAATCAGGGACAGTTGGTAGCTATGCTTCCTATGTGCTCTCCACCTTCTGCGCACACCTCCCCAGGGATTTGCTAGAGTTCCATAAATATTCAGGCTGCCTGTCCAGCTCTCCCTTCCATGATACATTTAGAAGTATCTAGAAGGGGGGGGGGGCATGGCTGGGATGTGAACGAAGTGTTCCCTTGGAGCTCCTCTACATCCTGTCTCTATCCGACTTATGAGCAGGGTTAATACTCAACCGAAGCCGCTCATCTACCTATCCGCTGTCTGGGGAATGCAGCGGGCTCATGGTGGGCCAGAAATCAGTGTACGCTCCGCAGCCTCCACTGCAGCAGAGGACTCAGAAGACCAGGGGAGCGTGTGAATCCTCCGCCATCTTGCTGACACGTGGGATGCCCTCCCCCTCTCCTGGTAGGCACGCTGCGGTGATGGAGGTCAGTGCCCAGTCTCCTTGAGGCGATGCTCAGCCTCCTCATCCTGCTCAGCTCCCTGCTGCAGTGTCTGCACCTCAGGAGGGGGAACCACAGGTTGCAGACATTACTAACCTGATCCTAGAGGCTATAGATGGCTGCAAGGCTGCCTTGATGCTCCGCATAGAACATCTAGCATCAGAGTCCACTCTCATCAGGCATGATCTTGAAAAAATTCGTGGCCGTTTAACAGGAGCTGAGGACAGGATTTCTGAGGTGGAGGATGCTGCTGCTTTACATAACACTCAGATAGCGGAGCTTCAAACCCAGGTGAGCGTAATGGCAGCAAAAATGGAGAATACTGAAAATAGGCAGTGCTGCAACAATGTCAGAGTGGTGGGCCTCCCTGAGAAGGTGGAGGGGGCTCAGCCCACGCTATTTGAGGAGCAGTTCTTTAAAGATCTCCTACAGATGCTGGATGTCTCACCCACCTATGTGGTTGAGAGGGCCCAAAGAAAGCCGACGGGCTCCAGACCTCCAGGGGCACTACCACGGTCTTTTCTGGCGCGTTTTCTAAATTTTTGTGAGAGCGATAGGACCCTGGCAGAGGCGCGCAGGAAGGAAGAGTTACATTATGAGAATTCAAAGACTATGCTATTCCCTGATTTGGCTGTGGAGACACAGAAGAAGCAGCCTTCCTATACCAAGATCTGTAAGCGTCTGCGCACCAGAGGCCTGAAATACAGTATGCTGTATCCAAGCAAACTGCGGGTGGAATATCAAGGCGCCGGCAAATTTTTTGAGTCCTCTGGAGATGCTGCTGATTGGCTCAATTCCATCCAGCATTGTCTACATGCATTATCAGTTCCCTTGTTGCTATTTGGTACGCTTTTTGGGATATGGATACCGGTCTTCTGTAAGTTGGTTTTCGTGAGCTCCTTCACCTGTTTGCTCATTTTGACTTTGTTGCCCTTTATCCTTTTTAACTCTTCTGCTGCTCCCTGTGATTATCCGGATAAGCCTGCTGACACTTTTCCTCATTATTCTAACTGTGGCGGTGGGCCTACCCCCATTGTCAGCGTTTATATTACAGGAGCTCCAGGGTTGACTGTACATACTGGTCCTACAACTTGCAAGACTTCTCCCTGAGGGGGAGACCTGTTTTTTCTTTTTTTTGTTCTTTTGTGGATCAAGTGATTTCCATGTAAAGTTCTAGCTATGTTACGAAGCCTTTGGCTATAAGTTTTGGGTATAACCTGGATGCCATTTTTTTGATTTTTTTGTTTTAAGGTTAGATATTACAGCAGGGTTTGTTCTAGTGGGTTTCATGCGCCCCTGTGTGCAGGACAATGTCTCTTGTATCCTCTATTTATGTAATGTACTATTATATTGTCCCTCAGAGTATTGAGTTTAACAGTTTTACGCATCTCTGACCCCTTAGGGTTATCTACATGAAGCAAGAAGATTCTTTTGGCTATGTCGGTTATAATTTTGTCCTGGAATATCAGGGGCCTTAACGATAAAGTTAAGAGAGCTGGAATGTTTACCTATCTGAAGGTGGCTAGGCCACATATTGTCCACCTACAGGAGACCCATCTGGATGGGAGCAGGGTCCTGGCCCTTCATAGGCCATGGATTCAATGCATGTTTCACGCGCCCTTTTCGTCCTATGCCAGGGGAGTGTCCATTTTAATTGGCTAAAGTGTACCCTGCACCATCCAGAGGGTGATCTCTGACCTGAGAAGGAGATATCTTATTTTGGTGCTGGACATCTCACATGTAACTATGGTAATTTTATGTGTATATATACCCCCGCCTTTCCACTCACAGATCTTGTATGATCTCCTTGTGAAGTTGGCTCCTTACATGCATCTTCCTCTACTCCTGGCTGGAAATTATAATGCCATTTTGGAAGGGGACTTGGACACCTCTAACCCCTCGAGGACAGCCTCCTCGGACCTCGTATCCTGGGTCTCTGCTGCCCAGCTTACAGAGGTGTGGAGGTGGAAAAATCTGGGGGTGAGGAGCTACTCTTGTTTGTCTTGCACCCATAGAATGGCCTCATGTATTGATTTGGCGTTCGTCAATAGCGTTTGTCTCCCACTGATATGGGCTGTTTCCTATTTGGCAGGTGGCCTTTCAGACCATGACCCATTATTACTGACTATCTCGATGGTAGCCAGGATTGGAGGAAGTGCATGGCAACTGTCGCTGGGTTGGATGCAGTCAGAACAAGTGACAACTAAGGTTCAGACTCCTATGTCTGACTTTTGGGTCCATAATCCCTCCACTGCTGAGGATACTGTGGTATGGCATACCTTTAAAGCAGTGATGTGGGGACAGTACATTTCTGCCCTTAAGGCGATTCATACAGAGCACAATACCACCAGAGAGATCTTGCAGACCGGGGAGCGTAGATGTGAGAGAGAATATGTGGCAGCCCCTGGTGGCTTGACCTTTGCGGCCCTAGAGGGTGCCAAGCGTCAACTGGCCTTACCTCTATGGCGCATACAACCCTACAGCGCAAAGCAGAACAAATATTTGAGAAGGGAGATAAAAATGGCAGGCTTTTGGCAATGTTAGTAACTTACTCACGGACCTCGGTTAGTGTCCCTTGTATCCGCTCTGGGTTGGGGGATATGCTCACTGATTCTGAAGACTTTATGGCTCGGTTTGTAGAATACTATGGTGTATGCGCCTATCTCAAATTATGAGCAGACAGAGCTGGTGGCTCTTCTCTCCTCCCTACCCCTGTCCACATTAGATGCTAATGACAGTGCGTGGCTTGACTGTGACATTACCCTACTGGAAATCGAGACCGCGATATGTTCTTTCCCACCGCAAAAGTCAGTGGACCCAAACAGGTTTCCGGTGGAATGGTACAGACAATATTCACACAACTTATATTTTCCATAAACAAGTTGGTACCAGGGTGGTGGTATCCTTTAATATGGCCAAGGCTTTTGACTCAGTCGATTGGACCTACATGGGACAGGTGTTAAAGTGTATGGATTTCAGGCCTTGTTATCACAAATGGGTATCCCTACTGTCTAGTACGCACCAAATGGCTTTAAAAAATAGGGTCCTCTATGTCCATTTTTTTTGCTATTGGCAGAGGTGCATGACAGCGGTGTCCATTGTCACCTTTTTTGTTCTCTTTAATCATTGAGCCCTTGGCGGTAGCTCTGCGCTCCTCTCCTGAGGTTGGTGCTTTGGAAATTGGATCCATCAGAGAATGCCTGGCGCTTTACGTGGATGATATATTGTTGTTTTTGAAAGATCCAGGCCAGTCACTATGTGCATTTTTTTGTATCCTAGATAAATTTGCAAATTTGTAAGGCCTACGCGTGAACTGGGATAAATCTACTATACTGCCGTTGAACCCTGGAGCCGAGGCTGTGGCAGATGCGACGCTGCAGCTGCAATGGGTTTCCAAAGTCTCATATCTTGGGATCCGGGTATCAGTGAGAGTCGCAGACTATTTCGCATTAAACCTGCACCTGTTACTGGACTTTCTCAAACGAAAGACTGAGGCCTGGAGAAACCTTCCATTGATAGTGACTGAACGCATCAATCCTCTCAAAATGAAGATACTCCCAGTATTTATGTATTTTCTTCATAACTCCTGTTTGGGCCCCTTGCTCGTTTTTCCACAAAGCACATGGGCTCTTAAGCTCCTTCATTTGGTTTGCCGCCTCTCCCAGAATTGGAATCAGGGCTTTGCAGGAACCTTGGAGACAGGGGGGTTTAGCACTTCCTGAATTAGTTCAATATTTTCTGGCTGGAGGAGGGGCCTTCGCACATAGGTGGCTTCTTGAGGATAACGAGGACTCGGCTACGGTGTTGGAGGCAGCAATGTTGGGATCCTATGAAAGCCTGCGCCTGCTATTGTATAGGGGCTCGGAGGCTCGGTTTCCCCTAACGACAACCATGAGAGCCACGCTCAAGGCATGGGACTCTGTAAAAAACCTGCTACAACTCACTTCTGTTTTTTTTTCACCAGCCTCTCTCAATTTCTTACCATACCAGACCCCATCATATGGGCTACTAGGGGGATAAAGACACTGGGGGGTGTCACAAGAGAGGGTAAACTATTATCCTTTGCGGATCTCAAACTAAGGTATAAGCTACCAAATCCCTATCTTTTTAGATATCTACAGCTGAGACATGTTTTTACCTCCCAATTTGGCTCCACTGGGGTGGAGGTTAAGCTATTCAACCTAGAAAATATTCTGTTTCATAATATTCTTTCCATGAAAAAACCTCTATCTATAAAGAACTCTTTCCTGCCCCTCCTTCCTCGGTGGTCAAGTGCAGGGAGTAGTGGGTGGAGGAGGTCCCGGATCTCAGAGGAGAAGAATGGGATGATATTTGGAGTGTTCTCTTTATTCACCTGGTATTGGTGAGGGATAGGCTAATCCATTTTAAATTCCTGCATAGGATCTACTATACTCCAGCAAAGTTGGCCAGAATCTACCCGAGGGTGTCGGCTGAATGCTGGCACTGCTCCTTCTCTCTGACCACCTTTGGTCATGTGTTTTGGCACTGTCCACTGGTCAAAGATTATTGGAATGAAATACTTAAATGTATAACGGAGATCACTTCCTTACATTACCCCATGACGGTGGCAGTTGGTCTGCTTGGCCTGGTGGAGGGGTTGGTGTATACTAGAGCTCAACGAACACTACTAACTCTGGGCTCTATTACGCCCCTAAGGCACTAATCTTATTCTGGAAAAGGCCTACCACACCTAATATCTCCTACTGGAAGGGTTTGGTTAAGAAAATGTTGCCACTCTATAGAGCTACGTACCTGAGTAAGGGTTGCCTCAGGAAGCTTGAGAGGGTGTGGCAGATCTGGCTTGATAGTCCTGCGATGGTTACTTAGACTCCCTAGGCACAGGACGACCTAAGTATACTTGATAGAATGGCTGCTGGTCACTGGGGGAGTCATGTTGATGTTTTTTTCCTCCTCACCTGGTGGTGCAGGGTCCCTGCCCAATGTCAATCGGCGCTGCTGCTCCTGGGTCTGCATTTTCTTGAGATGCTCTCTCCTGAAGGGATGTGCTCTTAATGCTTATACCTGTATCATAAGTACTGTATTTTGCTCATAATATTTCTATGTACGAACATGATTTTTGCTCTTGAGGGACATATAGTATTTGATGGTGAGAGACATTTTTCCTGGGGTAGTGCCTGGTTGGAATGGAGGGGGGTTGGGAAATTTAATTCTGTTTTTTTTTTTTTATTTAGCCCTGTGTGGCTGAAATTGTTATCTTGTCTTGTTTTTTTTTTTTTTTTATTGAAAAAAACAATAAAAACAAATAATAATAGTAAAAAAAAAAAAAAAAAAAAAAAGTATCTAGAAGACAGGGGGAGTAGCAGCAGCAGCCTGTGAAAAACTGAACAGCCCTAGGCAATCAATCCCTGCTCCAATGTTTACAGAGGAGATGAACTATATGTACCTAGCACCTACTCTGAACTAGGAGGGTGCATATACATGAGTATAGTTATGATATGAGTATATGTATTATGGTCTTTATGATATTTATTTGTTTAGAGCGCTGCACTTTTTCTAGTTTGCAAGTGTTGTTGTCTTCATCATGCTGGCAATGGACAAGTTTTTTGCTTAGACTGTGGCTGCTTCCTAAAAGAAATAAGTCAATAATTGGTTATCATGGATTTGTTTACAATATTGTGGCTATTTTGAATCTTCAGAGTAACATTATATCACAGTTTTACGGACTCACAGAATATTGTTTCCATTTGCATGTTTTTTATTTTTAAATATTAACATTGGTTATACTTGGTTACTTTTTAATATTATTTGGCGATACCACATTATAGCAGCAATTTAGAAAAGGAATCGCACAGGCATTATTAGGAGAAAATTAAACACCACCATTAATTTTGCGCTGCACTTTTTTTATAAGGTTATTATTTTACACTTACCATAAAGGGGAGTGATTAGTGCAAGCAGCATAAGATTTATAGTTCTAACATAGCAGCTCATTGGATCATTCAATTCAGTATCTGTACATATTGCTTCTGCAGACTCTGTTTTCAGTATGATCATTATTTGGCTCTGTGTTGGTTGGCATTGACAGACACACCTATCACAGGTGGTGATTACTGTGACCCTAGATGTTTTTTTATTATTATTTACATTTCATTAAGTACCAAAGCAGTTTACAAATACAAAAGTGCAGTTCAAGAGATATATTGTCACCACAATACATATCCCCCCATATTCCCTCCCCTTCCCCACACCTATTACATGTCTATTCCACTGTTGTGCATCCTCCCCTTCTTCTCCACCAGCCTTTGTTTCCCCCTCTTCCTCCCCTTGGTCCACCCAGATTTCTGAATATTTACTAGTCTTTTTGATTCTGCCTGTTTTTCCCATTTATTAGAGGAATGCCCTATACACACGTGCAGATTATCTGCAGACTTTTGTCTGCAGACTTACCAAAACCATATAATATGAGGTCAAACCTAAACACTTTCAATTTGTATGCAATCCGGCAGGCCCTTGCACTACATAGAAAAGGTAAGTCTGCAGATAATCTGCACGTGTGTACGGGGCAGAACTCTCTGTCTGATCTCCCTCTCTGCTACCTAAATACTCCATGTTGTACAGTATATATATTCAATTATTTTAAACCAGTCTCTGAGTGTGGGGCTTTCTGGTTCCAGACATTTTTTTTTTTTGGAATTGCCCCCTTTGTTGCATTTATTAAATTTGATACTATTGTACTTTTTTAATGTTTTTTTGATTTGTCAATCTTATGAAATAAGCAGACCCATGGATCATCCGTAATATTTACTCCTGTAATTTCCCTAATGTTTTGTTGCACCTTCTGCCAGTAGTCACGTATCTTAGGGCAGTCCAACCAAAAGTAGGACATTGTGCCCTTCATGTTACAGCCCCTCCAAAAAAGTGGGAATTTCTCTGGTTGACATTTTTGCTTTTACCAGTATGATATACCATCTCGATAGACATTTATAGTTCATTTCAATAGTGTTTACGTCAGCCGCAAAGTTATGGACAGCTCTAAGTATTACATTTACTTCATGCTCATTTAATTGTGATACTATCTCTTTTTCCCATGTCTCTATGAATGGAGGCCTTCTCAGACCCACCATCTCAGTAAGCATTTTATATACCTGAGATATACTATGTTTTACTTTTGTTTGTGGGTTACATAGTTTTTCCACTAGATTTAAGTCCTTCACGGATCTAATGGGCTGTGGCAGGGTTCCCACAAAGTGTTTTAACTGGAAATATCTCCATTCATTCAGAGACATGTTTTCCCCCCTTAGTTTTGAGTTTGTGATATGTGCTTATCTTCCCTTCATGTGTGATATCTTTTAACTCTGTATTTTTAATCCAATTGCCAAATTGTGTCTCATTCCCAGGTGCAAATTTCTTTGTGCCTTCTAATGATAGCAGTGGTGAGTTATATTCCCTGTAACGCCGAGTACTCCGGGTCCCGTGGCTTCCCCGGAGCACTCGAGGCGTCCTGCTGGCTGCAGCGCTCCGGTCTGCATCCCCGACCGTGAGTGCTGTTCCCCCCACATCGGCGGTACTGGGTCCTGTCTTCTCGGACTCCCGACGCACGCTGGGTTCCTTCCTCCTCCCGGCGCGTGGCCCCGCTCCCTAGGGCAGGCGCGTGCCGCTGCATTAAAATTTAAAGGGCCAGTGCACCACTAATTGGTGCCTGGTCCAATCAGTCCAAATCCCATAAAAACCCACTTCCCCTTCCTGTCCTTGCCGGATCTTGTTGCCTTTTGTGCCTTGAGAAAGCTTTTGGTGTATTTTCCCTGCCTGTGTATCTGACCTTCTCCTGTTGCCCCTGACTACGAACCGTTGCCGCCTGCCTTGACCTTTTGCTCCGTCTGACCCTGCCTTTGCCTTGTCCTTCTGTACCGCACCTAAATCAGCTGTCTTTGAGGTTGAGCCATTACCGGAGGATACGACCTGGTTGCTACCGCCGCAGCAAGTCCATCCCGCCTTGCGGCGGGCTCTGGTGAAAACCGGTAGTAACTTAGAACCGGTCCCCTGGTACGGTCCACGCCAATCCCTCACTGACACAGAGGATCCACCTCCAGTGCAGTCACCTGCCGCCAGTCCGGACCCTGACAGTAGATCCGGCCATGGATCCCGCTGATGTGCCCCTGCCTAGTCTCGCTGACATCTCTACCGTGGTTGCCCAGCAGTCCCAGCAGATTGCTCAGCAAGGTCAACAGTTGGCACAGCTGACCGCCATGCTGCAGCAACTTCTTCCCGCACGGCAGCAGCCGCCTGCTTCTGCTTCCGCTCCACCTCCGCAGCCGGTGGCCGCCACCTCCGCTAGAATCCGTTTGTCTCTCCCGGACAAGTTTGATGGGGATTCTAAGATGTGCCGGGGATTCTTGTCCCAATGTTCCCTGCACCTGGAGATGTTGGCCGACCAATTTCCTACGGAACGATCTAAAGTGGCCTTCATGGTCAGTTTACTGTCTGGGAAGGCCTTGGCCTGGGCCACGCCGCTCTGGGACCGCAACGATCCTGCCACTGCCTCTGTCCAGTCCTTTGTTTCTGAAGTTCGCAGTGTCTTCGAGGAACCTGCCCGTGCCTCGTCAGCAGAAACAGCCTTGCTAAACCTTGTCCAAGGAGACGCTACAGTAGGCGAATATGCTATACAGTTTCGCACTCTGGCCTCTGAACTGACTTGGAACAACGACGCCCTCTGCACAACTTTTAAAAAAGGTTTATCCAGCCATATCAAGGATTCTCTGGCCGCACGAGAGATACCTGATTCCCTGACGGAACTCATCCAGTTGGCTACTCGCATAGATATGCGCTTCATTGAAAGACGCCAGGAACTTCGCCAAGAAAAGAATCTTGTTCGCAACAGGCGTTATCCACGCCTGGCACCTCTCTTCCAGCAACCATTGCAGCCGGTTGCTGCGCCTTCCGCCGAGGAGGCCATGCAAGTGGATCGGGCTCGCCTGACCCAGCAAGAAAGGTCTCGCCGGAGGAACGAGAATTTATGCTTATACTGTGCGAGTTCCGAAACACTTCTTAAAGGACTGTTCAGTTCGTCCTCAGCGTCAGGGAAACGCTCGCACCTAGTGAACGTGGGAGAGGCGTCGCTGGGTGTAAATTCTTCCTCTCCGCGCTTGATTGTTCCGGTACGGATTTCTTCCGCTGCTAAAGTCTCCTTCCCGGCAGACGCCTTCTTGGACTCTGGTTCTGCGGGAAACTTCATTAAAGCCTCCTTCATCAACCGCTTTAGCATTCCTGTGATCCGTCTCGTCAAGCCCTTCTTCATTACTACAGTTAACGGAGAAAATCTGAACTGTACCGTGCGTTATCGCACAGAACCCGTGCTCATGACCATAGGGGTCCTCCACCAAGAAACCATTTAATTTTTTGTTCTACCGAATTGCACGTCTGACGTCCTTCTTGGCTTGCCCTGGCTCCAGCGCCACTCTCCTACCCTTGACTGGACCTCTGGCAGGGGCGTAACTACAGCGGTTGCAGGGGTTGCGATTGCAACCGGGCCCAATGCTCCAGGGGGCCCAGCATTGGATAGGAGGGGGGGGGGGCAGCATGTAGAGAAATCACTGTCCTCCTTTTTCCTCCTGTAGCTGCAGAAAGAAAATGGAGGAGATTGGATCCTCTGTATGCTACCCCCGCCACTCCTCCTATCCAGTTCACTTGTGTTCTGCTGTCTCTGGGCCCCTGTGTGCTCGCCTGGTCCCCCCCCCCCCCACTGCGATCCCTCCTCATTCCTGCCAGCTGCTACAGGGGATGTGTAACAATAGAGAACCAGTAAGGGGTCGGTAAATATGTAATTTAAGAGCTCCTTGCTTCTCTAAATGGACAGAGTCATAGTCAATGACATTGTAAAAAAATAAAATAAAATGATAAAAAATAATACAATTAAAATACCAAAAAATAAAAACTACTGACACCAGTGGGTGAACTTCCAGCATCGCCAATGTCACACTTGCAACCGGGCCCTGGCATTCCACCACCGTGGGGAGGCCCCAAGATGGCAGGAAGGGGGCCCACTGCAAAACTTGCGGGGCCCTTTATTGCGGTCCCACAGCGGGTCCCTTTCACAAGCGGAGTAAAGGGCCCCAGGATCAGTGGGAAGAGCCCCGGGCTTGAAGGGAAGGGGGTCTGGGGGGGCCCTTCATGGTTTCTTGCACCGGGGCCCTGAAGGTTCTAGTTACGCCTCTGACCTCTGGGGATATTAAATCATGGGGGTCTACCTGCCACACTCATTGCCTCAAGTCGGTACCTATTAGACAAGTCTCCGTCTCCTCACCAGTGCTCAGCCTTCCTAAGGTCTATCAGGACTTTACTGACGTCTTTTGCAAGAAACAGGCGGAGGTCTTACCACCACATAGACCCTATGACTGTCCCATTGATTTGCTTCCCGGTACCACACCACCACGTGGCAGGATTTACCCCCTCTCCATTCCTGAAACCAAGGCCATGTCGGAGTACGTTCAGGAGAACCTCAAGAAAGGTTTCATCTGGAAGTCTTCTTCTCCTGCCGAAGCAGGATTTTTCTTTGTTGCCAAAAAGGATGGGTCACTATGTCCATGTATTGACTACCGTGGTCTTAACAAGATCACGGTAAAGAATCGCTACCCTTTGCCTCTCATCTCGGAGCTCTTTGACCGTCTGCGCGGAGCAAAGGTCTTCACTAAGCTTGACCTCAGGGGCGCTTATAATCTCATCAGAATCCGTGAAGGAGATGAGTGGAAAACCGCTTTTAATACCAGAGATGGCCACTTTGAGTATCTCGTCATGCCTTTCGGCCTGTGCAACGCTCCTGCAGTCTTTCAAGACTTTGTCAACGAGATATTCCGGGACATGTTGTATACCTGTGTAGTGGTCTATCTTGACGACATTCTAATTTTCTCTCCCAACCTGGAGGAACACCGTCGCCATGTTCATCAAGTGCTCCAGCGCCTGTAACGCTCCTGCGTTTTATGTATAATGTGGATTTACAGCTGCAGAAATATTCCACTTCAGTAGTCATGTAGAGAAACGCTGAGACACCAATCCCAACTCCCAAGACTCATCATGTGTGGATAGTCTCAATTCAGCAAGTAAATACACACACTCAATAAGATGTTCCTAGAGTGACTTATATGTATAGTAATATAGTGATGATAGGCTGAAGAGACAGGTTGGGTAGAGATGGTAGATGACAGACACTTGAAAGGAATGTTCTTGAAAGTAAGATAGTAGCAGATGGGATGCAGATAGGTTTAGCAATCATGTATGGTAGCAGATGATAGAGTAGCAGGTGAACATACAGGATAGACCAACCCAGTGCAAGAGCAGATGGTATTAGGCTCAAGAGCTAGCAATCTTAGTTAATGCAGATGTAGTAATAGTCCATAGTATGCAGAGCTAGATAGTGTAAGCTTTAGTATGAAGGTTATAGAGGTTTCCCCTGTGGGGTACTTATCACTAGTAGCAATGTAGTAGAGGAGAGGTTCGGCAAGAGCGGATGATCCGGTAGCGGGATACAGGGATCAGCAGCGTGGTTCCGAAAGCGAGGTATGCTTGCAAGCATGAGAGCTTCAAGGCAGATTATGCGGCGTTGAACGAACATGTGAGTGAGACCGCCGGAGGTTGAAATAGCTGCTCCAGCGGCGCTCAGTGATGACAGCATCGGTCTTAAAGGTGTATGCGCACCTTACCAAAAGAGAATGGTGGGGCGCATACACTTAGGAAAAGTGGAATTAGGGTACCAAAGGTACCAGAACATTACAGTACCCCCCCCTTAAGGCCGGCTCCTGAAGGCCTCTGGAGCTGGTTTGTCTGGGTACTTCGCATGAAAGTTGCGGATTAATCTAGGGGCATGTATGTCAGAGGTGTTTAGCCAGGTGTCGTCTTGGGGCCCATAGTTCTTCCATCGAACTAAGTATTGAAGTTTTCTTCTGTGGATACGAGAATCCAGAATCTCTTTTATCTCATATTCTTCTCCACCTTCAACTTGTACAGGAGGAGGAAGTGGGATAGTAGGCCTTATTCCTTGGTCAGGAACATGGGGCTTCAGTAGCGACACATGGAAAATGGGATGTATTTTGAGGTCTATTGGCAATGTAAGCTGTACTGCAGCTTTTCCAATAAGTTTCTTGATTGGGAAAGGTCCCAAGAAGAGAGGTCCAAGCTTTTTGCTAGGGATTTTCAGTCTTAAATTTTTTGTTGAGAGCCAAACGAGGTCCCCAATAGCATACTGAGGAGAAGGTCTTCTGCGAAGATCATAGTACTTCTTTTGTTGACTATGAGCGTGTGCAATGGTAGTATTAAGCAAACCCAGAGAGTCCTTTATTTGGGTAAGATAGTCTGAGGCTACTGGGTTATTTGAAGGAAGGATGCGTGGTGGAAGAATAGAGGGATGAAACCCATAGTTCAAGTAGAACGGACTCTGCTTGGTCGTACTGTGGGTTGCGTTGTTGTAGGCAAATTCTGCCAGAGGGAGAAGATCCACCCAATCATCCTGTTGGTAAGAAGTGTAACAACGTAAATATTGCTCGATGCATTGGTTGACTCTTTCAGTCTGTCCGTTGGTCTGCGGATGGTAAGGAGAAGTGAGCTTCCGCTCAATTCGTAGTATGTGACATAGTTCTTGCCAGAACTTGGAAATAAATTGTGATCCGCGGTCAGACAGAAGAGTTTTTGGGATACCATGTAACTTAAAGACATGTTTCATCAGGAGTTCTGCCGTTTGTTTGGACGAAGGTAGTCTGCGAATAGCAATGAAATGTGCCATCTTTGTCAGGTGGTCCACTGACACCAAGATGGTATTAAATCCTTTGGAAGGAGGTAGTTCTACTATAAAGTCCAAGGACACAACTTCCCATGGAGTTTGGGGTATTGGTAGACTGCATAGTAGACCGGATGGTCTCGTAGTGTCAATTTTGGACCTGGCACAGACATTGCATGAAGAGACAAATTTTTGTATAGATGTTTTCATGTCAGGCTACCAGAATTGTCTGGTAATCAGATTAAGAGTCTTTGTCATACCCATATGTCCTGCCATAGGCACATCATGCGATAATTCCAAGATCTTGGTGCGCATGGTAGGTGGTATGTAAAGTTTGTCGTTGTAGTAGAGGAAGCCTTCTGTATTTAGTTGTGGTGGGGGTGAATCCAAACTTATACCATGCAAAACCTCTTCCTTCAAAGAACGGACAACTCCAATAATACGCTTGTGAGGTATTATAGGAACGGAAGGGATTTCAAAGTAGTTTTCTTCAGTTAGTCGTGATAGTGCATCCGCCTTTTTGTTCTTATCTGCAGGTGTGTAGGTCACTAGGAAGTTAAACCTTAGAAAGAATAGTGACCATCGTACCTGTCGGTGAGAGAGAGTTTTGTTAGTCTGAAGATATTGAAGATTTTTATGGTCCGTGTATATAAGTATTGGTAATCGGGTGCCTTCGAGTAGATGTCGCCAATTCTCCAGAGCCAATTTTATAGCAAGCAGTTCCTTTTCACCCACGGGGTAATTTACCTCTGGACTGCTTAAGGATTTAGAAAAGAAGGCGACTGGATGGAGTGGTGAAGTGTTAGTTGGTCGTTGGGAGAGTATTGCTCCTACTGCCATGTTTGACGCATCTACTTCCAGAATGTATTGGAGGGATGGGTCTGGATGGCGTAGTATGGGAGCAGAAGTAAACCTTGTCTTTAACAGGTGAAAAGCTTTATTTGCTTCATCTGACCATTTGAATGGTCTCTTAATGCTAGTGAGCTGTGTGAGGGGTCTCACAATGGCAGAGAAGTTCCTGATGAATTTCCTGTAGAAATTAGAAAATCCAAGGAATCGCTGTAGCGCCTTGCGGGTGGTTGGTGTAGGCCAATCCTGAATGCAGGATATCTTACTCATGTCCATCTTGATTCCTGTTTTGGATATGATGTAGCCTAGAAACAGTACCTCTTCTTTATGAAACAAGCATTTTTTCAGTTTCACGTATAGGTTGTGTGCAAGCAATCTCGATAATACTAGTCTTACATGTCTTATGTGTTCAGACAAGGATCGTGAATATATAAGTATATCGTCCAGATATACCACAACACAGACATCTAGTAAGTCTCTGAAAATATCGTTTATAAATCGTTGAAAGGCTGCAGGGACGTTGCATAGCCCGAATGGCATTACAAGATATTCGAACAATCCGTATCTGGTTCTGAATGCAGTCTTCCACTCGTGTCCATCACGGATTCGAATGAGATTGTATGCCCCTTTCAGGTCCAATTTTGAAAAATAGGTAGCTCCACGCACCTGCTCAATGAGCTCAGGGATAAGCGGTAAAGGATAGCGATCTTTTATTGTAATAGCATTCAATTGCCTATAGTCGATGATAGGCCTGAGACTTGAGTCCTTATTGCGGACAAAAAAGAGTCCTGCTGCTGTGGAAGAAGTGGAAGGTCTAATAAAACCTTTTTTCAAATTCTCATCCAAATATTCTTTGAGATGGGAAAGTTCATCCTGTGAAAGAGGATAAACATGACCGAACGGCAATTTGCTATTTGGGAGTAGATCAATACTACAATCATAGTCTCGATGGGGAGGTAGTGCTTGAGCATTTTTCTCAAGAAAAACCTCAGAGAGATCCTGATAACATAGTGGTGCAATCTCATCTGTCACCACAGACAGGATCTTCCCGGAAGACGGGAGGTTACACGTACCCTCGCAATAGCAAGAGAGGAAGGCCAGGGTCCGTTCCTTCCAATCTATGGTTGGTTGATGTGTGTGTAACCAGGGAAGTCCCAAAACAATGGGAAAGTGGGGTGAAGGTATTAGGTCGAAGGTAGTGGTCTCCATATGAGACCCGTTAGTAGTGACTAGGAGTGCCTGTGTCTGATCAGTGATCGGACCAGAGGATAAAGGAACACCGTTAATAAGACTCACTGAGACAGGTTTAGGTTTAGAAATAATAGGGACTTTATTTAAAGCAGCAAAACGTATGTCAATATAATTTCCACAAGATCCTGTGTCAATCATGGCCTTAGTAGTAATCCTGTTCTGGTCCCACTGTAATGTTAAGCAAACAAAAAGGTAAGGGTTAGTAATTGAAGTTGTCAATCCCCCTAGGAGGACATGTGAACACTCACCCTTCTTTTTGTAGACTAGGGGACAGACGTTTATCTTGTGATCCGGGGATGCACAGTACAAGCAGAGATTACCAGATCGTCTTCTGGCTCTTTCCATAGTTGATAGAGGTGGGCGTATGGTTCCTACCTCCATAGGAGTGGGGTCATCGGCCGAAATCCGAGAAGAACTGGATAATGGCATTCCCATTTTTTCAGCCTTTCTTTCTCGTAGTCTTCTATCTATGGTGATACTGAGTTGTATCAATGCATCCAGGGTTTTTGGCAGATCCGCTCGGGCGAGCTCATCTTTAACGGCCTCTGATAGGCCAAGCCTAAATTGAGTTTTCAGAGATGCATCATTCCATTCTGAATCAAGGGTCCATCTCTTGAATTCTGCGACAAAGTCTTCCACAGGTCTCCTACCTTGTTTCAAGGACCTTAATTGAAGATCGGCAGTACTCTGCCTATTGGGATCATCATATAGGCTAGTAAGTTCTGCTAGAAATAAGGCATAGGATTTGAGAAGCTGATCGTTTTTCTCAAAAAGAGAGTCTGCCCAGGCCCGAGGATCGCCTGATAGGTAAGAAATAATAGTACAAACCTTAATGTGATCAGTAAGGTAGGTACGGGGTCTTAGCAAGAAAAGTAACTCACATGCGTTTTTAAATTCGCAAAATTTTTTGCGATCCCTGTAAATAGCAAAGGAGGATTTATTTTGGGTTCAGGGGACTGAGCAGTGGTAAGTTGTGTCAGTCTGGTTACCTGCTGCGTCAGAGCCTGATTTTCTTCTCTTAATTCAGCAAGTGCGTGTATTAACGCAGTTACTTGCTGTTTTAATTGTGTCACCTGAGTGGTTATTTCTGCTGAATCCATTTGAGGTTCGTTCAATCTGTAACGCTCCTGCGTTTTATGTATAATGTGGATTTACAGCTGCAGAAATATTCCACTTCAGTAGTCATGTAGAGAAACGCTGAGACACCAATCCCAACTCCCAAGACTCATCATGTGTGGATAGTCTCAATTCAGCAAGTAAATACACACACTCAATAAGATGTTCCTAGAGTGACTTATATGTATAGTAATATAGTGATGATAGGCTGAAGAGACAGGTTGGGTAGAGATGGTAGATGACAGACACTTGAAAGGAATGTTCTTGAAAGTAAGATAGTAGCAGATGGGATGCAGATAGGTTTAGCAATCATGTATGGTAGCAGATGATAGAGTAGCAGGTGAACATACAGGATAGACCAACCCAGTGCAAGAGCAGATGGTATTAGGCTCAAGAGCTAGCAATCTTAGTTAATGCAGATGTAGTAATAGTCCTTAGTATGCAGAGCTAGATAGTGTAAGCTTTAGTATGAAGGTTATAGAGGTTTCCCCTGTGGGGTACTTATCACTAGTAGCAATGTAGTAGAGGAGAGGTTCGGCAAGAGTGGATGATCCGGTAGCGGGATACAGGGATCAGCAGCGTGGTTCCGATAGCGAGGTATGCTTGCAAGCATGAGAGCTTCAAGGCAGATTATGCGGCGTTGAACGAACATGTGAGTGAGACCGCCGGAGGTTGAAATAGCCGCTCCAGCGGCGCTCAGTGATGACAGCATCGGTCTTAAAGGTGTATGCGCACCTTACCAAAAGAGAATGGTGGGGCGCATACACTTAGGAAAAGCGGAATTAGGGTACCAAAGGTACCAGAACATTACAGCGCCTTCGTTTCAACCACCTCTATGCCAAAATGGAAAAATGTATTTTTGAGCGTAGCTGTCTTCCGTTTCTGGGATACCTAGTTTCTGGACAGGGTCTTCAAATGGACCCCGACAAACTCTCTGCAGTCTTGGATTGGCCACGCCCCTCAGGACTTCGTTCCATTCAACGCTTCCTTGGATTCGCCAACTATTACCGCCAGTTTATTCCCCACTTCTCCACTATCGTGGCACCTATTGTGGCACTAACCAAGAAAGAAGCGAATCCGAAATCCTGGCCTCCCCAAGCTGAAGAAGCCTTTACTCGCCTTAAAACCGCCTTCGCCTCCGCTCCAGTCTTAAATAGGCCCGATCCTCTGAAACCATTTTTCCTAGAGGAATATGCCTCCTCTGTTGGAGCCGGAGCGGTTCTTCTTCAAAAGTCTGCTAAAGGAAAAAACTTCACCTGCGGCTTCTTCTCAAAAACGTTTTCCCCTCCTGAAAAGAACTATGCCATCGGGGACCGTGAACTACTAGCCATTAAGTTGACACTAGAAGAATGGAGACATCTTCTGGAAGGATCCCTTCATCCAATCACCATCTTCACTGACCACAAAAATCTCTCGTACCTTCAGTCTGCCCAGCGCCTTAATCCGCGCCAGGCCAGGTGGTCATTGTTCTTTGCCCGATTCACTTTCCAAATCCATTTTCGTCCTGCTAATAAGAACATTAGGGCGGATGCCCTATCACGTTCCACCGATGCCTCCGAAGATGAAACCGTTTCTCAACACATCATTCCTCCTGAGTGTCTAATTTCAACTGCCCCTGCTTCACTGGCACCAGTCCCTCCAGGGAAAACATTTGTTCCTCCACGTCTTCGCCTACGGACTCTCAAATGGGGTCACTCCTCTCACCTGGCGGGTCACGCTGGAATTAAAAAGACGACACTGCTAATTGCCAGACACTATTGGTGGCCTTCCTTTGAAAAAGATGTAACGGAGTTCGTTCGGGCCTGTACTGTCTGCGCACGTGATAAAACTCCCCGCCAGAAGCCTGCAGGTCTTCTCCTTCCTCTGCCAGTGCCTGAACAGCCTTGGTCCCAAATAGCAATGGACTTCATCACGGATCTTCCCGTATCCCATGGTAACACAGTCATATGGGTGGTTGTTGACAGGTTTTCAAAAATGGCACATTTTGTCCCGCTTCCTGGTCTCCCTTCTGCGCCACAGCTGGCGAAGCAATTCTTTTTGCACATTTTTCGTCTTCATGGCCTTCCAACACACATCGTCTCCGATAGAGGCGTTCAATTTATCTCTAAGTTTTGGAGAGCTCTCTGCACCCAATTTAGAATCAAATTGAACTTTTCTTCTGCCTACCACCCTCAGTCCAATGGATAAGTGGAGAGGGTTAACCAGATCCTTGGTGACTATCTGCGACACTTCGTCTCCTCCCGTCAGGATGATTGGGTCGACCTGTTGCCCTGGGCCGAATTTTCTTATAACTTTAGAGACTCTGAGTCATCCACCAAATCTCCGTTTTTTGTGGTGTACGGCCGTCACCCGCTGCCCCCCCTCCCCATTCCCACTTCTTCTGGGGTTCCTGCCGTTGATGACTTGACTCTGGACTTCTCCTCCATCTGGAAAGATACTCAAAAATCGCTCACCCTGGCCGCTTCTCGTATGAAGAGACATGCAGATAAAAAATGAAGAACTCCTCCTGTCTTTTCCCCTGGGGACAGAGTGTGGCTCTCTGCCAAATACATCCGGTTTCGGGTCCCCAGCTACAAACTGGGTCCGTGTTATCTCGGGCCTTTTAAAATCAAAAGCCAAATTAATGCTGTCTCTTACAAACTCCATCTTCCTCCCTCTCTCCGTATTCCTAACTCCTTTCATGTATCCCTTCTCAAACCCCTCATTCTTAACCAATTTTCCCCCAAGGTCACCGTTCCTGCTCCTGTCTCTGGGTCCTCTGACGTCTTCTCAGTAAAAGAGATCCTCGCCTCCAAGGTCGTCAGAGGTAAAAAGTTTTTTTTGGTTGACTGGGAGAATTGTGGTCCTGAGGAGAGGTCGTGGGAGCCCGAGTCCAATATCCTCGACAAGGAGCTCATCCACAGGTATCTGGGCTCCAAAAAGAGGGGGAGACCTAAGGGGGGGGTACTGTAACGCCGAGTGCTCCGGGTCCCGTGGCTTCCCCGGAGCACTCGAGGCGTCCTGCGGGCTGCAGCGCTCCGGTCGGCGTCCCCGACCGTGAGCGCTGTTCCCCCGCATCGGGGGTACTCACCCGCCGGGTCCTGTCTTCTCGAACTCCCGGCGCACGCCGGGTTCCTTCCTCCTCCCGGCGCGCGCGGCCCCGCTCCCTAGGGCGTGCGCGTGCCGCTGCATTAAAATTTAAAGGGCCAGTGCACCACTAATTGGTGCCTGGTCCAATCAGTCCAAATCCCATAAAAACCTACTTCCCCTTCCTGTCCTTGCCGGATCTTGTTGCCTTTTGTGCCTTGAGAAAGCTTTTGGTGTATTTTCCCTGCCTGTGTATCTGACCTTCTGCTGTTGCCCCTGACTACGAACCGTTGCCGCCTGCTTGACCTTTTGCTCTGTCTGACCCTGCCTTTGCCTTGTCCTTCTGTACCGCACCTAAATCAGCTGTCTTTGAGGTTGAGCCGTTACCGGAGGATACGACCTGGTTGCTACCGCCGCAGCAAGTCCATCCCGCCTTGCGGCGGGCTCTGGTGAAAACCGGTAGTAACTTAGAACCGGTCCCCTGGTACGGTCCACGCCAATCCCTCACTGACTGCACCTCCAGTGCAGTCACCTGCCGACAGTCCGGACCCTGACATTCCCATTTAGCTTGTCTATTCATTGTGTTCCATGTCTTGTATACCACTCTCGTCATTTCATGTGTATCTCTACATTTTGGTGGGATCCAAACGTCCTTACTTAATGTGGTTTCAATCTTGACCCATCTTTTGTTTGAATTTATTTTTGTCCATTCTATCATTCGTGAAATTATGACTGCAGTATAATATCTCTTAATATTTGGTGTGGCTTATCCCCCCTGTAAATTGTCTTTACTGAGTACCATATACTGTATTCTTGGCTTCTTTCCTTGCCAGATGAGCTTTAGGCACCTTACACACGATACTCCTGTTAGAGCATCTGCATTTTCTGGTGCTCGCGCAAATGTGCGTATATGCGCGTAAGTGCGCGCAAATTTATTCTAGCGTTCTTGATATGCAAATTAGCATTTTTGGCGCCATTTTCCTCCATTTTTCCCTACTACTACAGTGTTGGGTATCTGCAGCTGTTTCAGGCTTTTTGTTTTGCTCTTGAATATGGAATTCCTGGGTAATTTCATGATTGCAGGTATTTTTCTGTTCCTGATGAGGAAAAGAAGACAGCAGAGGCAGTTGGAAGAAAATCGACGACGTCGCCGTCGTTACTGGGCACATCCGTTGGTGTCACAACGTCTGACACGGGGATTTTTTGCTGCTCGGTATGAAGGCCTTCGCACTTATCCAGAGAAGTTTTTTAATTTTACACGAATGTCCATCTCCACATTCGATGCACTGTTGCATATTCTGACAACGAGACTGAGAAGGATGGATACCAACATGAGGAGAAGTGTGTCCCCTGAAGAGCGACTACTTGTCACGCTCAGGTATGTTGTGATGTATGTGAAAACATTGTGAAATTTATTTGCACAAGCAGTCCCTAGCCAAATGCAAAACGAGTGAAAAACTGTCTTCAGTAGGGAAAACAATGTCAGTGGCCTCCACCAAGCAGTCCTGTTAGGAGGTCATATAATTGCTGCCCAGTTATGTCATGGATGAAACTGATTAACCACTTTAGAACCGCTCACAGTAATACTACTGCGGCAGAGTGGTTCGTTATCGTCCAGCGACGTAGTATTAACGTCGTTGGACACTCCCCCTTCTGGGCGGCACTTGCGCGCCGCCGGAGGCTCGCTCCCGCTGTTTTCATTCACAGCGGGAGTCGGGCCAGGGGAGGAGCAGCGGCGATTGCCGCTGCTCTTACCCGATCGTCGGGGATCGAGTCTGGAGATCCGCCCGCTGTGTGTAAACACAGCGGGCGGATCTCCATAGTGACAGGGAGTGACAGATCGGACTGTTCAGCATAGCTGGACATCCGATCTGTCCATGACTCACACAGTCACCTCCCCCCCTACACGTCAGTAAGCACCAGGCATACATTAACCCCTCCCTCTCCAATAAAATTAACCCCTTCCCTGCCAGTGTCATTTTTACAGTAACAGTGCATATATATAGCACTGATTACTGCAGTAATGTCACTGGTACCCCCAAAAGTGTCAAAAATGTCAGTCAAGGGTCCGATCTGTCCGCCGCAATGTCGCAGTCCCGCAAAAAAAATCGCAGATCGCCGCCATTACGCGTTAAAAAAAAAACACCAAAAATGACAGAAATCTTTCCCTTTGTTAGTAAACGCAATAACTTTTGCGCAAACCAATCAAAATACGCTTATTGTGATTTTTTTTACCAAACATATGTAGCATAAAACAAATTGGCCAAAAATTTTTAAAAAAATTGGTTTTTACATCTTTTTTGGGGGGAATTTCATATAAAAAAATGTTAAAAATATTGTTATTTTTTCAAAATAAACGCTCTTTTTTTGTTTATAGCGCAAAAAGTAAAAATCGCACAGGTGATCAAATACCACCAAAAGAAAGCTCTGTTTGTGGGAAAAAAAGGACGTAAATTTCGTTTGGGTACGGCGTTGCACGACCGCGCAATTGTCAGTTGAAGTCGCACAGTGCCGAATCGCAAAAAGTGGCCTGGACGGAAGACAGCAAAATCCTCCGGTGGTAAAGTGGTTAACTACCCCCTCTGCTACTGAACTGACCCGATCAATATCCCAGGAGTTTAACTTGATGCTATACTGTGATGTTCCTTTCATTTTTTGGATCATTGTATATAAACACACACACACATATAGACAAAAAAACAATAAACGTATTATTATATTCCACAGGTTCCTTGCGACTGGACAGAGTTTCTCTTCCTTGCATCATTATTTTCTGCTCGATGTGACAACAGTGGCCAAGATAGTCCGTGAAACGTGTCACGCGATGTGGGAGGAGCTGCATGATGTTGTGATGCCGCAACCCACAGAGGAGCTTTGGCAAAAGGTGTCTGAGGAATTTTGGCAAAAGACACAATTCCCAAACTGTATAGGTGCCCTGGATGGCAAGCACATTCGTGTGAGAATGCCTGCAAAGTCAGGATCAAAATATTACAATTTTAAAAAATACTTTTCAATTGTACTTCTGGGGCTAGTTGATGCCAACCTGCGCTTTATTTCTATTGATGTTGGGGCCAACGGGAGTTCTGGTGATGCCAGAATATTTCGTCAATCCGCAATGGGACGAAGAATAGATGAAGGACGTTTGCGTATCCCCCCTAGGAGGCCACTACCTGGAACCACAGGACCAAGCCTTCCTTTCGTTATTGTTGCTAATGAGGCGTTTGGACTTTCCGAAAACATAATGCATCCTTATGGTGGACACGGATTAAGTCATGCACAAAAAATAAACAATTATCGGCTTAGCCGTGCCCGTAGGGTGGTTGAGTGTGCTTTCGGAGTTTGCTCTTCAAAGTGGCGTGTGCTCTTATCCGCCATGCAGTTGGATGTCGAGAATGCCATCAAGGTAGTATTGGCTTGCTGTGTACTCCACAATTATGTCATTGAAAAAGAAAATATATCACCAGACACAGAACATCTTTCCACACAGCAAGAAAGTGTGCAGTTTGTGGGCTTGCGGCCTCCAACACATGCATTGCATATAAGACAGGCCTTTGCAGATTTCTTTGTGTCAGAGGAAGGACAAGTTACTTGGCAGAATGATCACATTTGACTGATTGTTGTGGCACTTTCTGAATTGCAAAATTCACAAATGAAGAAAACATTAGGTGTTAAGTTGTTGTCATCTCTGATTTTTTTTTTTTTTTTTTTTGTATGCAGTTCTGGAACCCATGACCATGTGAACAAACATAGGTGAACTTGTGAACAAGTGTGTAGCATGAACAAGCACTTTCTAGATCAGTGTTTCTCAACTCCGGTCCTCAGGGCACACAGGCCAGGTTTGCAAGAAAACTGAAATACATCATAGGTGATATAATTTTCTGCTCAGTGATTGCAGTATTCTAGTCTACATCTCCCCAAGGCAATACTTAAAATCTGGCCTGTTAGTGTGCCCTGAGGTCCGTAGTTGAGAAACACTGTTCTAGATCATACTAGCTCATTATTCCTTTGTCTTTCAGGTTAGTGATCTCCAAACTGCAGGCTGGGTGCCAGATTGAAGCCCTTTGCTTTGCTGTATCCAACCCTTGGGATGATTTTCCTGACAGCAATATGGCACCATTTCTCACAATGACATCCAGCCACTATTCATCCTACTGACACCGCTGTAGGGCGCTATACCCCCTGCCAAAAACCAAAAATGGGACCCTATTCCTCCGGTGAAAACCAATGATGGGGCATTCTTACTCCCATTGATGCTGGTACATTTTCTACAATTACTGGCCACAGTACAGCCCCCCACAAAAGTCTGAAGGAAAATACATCGGCCCTTATAGGAAAAAATATTCAATAGACAGAAATGGAAAACAAGTTAAAATGTTTTATTTTTTAAACTTAGTCGCCACACAATGTACGGCAACAGTGCAAACATAATGCCATTATGGCATACAACCGCCACACAATGTACGGCAACAGTGCAAACATAATGCCATTATGGCATACAACTAAAGTGCATAAATCTTCCATACAACTAAAGTGCAAATCAAACTCTATAAATTTTGATAAACACCATACTGGGAGGATCCAGATGTATCAGAACTCTGAGCAGGGTCCATGGATACTTGGGAGGTTGGCACTGGATGGTGGAGGGGAGTAGTCGGATATGATGAAGTGTGGTAGGTAGGTTGATGGGTACGCTGGGGGTAGGTTGAGTAGCCATGTAAAGTGGGTGAAGGATAGGCTGAGCTGGGGCAGGGTGGGTCTGTGATCAGTGACATCCGCGGAGGTGTAACATGTCTCCTATCAGCTGTTCTGCATGCCACCAAATATGTGTTAATGTAATCGGTAACCTGCAATGCCAGTTGCTCAGGTAGATCTTGAATCATGGGCAGGATACTGCGGCAGAATGCTACCCATCTATTATTAATATTTTGAAAAATATCTGAAGTAGCACTTGACTGCTTGGCTTTTATGTGCCTCATAAATTCTATAAATTCGGATTCCATAGAGGATCGTGGTTGCGGCTGCTGGTGTTGACGACGTCTCCGCTGTGCTGATGGTCTTGTAGGTATCTCCTCATCTTCTATTTGTGATCTGTGTGTTTGTTCTTCTGATGCAGTTTCCTAGTGGGGTAAAAAAATGAATAAGAGTAGATAGGGAAAGATATTATGAGAGAGGGATGGGAGGAGGAAGAGACACAGTGAGGGAGAGCGAGAGAGATGGGGGGGAGAAAGAGCGAGAGAGATGGGGGAGAGAGAGCGAGAGATGGGGGGGAGAGAGAGAGCAAGAGAGATGGGGGGAGAGAGAGAGCGAGAGAGATGGGGGAGAGAGAGAGCGAGAGAGATGGGGGGAGAGAGAGAGCGAGAGAGATGGGGGGGAGAGAGCAAAAGAGATGGGGGGAGAGAGAGCGAGAGAGATGGGGGGGAGAGAGAGAGATATGGGGGGAGAGAGAGCAAGAGAGATGGGGGGGAGAGAGAGCAAGAGAGACGGGGGGGAGAGAGAGATGGGGGGAGAGAGAGCAAGAGAGATGGGGGGAGAGAGAGAGCGAGAGAGATGGGGGGGAGAGAGAGCAAGAGAGATGGGGGGGAGAGAGAGCAAGAGAGATGGGGGGGAGAGAGAGCGAGAGAGATGGGGGGAGAGAGAGAGATGGAGAGTAAGAACATGAGTGTGAATGAGACAGAGAGAAAAAGATAATAGTGGAGTGAGCATGAGAAAAATATACAATAAAATACCTGCACACTGTGCCTAGGAGACAGTGACACCTCTTCAGACTGTGGAGGCTGGATTGGTTCTGCATTGTCCACAGAGGGACATGCCTCACTTCCAGAACCCTCATCGTAATCCTCACATTCCTCTCCACTCCAGTTGCTTGTAGTTCTGAAAAAATATGAAAAAGAAAGTGCATTTACCCCATTTCCTCATTACAAATAGCATTATTATTTTATATACTTACGGTCTTGACTCCATTACACGCTTCAAAAAGGCAAGCTCACTTGAATAAGGATGCTGCTTGCGATGACCATGACGTGCTGGAGCACCGCTGCGAACTGTTTGTTCATCATTAAGATCACGCCTATAGCGGTCTCGTAGGGATTTCCAGCGAATGGCAAAATCATCCACTAAAGTAAAAATAAATGTGATGTGATGTAATGTGTGTCAGCTCTGTGTGCTACACTATTGAATAAAATTCACATGTCAATAGGCCTTAATACTTACTTCGTTTTTGCTTTTGTTTCCAGCTTAGGATTTCCCAATTCTGTGTCAGCCTCTTGCTGATCTCCTCCCATGCTTTCTTCTTGCGATATCTGTCCGAATAGTGGACATGTGCATTGTCCCACAGGACTGGGTGTTCCTGCACTGCAGCGATGAGGTCTGATTGCGGGACATCTTTGGCATGGGCCATGGGTTAGGAGCTGGAGTGCTTCTCTGTGGCAATGGTGGCTGGACAGGAAGTTACTCTGGAAGGACAGGAAGTTAAACTTTGAACTTTGAAGCCAAACCCTTTGAATATGCAAATTTGTGTTGTAAGCTCATTTGAGCGTATTTGCGCGTATTCGCGCGCATCGGACGTAAAATACTGACCAAAAATGCAGATTTTTCTATTTTGTTCTTACTGAAGAATAAGCGGCGCTCAATTACGAGGCTGCGTGCATAGGCACATAAGAATGAATGGGCTCTATTTTAGCACAGAAAAAAAAAAAAAACGCTGTACTGAGCATTTTTAAGCTGCAGTGTGCAAGAGGCCTTACATAAATACAAATAATCAAGTCGCTCTCATCATTAGATAGACCAAATTAATGTCCATAAGCCTAGTGAATAATAAATTAAAAGTGATTTGTGAAAATCAGGGACCAATAATTAAGAAGTGTAATTCATTGATCATAGACCAAATAAATGTCCATAACATTCCAAACAATGTGAGATTGTAAGTGATATGTAGAAACAGTTGATGTCAATCCAGACTCCTAATGGTAATTCACTTACCAGAACATAATTTAAGTGAAGCAAGGAATCCAAATCAAGGATCTTGACAACTTGTTTGTAGATATCCGTGGTTGGACTCCCAAAGATAAATGGCGTGAAATGATATATCAAAGAAAAGAAAAAAACGCCATAGCGTAAAACCCCACAATACATGAATTGTACTGATAATACGTTGGCAATAAATAAAAATCACCAGTGGACTCAAACACCAGTGTGAACAAAAACAAAAGACAAAAAAACGAAATCCTTAATAGGCCAAGGTGATTAAAAAATTGTGAATGAGGAAATCCACCAATAATCACACTGCTTACCAGAACAAGAGATTCATGAGCAAAAGGGTGTACAATAGGGGAGTGAACCCAGTGGAGGAGAAGCACTTATAGGTACTCCTTACCAGAAGAAGAAAAATGGTAGGCTTGTAGAACACATTAATATGCAGGTAAGCAATCCACCACCGATAAGTAAGCCCCATACCAGACTGCAATCTCAACACTTGTAAGATATCCAGTAGAGGAAAAATGGTAGGCTTGTAGAACACACTAATAGGCAGGCAAGCAATCCACCACCGATAAATAAGCCCCTTACCAGACTGCAATATTAACGCTTGTGAGATATCCTGAAGTCAGGAGGATGACTGGTACTTCACACGAGATACTCCAAGAATGAATGCCCCAATGTGTATCAACAACATGAAAGGGAAAGAGGGCATAGTGTAAAAACGTAACATGTTTTATTAAATAAAAAGTTATCAAACTCACATGCAGGAAAGATAAAATCACTTGAACAAGCCGCCGGCTGGACGGCTGCGCACGTCCGCACTAGCTGGACGCTCCAGGAAATTACGTCAGCACGCCGTGACCTTACGCCGTTTCGTCACAGATGACGTTTTCACCTTTGAGTATACCATTTCGCCTCTGTTATGTTTTCTATATAATTAAACAACTTTTTATTCTTTCAAATTCTTGCTAATTATTTCCCCATTTATATCTTTCTCTAGCGACTCTGTTGAAGGCCCGTCTTGTCTCTTCTTCCATTAGTTCTTTTAATTTCTCCCTTTTTAATACTAGGGCTTGTTGTGTATCAGCCTCTGCTTTCTTTTTATGCTTTTGTTCTAACATGAATATTTCTGTTATTAGTCCATTTATGTTAATGGTTCTTTCCTTTTTCTTCTTGAAGCCTATCAAGATCAGTACGCCCCTAATATATGCCTTATGAGCCTCCCATATTGTAGTGTCTGACATATCTGGGCTTTCATTACTCGAGAAATATTGTTCCAGTTCGTTTCCTATCTTTTTCCCTACTTGTATGTCTTGTGTTTGTGTTTTGCTGAGGTCCTATAAATGTTATTTTCATAATTACTGGAGCGTGGTCTGATAGTATCATGATTCTTATTGATGTATTAACTGACTCAACAGTCTGTTTTCTATCATGATGTAGTCCAATCTTGAATACATCCCGTGCACAGGGGAGTGGAAAGAGTAATCTCTCTCCCTCGGATGTTGGATTCTCCACACATCCACTGGTTGACAGGGAAATAACGGAAAATTTATATCAAATACTTACCGTAATTTTCCTTTCCTGATGGACTCCATGGCAGCATACGTATCGGGTTTGGCCCCGCCTCCAAACCTACCCATAGGACCTCACTCCCATAAATCTTTGCTCCTGTTCAGCACACGTGTTATGTAACTATCCTCCACAGAAATCCAGGAGGGAACTCCTGCTGCCATGGAGTCCATCAGGAAAGGAAAATTACCGTAAGTATTTGATATAAATTTTCCGTTTTCCTGACAGACTCCATGGCAGCATACGTATCGGGAAATAACTCGCCGTACACACAGGGTGGGCAGGTGCTGAACAGAAAAGTTTAATGCACTTTGTCAACAGACAAGACTTGCAAACCAAAATTCACAGAAGAAAGAGCCGCTGGCTCAACACAGTAATGGGACAAAAATGTGTTAATAGAGGACCATGCCGCTGCTCTACAGATAACATCAGGAGCCACGTGTCTGGAAACTGCCCAGGAGGTAGAGATGCTCCGCGTCGAATGAGCTGTAAATACTGCTGGAGGGGTCAAGCCCTTAGCCCTATAAGCCCACTGGATGGTCTGAATGATCCATGAGGAAATAGATCTCGTCGAGGCCCTTGAACCTTTGTTTTTACCATAGAAGGTAACGAAAAGATATTCCGACTTTCTGAAAGAAGAAGTGACTTCCAGATATTTCTTAATACACTTCCCAACATCCAGCAGATGAACCGAAGATTCTTCCTCTTGTCTAAAGGTCGGTAACACGGTTTCGATGTTTTCATGGAAGACAGAGGTCCTTTTTGGTCTCGCATCCAACATGGGAATGAGCACCACTCTGTCAGGAAAAAATGTTAAGAAGGGCTCTTGTGCCCCGAAGGACCCAATTTCTGACACTCTTTTTGCTGAGGTTACAGCTACCAGAAATACTGTTATCAGAGTAAGTTCCCTTATGGTCATGGATTCGGACATGTCTTGGATCCGATCTGACAGGAAATCCAGTACTAGAGGCAGATCCCACTTGGGAAACCTAGGTTTTCTTTGAGGTCTAATTCTTACTGCTCCCTTAAAGAATTGACGTATTAAGGCATGACTGGCCCAGGAGATCCCCGTGAAAGCTGAAATGGCCGAAACCTGGACCCTGAGAGAATTCACAGATAGCGGCAAATCCAACCCTGATTGTAGAAAGCTCAATACATCCTGGATCTTGATGGAGGATTGAGGATCAGGCCTTGCAGCCAACTGTGAAGAAAACCTTGCCCAGATTCTCTGATAAACTCTGTTTGTTGAGTTTCTTCTGGCACTGAGTAACGTAGAAATCGCCATTTCCAGACAGCCTAAAGCCTGTAACCTCCTCCTTTCAACATCCAGACCCTCAGATGTAGACGGGCCGGGCATGGATGGAGTACAGACCCCTGGGACAACAGATCCGGTCTGAAGGGCAGTGGGATTGGGTCTCGGACACTGAGTAGCATCAGAAGGGGAAACCATGGCCTGTTCAGCCAGAAAGGAATCACCGCCACTACCTCCACTGGCTCCGACCTGAGTCTCCGAAGAAACTGTAACACAATCGGAATTGGTGGGAAGGCGTATGCCCTGTGGAATCTCCACTGATCCGAGAGTGCATCCAACCCTAATGCCTGGGGATCTCTGAATCTTGTGTAGTACTTCGGCAGCTTGTAGTTGCAGGGGGAGGCGAAGAGGTCTACTTCTGGAGAGAACCCCAATGACAGGATCCAGTCAAATGTTTCCCTGTGAAGGGACCACTCTTTGTTGTCCAGGTCTACTCTGGACAAGAAGTCTGCTTTGACATTCTGGACTCCTGGAACATAGACCGCCGACAGATTCGAGAGATTTCTTTGTGCCCAGGACATAATCGGTTCGACTTCCCTCAATAGGGACCAGCTGCGCGTTCCCCCCTGCTTCCTCACATATGCTACTGCTGAGGTGTTGTCCAGTAGTAGCATGACAGGTTGGTCCTTTGTTAGATGAGAAAATGCTTGTAGAGCTTGGAATGCTGCTCGGAGTTCCAGTATGTTGGACACTATCCCCCGAGTGGGAAAACTCCACCTGCCCTGAGCCACATCCGACAGACAGTGGGCACCCCAGCCTATGTTGCTGGCATCCGAGGTGATCACTACCCACGGAGCTGGCTTCAGAGAGTGGCAGTTCAGCAGGTGGTCTCTGCATAACCACCAAGGGAGACTCGCTCTCATGGAAGGGGTTAAGAAGATGCGTTGATCCAGATGCCACGTATCCCACTGTTGTAGGAATCCCTTCTGAAAGGGTCTCATCCTCCACAGGGCCCACTTCACCATGGGGACTACTGCGACCATAGTCCCGACCACCTTCAGGCATTGGCGTGCCTGAAGATGAGAGGATGAGAGGGCAAAGCGAATCCTGTCTCTGACTGTCCCTATTTTCTCCTCTGGAAGGGAGATAGTCGCCTTCTCTGTGTCGAATAGGGCGCCCAAGTAGACCAGGGACTGTGTTGGAATTAGGTGGCTCTTCTCCTCGTTGAGTAACCATCCAAACTTCTGGAGAGTGAACACAACCTGCTCTAGATGAATTAAGAGTTGATCTCTGTCTTGGGACAACAGGAGGAGATCGTCCAAATAATGGTGGAGTCGAATACCTCTCAATCTCAGTAGGGCTACCACGGCCAATAAGATTTTTGAAAAGGTCCGTGGAGATGTTGAGAGCCTGAATGGGAGACAGATAAATTGAAGATGTGAGCCTCCCACTGCGAACCGGAGAAACCTTTGAAAATCTTCGGCCACAGGGACATGAAAGTAAGCGTCCTTCAAGTCGATGGACACCATCCAATCGGCCGGCTGAACTGATTGCTGTATGGACAACAAGGTCTCCATCTTGAACCTCTCTTTTTTTATAAATTTGTTCAAAAAGGTCAGGTCTATGATTGGTCTCCATGATCCGTTTTTCTTTTGGACCAGAAAAAGCGGAGAGTATATTCCTTGGCCTTGCTCGGACTCTGGAACGGAGATGACAGCCCCTTGAGCAATGAGAGATTTGACGTAGGAAAATAAAATTTGACGCCTTTCTTCTAGGAATGGTATGGCAGTAGCTAGGCAGGAATCTTGAGCCTGGCATCTCCTTGAAGACCCACTTGTGGCCTGAGGACACCGTCCTGACGGCCCAGGGGTCCTGAATCAAAGCCGCCCAGACATGACGGAAGGAGCGTAGATGCGCACCCACTTGACATGCCTGAGCGGGCCCACCTTCGAAAGGACTTAATAGGCTCGCGGTCCCCTGAGGAGACATTCTTTGTCGTATTCCTGGAAGACTGTCTGGACCTCCAGTTTCAGTTGAATTCTCGACCAGGTCTATAAGAACGAGCCTCCCTGGCCCGATCGGGAACGAACTTCCTACTAGGCTGTCCTTTCTTGATATTGAACTGGCGCCGATCCTGGGGAAGAAACCCAGACTTCCCGCCCGTAGCCCGAGTTATGGCCTCATCGAATTTGTTCCCGAAAAGGGAGGACCCCTCAAAGGGAATATGGCACCAAACTTGCTTTGATGCCGAATCAGCAACCCAAGGGCAGAGCCAAAGGGCTCTCTTAGCTGTGACCGAGGACAGCATAACTCTTGCTAATAGACGGATCAGGTCTATGGAAGCCTCCCCAAGGAACGACGAGGCCAGCCTAAGCTCTTGGATTGGGGCACTTCTGGCAACCTCCTCCGACACTGATCTGACCGATTCATCTACCACATCAGCCCAAGATTCCATAGCCTTGGATAGAGCGGCTAAAGCCAGGACTGGTTTGCAGGCCATACCTGCCGTGAGGTAGATTCTTTTCAAATCGGAGTCCATCCTTCGGTCCAACGGATCCTTGAACGAGACCGTATCCTCTAAGGGAAGGGTCACATGCTTGACCAGTCTCATAACTGCCGCGTCTACTAGAGGAGGAGACTCAAGATTTTTAACATCTTCCTCTTTGAAGGGGTATAGTTTCGCCATCTTGGAGACTAAGGAATTCTTTCGTTCCACCTTTCTCCACTCCTCCGATATAATTTCTCCCAACTCTCCCAGGAAGGGAAAATTAACACGCTCCTTATTGAGCTGTTTAAAGTACTTCTTTTGTTTGGGAGGGGGAACAGCTGACTCCTCCCAGTTTAAGGTCTCCCTGACCGCTTTAACCAGGGAAGGCACTAAAGCATATTCGAAACCCAGGCAGGGATCCTCATCTTCGGAGTCGCTACCTGACAAGAGCATCGACTGATGGCTTGTATGGGCCGACTCAAAATCTTCCTGTATTTGAAGTGCTACAGGGGAAGGGCTTGGGGGAGCCGTTGCAGTGTCTTGAGAATGACTGACACCCATCTCGGCTAAAGAGTCCTTCACTACCCTTTTGACCAAGGCTTCAATGCGTTGATCGGAAGTATCCCTTTCTCCCGCAGCCTGAGAGAAACATCCGTCACAGAAGGACTTCCTTTCTGGGACACTAGCGCCACAGCCCCTACAACCTGCTTTATCAGGTCTCCGTGAGTGGCTGGCTGAAGTGGACGCCTTACGATGATGGGAGCCCGATCGGGATTTCCCTGTAGAGTGCCGGTGGCGAGAACGCCTTTCGCTTCTTTGAGAAGAGTGCCTAGTCTCTGAACGAGGAGGGCTGAAAACAAAAGAAACAAAAGAAAAAACAGACAGGAAGCTAGGAACACTTGAGTTCCAATCCCCACCCCCTGTAACCCACACCCCCATTAAGAAGCCCCCAATACCTGTTAAGGGCGGGCTGACCACCGGAGGGCAATGTAGCTTCCATTCTGGTGCTGACCTACAGGGATAAGCCGGACAGCAATGTCAGAAAACCATGAAGCAAAGGGGGGGGGGGGAAGGGGGGGGGAGGGGCTCCCAAACTGGGGACAGTTACTCACCAGGAGGGGACCAGGCAGAGCGGCAGCAAACAGCAGGATTCCCAATAGAAAAACTCAGCTGGCAGTATAAACTGTTCCAGTATCAGCAGTGTGTATAAACACAACACTGCTGACAGTTCCGGGGTTTAAATATGGCGCCTGGTGACGTCATAAGCGTTCGCCACCGACGCCGACCTACTGCGCATGCGCCGTGCTCCTACTGCGCATGCGCGAGAGCCAAGCCTCGTTCCCGAGGCGCCGCACATGCGCAGTAGCGTACCGCACCGGCAGCCGGTCAGGAAGTGAATCGCTGACTGGCCCCGGACCACTAGCCACCAGGGAAAGCAGGAAAAACACCAGGTAGGCACAAATAATGAATAATAAGGCAGTATATAAGCCATAAAGAGACAAAATAGCTGCCATGGAGAACTTGTTACTCACGAACCGCAGACCACCAGGGATGGATGCACACACCGGACTCATTCTAGGGTACCGGCCACCCACAGCAGCTGGGCTTTTTGGCCAAGGCTGCATACATCTTCGCCCCTACTCCATACCCCGCAGCAGCTGGGGCTTATTGGAGAGCTCAATACCCGACTGGTAGAGACATCCATCACCCGGAATCCATCTTCAGGTATGATATCAGGTAATCCTTTGGAGGACAAAAAAAGAACACGTGTGCTGAACAGGAGCAAAGATTTATGGGAGTGAGGTCCTATGGGTAGGTTTGGAGGCGGGGCCAAACCCGATACGTATGCTGCCATGGAGTCTGTCAGGAAAACTTTTTTTCACCATCCTAAACTGATGACTTCCTGTCCCCTGTGCCCGATATGTACAGTCCAAGAGTGGATCCATGTAGAAATTGAAGTCTCCTGCCAGGATCAGTTTACCTTTTTAAAACTGCTTCAGCTCCCCTAGGACTCTTTTCAGGTAACCTTTCGGGTTTTTATTTGGGCAGTATACATTTCCAACTGTACATTCTATTCCCTGCAGCTGTCCCTTCCTAAATATGTACCGTCCTTCTGGGTCTACCATCCTATCCTCCAAAGAAAACCGGACATCCTTTGCCATACCAATTGCTACTCCCTTTGCTCTCTTGCTAGGTGAGTCTCCGTAATACTAAACCGGATAATATTTTGAGAATAATTTCACATTTGTGTCTAGTGCAATATGTGTTTCTTCTGTAAGAATATTATACTAGCAAAGTATCACCTGAATTCCCCCAATACTTTGTCTTTTGGTTGGTGTATTTAATTTACATTACATGACAAGAAATTTAGGGTATCCTAAATCATACAGAGAGGCCTAGAGCCA
This sequence comes from Pelophylax lessonae, assembly GCF_965119305.1. Lineage (NCBI taxonomy): Eukaryota > Metazoa > Chordata > Amphibia > Anura > Ranidae > Pelophylax > Pelophylax lessonae. The sequence goes on along the minus strand of NC_138769.1, from coordinate 588,015,207 downwards.
AAAGATCAGAAGAGGAACAACATCAGCACGTAATTTTACAAATTTTACGTAAAAGTTTTAGTTTTTCTAGTTTTGCACTGTTTCCTTCTACTTTGCTTCCTCCCCTTAAACCCCAATTCCCCCTCCCACTCCGGCCTACCAGACATGCTAGGAAGCTCCAATTGTACCGTACTCCATGGTTTGGCATCAGGTTCAAAAGTGGTTTCAATAATCTCCTTCTTCTTAATGTTTCGTGTGCCACATCTGTGAAGATCTGGAAATTGGCACTGTCATATTTTATCAGTGTCTTTCTTTTCAGGCTCTCCCAAATTTGGGCTTTTTCTTCATAGTTCTGAAATCTTATAATTACATCTCTTGGGGCCTCCACTAGTGTACCTTTAGATCTTCTAATACAGTGTACTCTTTCTATTTTTAGCTGTTCAACTTCTCCTCTGTCTAGTAATGGATTAAAGATTTTCCTTGTTTTATCTATCAAGTCCTCTCCGTGTGTTGGTTCTGGCAGGCCTCGTATTCTCAAGTTCTTCCTTCTATTCCAGTTTTCTTGATCTTCCAGTTTATAAGCTAGGTTCCTCTGTTCCATTTTTAGATCTTTCATTTCTCTTTTTAGCTCATTTATTGTTTGCAAGAAACTGTCTTGTCTTTTTTCCATATCTTTGACACGTGTCAGTAAGTGGCCTCAGTCGTTATGTATTGTTGACATTCAGTGGTGGCTGGTACATAGGGGGCACAGGGGCGCCACCCCCCCCCCAAGGCAGAAAAAAAAAAAGGTGTTCCTTTAATTGCAGCGGGGCGCCAGCCAATGCTGCTGCTATGGAGGGGGTGGGTTTTTGTCCTTGTGTGCTTTTTTTTCCTGAAGATTATTGGGCGGCCTTTAGAATGTGCTTGGGGCGCAGAGCGATGCGCCCCGAACACTCCCGCCTCTCGCTTGCCGTCCTGTGATTGGTGCGGTGGGCGGTGCTTGGGCTTCACCGTTACCGTCTCCTTCTCCTTGCCGCCTGAGCCGGCCCAGACGACAAGAGAGGATTCAGAGCCAAATCGTTCCCGTCCCGACTCCCGACCCATGCTGCCTGCTGTGAGCCTCAGCCTGACTGTCTTCAGTACTGTGACTACTTCGTTCGTGTTTCAGCCAGAGGCCAGGGGCACGCTGTATTAACTCTGCATTGAATGGGGGCACGCTGTATTATCTCTGCATTGAATGGGGGCACGCTGTATTAACTCTGCATTGAATGGGGGCACGCTGCATTAACTCTGCATTGAATGGGGGCACGCTGCATTAACTCTGCTTCAAATGGGGGCACGCTGTATTAACTCTGAATTGAATTGGGGCACGCTGTAGTAACTTTGCATTGAATGGGGGCACGCTGTAGTAACTCTGCATTTGGATGTGCCTGCAAACTTAAAGAATGACTACCCTAAGACTCGGTTCACATTGCCGCAACTTAGGATCTGACTTTTGAGACCCCAAGTCGCGTGACATGTGAAATCCCATTTTTAGTCAAACCCCCTGGGTTCGGTTTGTGCCAGAACTTTTGAAAATCGCAAGTTCAGGCGCAAACCCTATCAAAAGTCTATAGGACCCAGACTTGATTAATCAAAAGTTCCCATTATGAAGGCTTATATGCAAGTTATTGGCCATAAAAGGGGTATGGGGCCTGCTCTGAGGGACATGTATCAATGCAAAAAGGTTTTTAAAAGATAATTTTCGAAGGAGAAGTGATTTTAATGATGCTTAAAATAAAACCATAAAAATGAAAATATCCTTGAAATATAGTGCCTGGGGGTCCCCTTAGTCTGGCTGTAAAGTGACGCATTTGTACCGTGTATAAAACCTGCTGCAGCAAAACTGACATTTATAAAGAATAAAAAATGACATATAAATTGATTTTCCCTGCAAGCTTTCTTTATTTTGTAAACAACGGCTTGGGGAGCCAGTCTGTATGAGGCCACAATTTAGTGTACTCAGAACAAGATTAGGCTCCGTTCACATGTAGGCGTTTTTGGGCGTTTTTGGAGCGTTTTTCTGCTCACTGATCAGCTCTCAAAAAGCCCAACAAGACAAATCCCATTCATTGCAATGACCCCTGTTCACATCTGAGCGTTTTGACGCCCTAAGGAAAATGTCCAACGCTCAAAAAAGTACTTGAGCTTCTTTTTGGGCAGATCACAGGCGTTTTGTCCCATAGACCTCAATGTAAAGTGATATTTGGCTTTTTCACAGGCGTTTTACAAGCGTTTAGTTGCTCCTGATCAGCTCAAACAGCACAACTCTCCACCCAGCTCTCCACCCAGCTCTCCACCCAGGTCTCCACCCCCTTGGCATGCCTCTGCTGTGAGCACATTTTCCTGAAACATGGAGAACCACAGTTAGGCAGTTTAGGTGACCAGACCCTGCCATACCAAGGTGACCGTAGCCTGCTGCCATACCAGGGTGACCGTAGCCTGCTGCCATACCAGGGTGACCTTAATGTAGTTTAGGTGAACTGACTCTGCTATGCCAGGGTGACCGAACTCAAGGTGACTGTGAACTGACTCTACTATGCCAGGGTGACCAAACTCTTCCATGCCAAGGTGACCGTAACGAAGTTTAGGTGAACTGACTCTGCTATGCCAGGGTGACCAAACTCTTCCATGCCAAGGTGACCGTAACAAAGTTTAGGTGAACTGACTCTGCTATGCCAGGGTGACCAAACTCTTCCATGCCAAGGTGACCGTAACGAAGTTTAGGTGAACTGACTCTGCTATGCCAGGGTGACCAAACTCTTCCATGCCAAGGTGACCGTAACGAAGTTTAGGTGAACTGACTCTGCTATGCCAGGGTGACCAAACTCTTCCATGCCAAGGTGACCGTAACGAAGTTTAGGTGAACTGACTCTGCTATGCCAGGGTGACCAAACTCTTCCATGCCAAGGTGACCGTAACGAAGTTTAGGTGAAGTGACTCTGCTATGCCAGGGTGACCAAACTCTTCCATGCCAAGGTGACCGTAACAAAGTTTAGGTGAACTGACTCTACTATGCTAGGGTGACCAAACTCTTCCATGCCAAGGTGACCGTAATGTAGTTTAGGGTAAATTGACTCTGCTATGCCAAGGTAACCGTAATGTAGATATATATATATGGAATCAAAAAACACCATTTTGAAGCCCTAAAACCCAATAAATGCCCCTAAAAAGTGCCTAGGGTTCTGGATCATGCCCCAGGGACTATGAATCAGGCAAAAAAAAGTTCTTAAAAATTGTCGTTTTTGATAGAGAGCCAATTATTGAAAAAATAAAAAAATAATAAAAAAATAAAAAAAAAAGATTTCTTTGGATTTAGTTTTAATTTTAGTGTCTGGGGGGGGGGGGGTCTAAAAAGTGTACCTGTGAAGTTTCAGCTCTGTAGCATGTCCAGAACCATAAAAAAAAAAAAGATCATGCAGAAGAGGAGGTCCCTGGGAGGTCCAATGCAGAGGAGGAGGTCCCTGGGAGGTTCCTTTGCAAATGTTGTAAAAAAAACACTCTGCTTTTCCATTGGTCACCAAAAACACCTGTTAAAAACGCCCAAAAAAACGCCTGTAAAACGCTTGCAAACGCTTGCAAAAACGCCTATAAAAACGCCTGTAAAACGCCTGAAAAACGATAAACAAACGCCTGAAAAACGCCAACACTTACATGTGAATGGAGCCTTAGAGATTTTTTGGATAAATTCTGGTGTCTCTTTGGCAGACTTTGAATGAAAATAACAAAGTTTTGCCCTACAGTTAGCAAGCCCTATGTGAAAAAGCCAAGTTATAGTATACTGAAGCCAAGATTACATTTTTTTTTTTTTTTAAAAGTCTGTGTCTCTTTTGCCGACTTTGGATAGAAGTAACAGGTGTGGAAAAATTGGTCTTCGGGTGTTGGTGGTGCCTTCACACTCAAACCCTAATGAGGTGCTGTTGATTAAAGTAAGAATTAGCCCTGCTGTCAAAAATTGAAATACTATGCCGCGGTCAAACAGGTGTGGAAAAATTGGTCTTTGGGTATTGATGGTGCCTTCACCCCCCGTAACCCTATATAGAGCAGTGATAGCGAACCTTGGCAGCCCAGATGTTTTGGAACTACATTTCCCATTATGCTCATGCACTCTGCAGTGTAGGTGAGCATTATGGGAAATGTAGTTCCAAAACATCTGGGATGCCAAGGATCGCCATCGCTGCTATAGAGGTACTCTTGATGAAAGCAAGAATAGGCCTTGCTGTTAATAATTTTTAATGATATGCACCTGTCAAACTGGTGCAGAAAAATTGGCCCTTGAGTGTTAATTGTGCCCATGAAACCTATGCCAAAGAACATATTTCAAGATAAAATAAACACCCACAAAGCTAGGCAGCCTAGACAGTCTTGCAGAGATTTGAGATAACAGAAAACACTTAATCAGCAACATCGGCATCTGGGGCTTGATAGCTGCTGCGAATCCAGGACTGATTCATTTTGACAAATGTCAGCCGGTCAATGGAGTCTGTAGACAGATGTGCTCTTTATTTATCACAAAACCTCAGGCAGCACTGAACAGCCATTATGGAAGCATGCTGGATGCAGGGCAGCCCAGCAGTTCAATTGCATACTGGTCAAGTGGTCTATTCCCATGATCCAGTAACCCAGTGGATCGTCTACTGGAAAGCTTGCCATGTGTGTTATCACTCCAAGACAATCTTCCACTATATGATGCAGATGCTGCTGATGGAATGTTGAAGCTGACAGCCCTGGGTGCTGAGGACTAAAAAAATTTGAAATGCATCCCTTAGGCAGCCTCTTCTCCAACGCTCCTCCTTTGACCAACAGAAGCCTCAAAGCTACCTTTTCCACGAGACTGTAACCTACTAGTCTAGAATGATGTTACATAAATCCTCTTTAAAGTGTCCTCATAATATTAAATCTTGTGCTCCATCTGTGAGCACAGGATGAGTTCCCAGACTTCCCCCTTGTGAAGGTGGTCAAGGAGGGTTGCCAACCAATAATGATCCTTCTCTTGATGCCACAAATTTTTAGGTTCTTTCACAGGCTTTGAAGAATAAAGGAGCCCATGCACTGCAAGTTTGAGGAGGCATGAGAAGCATAGTTCTCTGGGTCACTGAGGATTACAGTATCTGGAACTGCCCCCTCCAAGCAACGTACTACTCCCAAGATTTCTGGGGACCAAAAACCATCTCTTAAGCTTTCACTAATGTCTTCCTCTGCTTCAATGCCTCCAGAACTGCCAGAATCCTCCTCCTCCCTCTCCTCTTGTGTGTTCTGTGGCATTGCAAGAATTGTGTCTTCATAAAGTGGGCCTTTAGAGGAAAGGAAGTCCTCCTCTTCTTCCCACTGCAGCATTGCCAAATTTGAGTTCCACCTGGTAGGTATGTCACAAATCAGGCAGTTTATGGGCAGGTGGAATATCTGCTGAATTTCAGCCAACCAAACACTGGCTGTGTATGACCACCTGAAATGTCTACAGACTCTTCTGGCCTGCTTTAAAAGATCTTGCAACCCTGGGTACCTGTTTAGGAAATACTGCACCACCAAATTGAGGACATGTGCCAGGTATGGTACATGTGTCAACTTTCTCTGTCGAAGGGCGGACAGAAGGTTAGTGCCATTATCACACACCACCAGTCCTGGTTCAAGCAGGCATGGTGTTAACCACCTCTTGGCCTGCCCCTGCAGAGCTGAAAGACTTTCTGCTCTGTTGTGGTTCCTGTCCCATAGACAGAACCGCTGAATCACTGCATGGCATCTTTTAGCCTGATTCGTTGAATAGTCCCTTGAATGCTTAGGGGTTTTGGTGGTTCATAGAATAATTCAGCAGAGCAGGGCATGGAGAGGGAGGAGGAGGTGGAGGTGACAGATCTTGCGTTATCACCACCAGCTGTATGGAGACATGGTAGCAAAACAAGCTCCAGCTCTGAACACTGTCTTGCATTATTCCTAATTGCAAGCAGAGTTACTCAGTGTGTTGTGAACTAAATTTATCATCCCTGACCATGCTTGCTGGACCATGTGTCAGCAGTAATGTAGACTTTCCTGCTGACTGCCTTGCTCAATGATGCCAAAACATTGACTTCCATGTGAAGGTACAAAGCTGGAATGGCCTTACATGCAAAGGAATAGCGGCTGGGAACCTGCCATTGTGGTACAGCACATTTTGCAAATTCACGGAAGGGGGCAGTATCCATGTCACGGAACCATGAACCAGACGTACAACAACAGATAAGTGAAAATAAGAAGGCTTTATTGAAAATCAAGCTGTAAAGCAAAAGTCCAAACGGATGGCGAAACCGAGGCAGAGTCCTTGCGAAGCCAGAGGTCAGGAACCAGGAGGGTAGTCAGACGAAGCCGGAATCAGGAACCAGCAGGGTAGTCAGACGAAGCCACGATCAGGAACCAGCAGGGTAGTCAGACGAAGCCAGGATCAGGAACCAGCAGGGTAGTCAGACGAAGCCAGGATCAGGAACCAGCAGGGTAGTCAGACGAAGCCAGGATCAGGGACCAGAAGCAGCAGCAGTCTTAGAAGCATGTGAACACAGGAGGACCAAGCAAGGAACTGAAGCCACAGACCTCCTATATATATGAGCTAGGCATCCAGCTCCTCCCAGTGGGAAGGAGGAGCCGCAGGGTGGGAGGCTACAAGAAACCCAGAAACCAAGATGGCCGCCAGCACATGTCAAACGAAGGAGAACAGCAAGAAGGTAAGACCATGACAGTACCTCCCCCTCAAGGGCCCCTCCTCCGCGGAGTAAAGAACGGTTTCTGAGGGAAGCGTGCGTGGAAGGCTCGGAGCAAGGCAGGAGCATGGACATCTGCGGAGGGAACCCAGGAACGCTCCTCTGGACCATAACCACGCCAATGGACAAAAAACTGCACCCGACCGCGGACCAGGCGTGAGTCCAGGATATTGCTCACCTCATACTCCTCGCGATTGCCCACTTGGACCGGACGGGGCCGAGGAACCGAGGAAGTGAAACGATTACACACCAGTGGCTTCAACAGGGAGACATGAAACACGTTGGAGATCCGCATGCCAGGAGGAAGCGCAAGGGCATAGGCTACCGGGTTTACCCTGCGAAGCACTCGGAAGGGACCAACAAAGCGAGGCGCCAGCTTGGGAGTGGGCACTCGAAGGTTGAGGTTGCGGGTGGACAACCATACACGGTCTCCGGCCTGGTAGGAAGGAGCAGGCGCTCGTCTGCGATCAGCCTGGAGTCTCTGGCGCTGCGCAGAGACCTCAAGGGACTTCTGGATCTGTACCCAAGAAGCACGTAGGACGGAAAGGTGATCCTCCACAGCCGTAATATCCTGGGGAGAGAATACCTCCGGTAACACGGCAGGTTGGAACCCATAATTGGCCATGAAGGGAGACGTCCCAGAGGAAGAGTTCACCGCCGTGTTCCTGGCAAACTCAGCCCAAAGCAGGAGGTCAACCCAATTGTCTTGGTGATCGGAGACATAGCAACGAAGGAATTGCTCCAAGGCCTGATTGGATTGTTCTGCGGCCCCATTGGACTGAGGGTGGTAGGCCGAGGAGAAGGAGAGATGAATCCCCAACTGGGAGCAAAAGGCGCGCCAGAACCTGGACACAAACTGACTCCCCCGATCCGACACAATCTCCTTGGGCAAACCGTGCAACCGGAAGACCTCCCTGGCAAAAATCGTGGCCAACTCCTGTGCAGAGGGTAACTTCTTGAGAGGAACACAGTGGCACATTTTGGAAAATCGATCCACAATCATGAGAATGACCGTATGGCCTCGGGATGCAGGGAGGTCCACAATGAAATCCATCCCCAGGTGTGACCATGGGCGCTCCCCGGTGGCTATGGGTTGCAGAAGGCCCAACGGAAGGTGCCGAGGGGACTTACTCTGGGCACAAACGGAGCATGCCGCTACATATGCGCCGATGTCGGAACGTAGGGAAGGCCACCAGAACAGACGTGAAACAGCCCAGGACAGCTGATTCTTTCCAGGATGCCCCGCGGTCTTGGAGTTATGGTAGGTTCGCAACAACCGAGTGCGCAACTCCTCAGGCACAAAACATCTGCCGTTGGGTCTCCCAGAGGGAGCACCAGATTGAGCCGCCAAAATCTGCTCACCCAGGGGAGAGGTCAGGCTGGTGCGAATGGCGGCCAGGATCTGATTCGGAGGTATGACCGAAGTCGGAATCGACTCCTCCCTGGACAGGTCGGAGTACTGCCGTGATAAGGCATCCGCCCTGATGTTCTTGGAACCGGGTAGGTAGGAGACCACGTAATTAAAACGTGACAAGAACAGAGCCCATCTGGCCTGACGTGGTGTCAATCTCTTGGCCTCAGAAAGGTAGGTCAGATTCTTGTGGTCCGTCAGGATGAGGACCGGAACCACCGAACCCTCGAGCAAGTGCCTCCATTCTTTAAGGGCCTGCACGATGGCCAATAACTCCCTGTCACCAATCTGATAGTTGCACTCCGCGGAAGACAGTTTCCGGGAGTAAAACCCACAAGGAAGCAGAGGACCCTCTGGTGTTCTACGCTGAGACAGAAGGGCGCCTACTCCCGTCTCAGACGCATCCACCTCGAGGACAAAGGGCAACCCAGGGTTGGGATGCGACAGAATCGGAGCCGACACAAAGGCGGACTTTAGAGCCTCAAAAGCTCGGATGGCCTCGAGCGGCCAGACCTGGGAATTACTGCCCTTCCTGGTCAGATCCGTGAGAGGCTTGGCTAGCATGGAAAAGTCCCTGATGAACTTCCGATAATAATTGGCGAAGCCCAAAAAGCGCTGCAGGGAGCGAAGACCACTGGGCTGGGGCCACTGTAAGACAGCCGAAACCTTCTCAGGATCCATGGAGAACCCCTCAGCGGAAATGATGTAACCTAAGAAGGTTACCTGGGATCGGTGAAATTCGCATTTCTCAAGCTTACCGAACAGCTTGTTCTCTCGTAACCGTTGCAACACTCGTCTGACATCCAGAATGTGGGTCTCCATGGATTCAGAATATACCAAGATGTCATCCAAATAGACCACCACACACTGCTGCAACAGGTCACGGAAAACATCGTTAATGAATTCCTGAAAGACTGCGGGCGCATTGCACAACCCAAAGGGCATAACCAAGGATTCATAATGACCGGTCCTGGTGTTAAACGCGGTCTTCCACTCATCGCCCGCCTTGATCCTTACGAGGTTATATGCCGCCCTCAGGTCGAGTTTGGTAAAGACCGTGGCCCCTTTAAGGCGATCGAACAGCTCGGAAATCAAGGGTATCGGGTAAGCGTTCTTGATCGTGATGCGATTGAGACCCCTGTAATCGATGCAAGGCCTCAACTCACCGCCCTTCTTTTTCACAAAGAAAAATCCAGCCCCTGCCGGGGACGAGGATTTGCGAATGTGTCCGCGTGAAAGCGCCTCCTTCACGTACTCCTCCATGGCCTCATTCTCCGCTACCGACAGTGGATAGACCTTGCCACGAGGAGGAACGGCACCAGGTTGTAACTCGATGGCACAATCGTATGGGCGGTGCGGAGGTAGGGCAACCGCGCGCACCTTATCGAATACATCCCGGTACTCCTCGTATTCAGGAGGCAACAGAGAGTCCGAGGAAGTACACAGCAACTTGACAGGCCCATGGATGCAACTAGCCCCACACTGCGGTGACCACGAGAGGATCTCGGCCGATCTCCAATCGAAAGTCGGATTATGCTTCTGGAGCCTGGGGTACCCCAAGACCACCGAGTAGTGTGGAGACGAAATAACCTGGAAGCAGACCGACTCTCTGTGAACGGCACCAATGGCTATCCCCACTGGAAGGGTCTCATGAGTCACGTGTGGCGGCAGAAGGGGTCTGCCGTGTATCGTCTCAAGAGCCAGTGGAGAACCTCGGGCCTGCAGAGGAATGGAATTGGCGGCAGCGAACACACTATCAATGAACAAACCACCAGCACCAGAGTCCACCAACGCCTGGGTCGTCACTGAGCCCCCGACCCAGGAGAGGACAACAGTGATCAGTGGTTTGTCAACACGGGAAACCGGGGACGAGGAGACTCCACCCAAGATCTGCCCCCAACAGGATCTCAGGTGCGAGCGTTTCCCGGACGGTTCGGACATGCCAACCGAAAATGCCCACCGAGACCACAGTACATGCATCGACCCTCACGTCTTCGGAGTACCCTCTCCCCCTCGGACAGGCGAGCAAAGCCCAGCTGCATGGGTTCACCCCCAGCCAAGTCATCCCCAGGAGGCGTGGGAGGAGAGGGAGGCACGGGTGGGACAGCAAAGGTAGGCGCCAATCTGTTAGGAGGCCTCCGCAGACTCTCCTTAAAGGAAGGTCTCTCCCTGAGTCTGGTGTCAATCAAAATCAAGAAAGAAATAAGAGACTCGAGCTCCACTGGTAGGTCCTTAGCTGCAACCTCATCCTTCAAGGCATCCGAGAGACCATGAGAGAAAGCAGCGACCAGAGCCTCATTATTCCAGCCCACCTCTGCTGCCAGGGTACGAAACTCAATGGCGTATTCAGCTACGGATCGTGAACCCTGTCTGATGGACATAAGGAGCTTCGCAGCAGAGGCAGCACGAGCCGGCACATCGAATACCCTCCGAAGAGAAGCAACAAAACCGGAAAACTCGGCAACCACCGGATTGTTGTTCTCCCATAAAGGGCTGGCCCAGGCCAAGGCCTTGTCCGAGAGCAGCGAAATTAAGAAGCCCACCTTTGATCTCTCAGTAGGAAAGGCATGTGGCAGCAACTCGAAATAAATGCCCACCTGGTTAAGGAAACCTCGGCACTGAGTTGGCTCTCCCCCAAAGCGCTGTGGAAGGGGGGCAGAACTGGTCATACCCCGAAACACCGCAGGCGCAACAACAGGTGTCGGGGTAGACTCTGGCACAACAACCGGAGCGGCAGTAGGAGCGGGCCCAGGAGCGACAACCGACCCATCGGCAACGGGAGCGAAATGAGCGTTCAAGCAGGGTTTGCAACGCCACGGCGAACCGACCCAACAGGTGATCCTGCTGATCAAGTCTGGCAACCAGCGTGGGTAGCGAGGATGGCCCTGTACCGTCAGAATTCATGGCTTGGTCCTAATGTCACGGAACCATGAACCAGACGTACAACAACAGATAAGTGAAAATAAGAAGGCTTTATTGAAAATCAAGCTGTAAAGCAAAAGTCCAAACGGATGGCGAAACCGAGGCAGAGTCCTTGCGAAGCCAGAGGTCAGGAACCAGGAGGGTAGTCAGACGAAGCCGGAATCAGGAACCAGCAGGGTAGTCAGACGAAGCCAGGATCAGGAACCAGCAGGGTAGTCAGACGAAGCCAGGATCAGGAACCAGCAGGGTAGTCAGACGAAGCCAGGATCAGGGACCAGAAGCAGCAGCAGTCTTAGAAGCATGTGAACACAGGAGGACCAAGCAAGGAACTGAAGCCACAGACCTCCTATATATATGAGCTAGGCATCCAGCTCCTCCCAGTGGGAAGGAGGAGCCGCAGGGTGGGAGGCTACAAGAAACCCAGAAACCAAGATGGCCGCCAGCACATGTCAAACGAAGGAGAACAGCAAGAAGGTAAGACCATGACAATCCACCAGATGCAAAGGCAGGATTTGTAAAGCTAACAATTCGGACAAGCTGGAATTTAGATGCTGGGCATGTGGGCGGCTGGGAGCCTATTTTATTTCTTCGATGTAGCAGCTGGGGCAGAGAAATTTGCCTGCTATAATCTACAGCTGGTGGTGTGCTGCTGGCAGTTGTGTTGCCTGTGACACCTTTTGCTATACCATCATTCCCATCAATAGAGGCTGCTGAGAGGTCAGGAGATACAGCGGAGGTAGACATGAAAGGTGAGGAGGAGAACAATTGGGACCCCTTTGTGTGGCTTTCAGGTGCTCTTGCCAACAGGTGTGGTGGGAGGTAAATGCATTGTCAAGCATGTGGTACCCAAATGGCTGTTTTTTTTTTGCCATTGTAGTGTATTAACACAGACAGGCTGTACAGGTTGCTTCTTTATTCACTGCACATCAGCATGCAACTAACTTCAGCCACACCCAGCTCCCAGACATATACATAATTGTAACATTTTGCAGACAGCAACTTAACCCGTTGCTTACCATACTACATTCCCTCCTCTCTTTGAATAAAACATAACATGCACAACGTATTAATAAGATTAACAAAATGCATGGATGAACAACTAAAAATTTAAACTATAAACTCCTGACTATACACATAGTCCTTAAGGTAGGCCGGTGGATTTGTTGCTCGTTTTTCTCTTGGCCATTCCGATGTGGATGGTTGTGGATTGAAGCCTGGATCACTGGCAGTATCATCACTACTCTTTGCCTGTTCGCCATCTTCCGATACTTGACCTTCTGACTCAATAAATTTCTTCACAAATGAGGAATTACGCACTTTTGTGTGTCCATCTAAATCCTCTAAAACCACTTGAGTACCTCTTTTCTCCTTTACAACATAAGGCTCAGGTTCAAAAGACGGAGCCAGTTTGTTAAACCGATCATTTTGAAGCAACACCTTATCACCCTGTTGAAGGCCACTAGGTTGACAATGGCGGCGGTGGTTTGCATACTGTTCAGCCCGGATCTTCCTTTCCTCATCAATATGCTGAAAAGGTTTCTGACTTGTAGGAGGACCCCCAATGTCTGGCAATTTTGTCCTGAATTTGCGACCACAAAGAAGTTCCGCAGGACTAATGCCAGTGACAGTATGCGGAGTTGTGCGATAAGCCAAAAGAAAACGCCACAGTTCCTTTTTCCAGTCTCTTCTCTCTAAATGAGCAATCCGCAAAGCTTTCAGCAAGGTTCGATTCTGGCGTTCCACTTCCCCGTTAGCCTGTGGCCAGTATGGAGTTGTACGATGATGTTCAATAGCATTTGATTTCAGATAATCCTGAAATTCCTGAGAAGTAAATTGGGCACCATTATCACTCACAATCCGTTTAGGCAACCCATGAGATGCAAAAATGCTCTCCAACCCCTCAATTACAGTTGATGATGTAGCTTTAGTGAGAACTACCACCTCTTGCCACCTTGAATAATAGTCCACAACAATTAAAAGATGGTGTCCAGATGGAATGTCGCACAGATCAATGGCTAAATCTTCCCATGGTCCCTCAGGTAGAACAGTGTGAGTTACTGGTTCTGGTTTAGGTTTGCTGCCCACCAACTGACATGCTCGACATGAAGAAACCAAACGTTCCACATCCTTGTCAATTCCTGGCCACCAGACTTTCTCACGTAATCTTTGTTTGGTGCGTACAATGCCTTGATGGCCCTCATGGGCTAAATGTAATGTACGTTTCCGTAAGTCTTTAGGCATCACAATACGATGGCCACGTATAACTAGTTGTCCTGCAATACTCAGCTCTTGTTTGATTCTGTGATAGCTTGGGTCACAATCCACCCAAACCCTTTGTCTTACACAATTTCTCAACCGAGCAATTTCCGGATCCACAGATGACAATTCTTCAACCTCCCGCGGTGTCAATGCCTGAGGCATGGCGTTAGTAGCCACAAAACGAATGTACTCTTCTGCTAGGTTATGAACAGGTGCAGAAGACTGAGGCAATCTGGAAAGTGCATCTGCCGCATTAGTCGGTCCAGGTCTGTACCGCACTGTAAAGCGATATGGTAACAATCTGAGAACCCATCTCTCAATTCTGGCGGATGGTTTTGAGCGTGGCGAATATATCACTTCCAGAGGCTTGTGGTCTGTGATGATTTCAAAATCAAGGCCGTAGAGATAGGTGTGAAACCTTTCACATCCCCAAACAACAGCCAAAGCTTCTTTCTCGGTCTGAGAATAACGTCTCTCTACATCAGTGAGGGATCTGCTTGCATACTGAATAGGCCTGTAATCGCCTGTGCATTGTCTCTGAACCAAGATGGCGCCTAACCCCACAGGGCTAGCATCGACAATAACTTGGGTGTGTGCAGTAGGATTGAAATAAGCCAAAGTTGTGGCGCAAGTCAGCCGTCTCTTAAGTTCATCAAATGCACCTTGTTCCAAAAAGCCCCACTTCCACGGGACTGCTTTGCGAGTCAACACTCTCAAAGGTTCACTGACAGTCGCCATATCTGGAATAAACTTGGCACAGTAATTCACTAGCCCAAGAAAACTGCGTACTTCTGCAGGGTTTTCAGGATTTCTGGCATCAGACACAGCTTTAATTTTACAGTCCTCCGGACCAATGCCCCTGTCAGACAGCACATGGCCCATAAAAGTCATTTTATTCATTTGAAATGTGCACTTCTTCTCATTTAATGTTAACCCTTTCTCCTTCAAGCGATTTAGCACTGCACGGAGACGTTCATCGTGCTCCTGTGTGTTTGTTCCCCACACAATTATATCATCAGAAATGTTATGCGTGCCTTCACAACCATGTAGCACTTGCTGAATCACATGTTGATAGGCCTCCGGTGCGGACGATACGCCAAACATCAACCTCTTGTATCTAAAAAGACCTTTATGGCTTGCAAATGTAGTGATGACTCTAGATGCTGGGGTCAATTCAATCTGATGATAACCCCATTTCAAATCCAGTTTACTGAAGACACTTGCCCCATTCATTGCATGTAGAACATCTTCAATAGTGGGAATTGGATGTCTCTCTCTCTGCACAGCTTGGTTAGCACATCTCATGTCCACACAAATCCGAATATCTGTGCCCTTCGGTACAACAACTAACGGCGATACCCACGGAGTGGGCCCTTCCACAGCTTCAATAATGTCAAGGTCTAGCAGCTCTGCCAGTTTGTGCTCAACAGGTGATCTCAGGCTATAAGGAAGTCTGCGTACTGGCTGTGCAATAGGCTTTACATGTGGATCAATGTGAAGCTCCAACTGAAAATCCTTTAATTTTCCAAACCCAGAGAAGCAATCTTTAAATTCCTCTTTCAATGCAGAAATAGCAGGAGACACCATATTCACTCTTGCGCTGCCTAGATCACGGCCAATCTGTAACACCCCTAGTGCCATTGCGGTTTGACGACCAAGCAGAGGCGACCCCGTGCCATCTACAACATAGAATTCGGTCTGCAATGGAGGACCAGTCTCATGTGTTTGAACAGAGGTATAAAATTTGCCTTTAAGTTGCAGTGGTGTACTGGAGCCATAAGTATAAATCTGTTTAGTGGTGTTACACAATTTAAGGTGATTTTCTCTGCCATTAAGACTGTGCCAAGAAGCCAAGTCCATAACATTGCATGTAGCTCCAGAGTCAATCAACACTGACACATCTGTATTTCCAATCTTAATGGTTAATGTCCCGGCTTGCAGAGAACACAGGGAAAATATAAATTCACAGTCAGGAGCACTCTCTTTATCCTCAGCTATAACATTTACTTGTGCAGATTGTCCTTTGGTTTTGTTATCTCTGGTTGTACTTCTACACACAGCTGCAAAATGACCTGTCTTTCCACAAGCATAGCACATTTTATTCTGTACCACAGTGCAGTCCTGACTTGTGTGTCCCTCCCTGCCACATTTATTGCAGGTGATGTGTAAAGTCCTCTTTGGAAAACTCTCTTTCCTACTCCAGATATTCCTATTATTATAGGTAGGTTTGGAGACTGTATTGACAGATGCAGTGTTCTTGGTTTCAATATGCAGAGCCTGGAGCTCAGACAGTTCAATGGCTCTTGCAATCTCCTGCAGACTAGTAAGTGTGAGACTAGGTTCTCTCAATAATCTCCTCCTGAGGTGCACAGATGTGCATTTCTCTATGACCTGATCTCTGATTATCTCCTCAGTTACAGTCCCAAAATCACAAGACTTTGCCAGATATTTCAGCCTAGTCACATAACTGTCTGTGGTTTCTCCCAGTTCTTGCACAGTCTGTCTAAACTTATATCTTTCATAGGGAATATTTTTCTTTGGCTCAAAGTACTCACTCAGTTTATTCATGGCTGTCTCATAGTCTGAATCTTCCCCTGTTGCTCCCAGGGTTTCAAAAATGTCCTGAACTTGAGGTCCAGCTAGATGCAGCAGCATGGCTCTCTTCTGAGCAGGTGCAGTCACTCCTGTGGCTATAACATAGAGCTGAAATCCCTTCTTCCACTTGTCCCAGCGCTGTGAGAGACTAGTGTGCTCTCCAGACACATCAAACGGTCCGATAGCCGGTAAATCCAGAAAGCTAGCCATCCTCGTCGCAAAAATGTAGTGTATTAACACAGACAGGCTGTACAGGTTGCTTCTTTATTCACTGCACATCAGCATGCAACTAACTTCAGCCACACCCAGCTCCCAGACATATACATAATTGTAACATTTTGCAGACAGCAACTTAACCCGTTGCTTACCATACTACAGCCATGCTTGTGGCAGGGATTGCAAATTGCAACAGTGCCATCGGCTGCACATGTGCTAAAAAAGGCCCACACAACTGAGCTGTGGGAAGTGGGTGGGCCGGGAAATAACAGCTCCACAATCTGATGGCGTAGGGTGGCTGCTCTCCACTCATCAATGATGGCTGCCTCTGGAGGACATCTTGCCTTGTTGGGGTTGTGTCTTTCCCTCACTTTCCTCCTCTGCTCTATGCGGCACCCAAGTTGCTTCAGTGACCTCATCATCAACATCCCCTCCATCCTCATCATCACTGGAGCCAACTTGGCAATACTCTGCAGTTGAAGGAATATGACTGCTACTTGGTTGTTTATCAGTGTTCTCCCCTCTCCGTAGGCTCATGTTCCTCTCTTCCTCTACCTGAGAACCAACATCAGAATCAAGCAATGCCTGTGTATCCTCCATAAGCAAGTGGCTGACACTGTTTTTAAATAATTCAGTTGACTCCTCCATGCATGATGCTGGGGCTATGACAGGAGTAGCTGTGGACAAGGAGGCAGAATAAGCCACTCTGGCAGCTGTGGTGGACTGCGCACTAGTGTCAGTTTAGGTCATAGAGGATGAGGATGGTTTTGTAAGCCAGTCTACCACCTCCTCTGCATGCTGTGGCTGGATAGCACTACACTATACTGACACACTATACTCACACTACACTATACTGACAACACTATACTCACACTACACTATACTGACAACACTATACTCACACTACACTATACTGACAACACTATACTGACACTACACTAACACACTACACTCTGAGTCACAATAACACACTAACTCGCTAGTAGCAAACTGAGCCTATCTCCAACAACACACTGCAAAAGGTTCCGGTGGGAAGGAACCTTTTAAAGTGTGGGGTGGGACTAGGAGCACTGAGTCATGATTGTCCAAAGTCATCATGACTTTGTCCAATCATGGCTCTGACAGTGCTCTGTGCCCTGATTGGGCAAAGCCCTGCAGCACGCAGTGCATTGTGGGGGCGCTTGGCGGGCAAACATCCCACTGAGTGCCCCACAAATTCGAACGGACGTTGTTTGGGCCGAACTTTTGCTTAGCTCGAACTGTTTGTCCAACTCTAATAATTAGCACTACTGAAGTATCTCTGACTTTAGAAAAAGTTTTTGTGCTACTTCAAGGCAACTGCTATCTGACTTGTGCCTATAGACTTTAATGGAAGTCGCCTACAAGTTGGATCCTCATCTTAATTGATCTGATTTGGATCCGAAATTACAGGAAGATTACCCAGGCATTCCCTGAAGTTGCTCCAAAGTCGCACTAAAGTCGCCAGGTAAAGTTGTACCGTAAGTCGCGTGACTTTCAGGTCCCGGCAGCGTGAACCGAGGCGCAGGGCCTGTTGACACTAGAATGCTATGTGGGAAACCCACTTTCTCTGACTGTCCCATACCACATTCAAATCGCAATGCCCTTGCAATCTGCAGCGGGTGTCAGTGCAAAGTTACGTCACATCAAACACAGTGCGCTTGCCCGCACCAGATCTCATGGTACAAAAGTACCATGCGATACTGTTTACTACGTTTCCAAAAGTAGTGCATGCACTACTTTTGGTGTGCTGCGATTTCAGCCCATTCAAAATGAATGTGCTAAAATGGCACTGCACAGAACTGCATTTGAATTGCACAGGAACATGCAGCGCATTTCTGTGCGATTCACATACAGTTTCTAGTGTAAATTACACATGAGGTTTGTCGAAGCAGTAAAAATGTACACTTGAGCCCCACACCTAAACGGATACCTCTTAGGCCCCTTTCACACATAGGAGTAAGTCGGCGGACTCAGTTTTTCTCAGCGGGGGATATAATAGGGTTTCCATCCGTCCAGATTTGACGGATCAGATCGGATTGGATGTCAGTGGACATGTCTCCGCTGACATCCGATGCCCCATAGAGATGCATGGGGCATCCATTCAGATCCGCCTGAAAAACGGTCCGCCATTGTGAAAGGGGCCTGAAGCTGCATAAATAGTGGAGGGAAGTGTACATATCCCACTGCAAAAATGACCCCCTCTGTTGTGTCTGGCAGGCAGTATCACCCTCCAAACAGAATCCATTTAGCTAAATAGAGGCACCCTTCTACTGCACGCAAAATGTGAGGTTTAAAGAGTAAAACAGGTGGTGAGGAGGCAATATAACGCATCCTCACTGTCTGCAAATGCCCTCTAAAGAGGCATCCAAACATAAGAGAGGCCTTAAAAAAATGCCTGAGTCTTGATTTTAATTGACGGTTCTAGCAGATTGGTGCTTCTTAATGGAGAAGAATAGGAAAGAATTTCCATGGGTATAAATCTAAAGAGCTTCTAAATCTATCTTACAAATTATTTTTAATGTACCATTTATTCCCTTCACATTCTCTTAAAACTCTCTGAGCAAAAGAAAAATGGTCCCAGGGCCGGCCTTTGGGGTGCGAGCTGTGCGGCCGCACAGGGCGCCATGGGCAACAAGGGCGCCGTGCGGCCATCACAGCTCACAGAAGATCAGGCCGCACAGCGGGAGGTAAGCGGCGACCGCAGCCTGGACAGGGTTAACACAGTCCGCGGCCGCCGCTTACCTCCCGCTGTACGGCTCGGTCTCCTAGATGCAGTCTGAGGCGAGCTGTGTATCACACACAGCTCAGCCTCCGATCCACGCTGACAGATCCCTCCTCCCTGCAGGGACACCAGAGGAGAAATCGTCAGCTCCTCCTCCTACCGCCCCTTCTCTTCCTCCTCCCGCCCCCCCCACACTCCCCGGGTATGTGTGGGCGGGAAGTTTAAAGAAAAAAAAAAGCTGCGGACAGCGTGAGGTAAGTGAGGTCTCTCTCCTTCAAAAAATGTAAGGGGGGTCTCTGATGTGAGGGGGGCTTTGTGTGGGGGGTCTGTGATGTAAAGGGGGCTCTCTGATGTGGGGGGCTCTGTGTGGGGCTCTGATGTAAGGGGGCTTTGTGTGGGGGGATCTGTGATGTAAGGGCGGCTCTCTGATGTGGGGGGCTC
The DNA here is from genome assembly GCF_965119305.1 of Pelophylax lessonae. NCBI lineage: Eukaryota > Metazoa > Chordata > Amphibia > Anura > Ranidae > Pelophylax > Pelophylax lessonae. The sequence continues at coordinate 587,995,895 of NC_138769.1, read as the reverse complement.
TGTTTGGGGTGGGGGGCTCTGATGTAAGGGGGCTTTGTGTGGGGGGTCTGTTTTGTAAGGGGGGCTCTCTGATGTGGGGGGCTCTGATGTGGGGGGTTTCTGATGTAAGGGGGGCTCTGTGTGTGGGGGGGACTCTGATGTAAGGGGCTTTGTGTGGGGGGTCTGTGATGTAAGGGGGGCTCTCTGATGTAAGGGGGTCTCTGATGTGGGGGTCTCTGTAAGGGGGGGTTTGTGTGGGGGGGTCTCTGATGTAAGGGGGGGCTTTGTGTGGGGGGTCTCTGATGTAAGGGGGGCTTTGTGTGTGTAGGGGGTCTCTGATGTGAGGGGGCTTTGTGTGGGGGGTCTCTGATGTGAGGGGGACTCTGTGTGGGGGGGGTCTCTGATGTTAGGGGGGCTTTGTGTGGGGGGGGGGTCTCTGATGTAAGGGGGCTCTGTGTGTGGGGTCTCTGATGTTAGGGGGGCTTTGTGTGGGGGGGCTCTGATGTGAGGGGGGCTCTGTGTAGGGGCTCTTTGATGTAAGGGGGGCTTTGTGTTGGGGGTCTCTGATGTGAGGGGGGCTTTGTGTGGGGGGTCTCTGATGTGAGGGGGGCTCTGTGTGGGGGTTCTCTGATGTGAGGGGCCTCTGTGTGGGGGTTCTCTGATGTAAGGGGCTCTGTGTGTGGGGTCTCTGATGTGAGGGGGGCTCTGTGTGGGGGTTCTCTGATGTGAGGGGGCCTCTGTGTGGGGGTCTCTGATGTGAGGGGGGCTTTGTGTGGGGGTCTCTGATGTGAGTGGGGCTCTGTGTGGGGGGTCTCTGATGTGATTGGGGTCTCTGATGTGAGGGGGGCTCTGTGTGGGGGGGTCTCTGATGTAAGGGGGGCTGTGTGGGGAGGGGCTCTCTGATGTAAGGGGGCTCTGGGTGGGGGGTCTCTGATGTAAGGGGGGCTCAGTTATTAGTGATCATAAAAAAGAAAAGTCAAATAAAGTGCAAAAAAGGTGTAAGAAAATGCGCGCGCGGAGGGGGGGGGGACGCCACAGGATTAGCTTGCACAGGGCGCCTGAACACCTAAGGCCGGCCCTGAATGGTCCCTTGCAGTGGGGCTGCCCCCGCACTGCAAAGGTTAAATACCTGTGTAGGTTCTACCTTTTCCTGCAGAAATGGGAGGGGGACCTGGATAGGACCCTTATGACTAAACAGATGGACCATAACCCTGTTTGCTCACTGTTCCTCTATATCCAGTAGATACCAAAAGGTTGGCTTCCCAATGGCGCAGATCAGGCCCCATTCTTTAGTACGGCTTCCAATTACTCTTTATTCTTTAAACACCCTTTCTCAATCCCCCCCCCCCCTATTTTTTCTCCCTCTTCTACTATTTTTTTTATCCTTACCCTTTTATGGCTATTCTTGGCTTTCTCTTTCCTCTCTCTACCTTAAGTGTAGGGTAATTTTCAACCACTCACCCACTATATTACTTTATTTAAAATAAGTATTTTTGGCCATGTCAAAGTCTAACAAATTCACTGTCTAAAGGCATACTAGGCAGGGCGATAGATTACCTTTTTTTTGTACATAGCATTGTATTTGGGCTGTTTACATTACTGCTTAATGTATTCCCTTTGTGTAACTTCATATGCCCACAAAAGTGTGATTTGTGTTGATATTGTTGGCCACAATTGGGTGGACTGTTCTATATGCCATGCTGAAAGACGAAAAAAACTGACAAATATAAATACTTGTTTAGGCCGAGGATGTCACAGTGAACAATTTCATATACCTGATCTTCAGCTTTCACAACAGCAGGGGCTCTCCTCTTCTCCCCTATACTCTGGCAGCAGACTGTCGCTCAGCATCCTCAAATACACTGCAGGGCTATGGGCTCTGAACAGGACTTGATGTCCTTAGAGGACCTGCAATCATTTGAGCAAAAAGAAGAAGAGGATGCAAGAACTGGTCTTACTGCCTGGAGCTGAGGGTCGGGTAGGTAAATCTGCTTTTTGCAGCCCCCTAGACCTAAACAAGCATTTAACCCTTGCAATGTGGGGGCAGCCCTATTGCAAGGGTCCATTTTTTTTTTTTCAATGGAGTTCAGGATAATGCCCAGAAGGCATACAGTAGCTTGCATCTGTCCATGATTTGGGGAGACTGTCCTTTTGGAACCAGATCCCTTTGTCCCTCATTTTGGTTTGCTGTAAAACCCCCATAAAGAAATGTAGTATTTAATTACCTGGGGTGCTATACTGCAGTAAAATGTATCCAACTACTAAATTGTTGAGTTAATTACTTTGAAAAGCCAGTGTAAAGCAAAAAAATAGAGGTTAAAAAAAACAACAAAAAAAAAAACGTGCAGATTAAACCAGTTATTATTTTGCATATCAGTTTTCATGGTCCACATAACTGGTGCATCTCAGGAATGTGTCCTTTGCCCACATACTTTACACTAAAAGGTGTCCCTCTTTCTCATTTTAGTTGGGAGGTATGGGAGTGCAGTCCTTCACTTCACGTTTCCCAGAGATTGTCTCCGCAAGGGGTTTTCCCTCTTGTAAAGCCTCGTACACACGCACCGATTGTTGGCCGACCGATCGGCCATCTTTTGTCCAGTGTTGTTGTGCTGGTTGAAATGTGCTCTAGACTGCACACAAATTTTGTCGGCCAACAACAACCAACTGCAGAAGTAATGTCATGTTCTGGTCTACTTTTCGTGTGTTTTTTCTTCTCTGAGCATGCCCAGTCTTGATCATCACATTTTTGTCTGCCGAAATCTGTACTGACTGAGGAACAATCCGCCGTTCTGCTGACGGCCAACAAAAATTTTATAGCATGCACACCAGATTTTGTTCGTCCGAAAAGTAGCAGTCGGTTGTCGGAAGCATCATACTAACAAGCCGACAATCGGCCGATCGGACGTTGGCCGAAAATTTACGGCCAACAATCGGTGCGTGTGTACGGGGCTTTAGTGTCAAGGAGTAACTCTTTATGAGTCCATAGATTTCTTCCAATTTCATCCATTCCAAAGGATCAGTTTCAATCACTGTTATATTACATATACTGCAGAGGAAATTTCTATTGCAATACAAATCTGAAAGCCACTGTTGATTGCACACAGTGGGGTTGATTTAATAAAGGCAAATAGACTGTGTATTCTGCAAGTGCATTTGCACGCACTTTTCCCAGAGCTTAGACAGAGCTAATCAAAATGAGAGCAACTGCACTTACAAAGTGCACAGTCATTTGGCTTTACTAAATCCACCCCAGCATTTGCTGGCTGCAGATACTAGGCCATCTGAATACAGCCTAAATCACAGTCATTTTTGGCCTGTTGTTCATATTCATCATATAATTGTTATTTTTTTGTTCGTAGGAAATCAATGTCAAGCGGCAGCTGCCAAAGCCGGCAGAATATTAGCAAGCATAAAGAAAGGGATTTATTCCAGAGATAAAACTATAATTCTACCACCTTATAAAACTCTGGTCCGACCGCATCTGGAGTATTCTGTCCAGTTCTGGTCGCCAGTCCTCAGGAGGGATGTGTTGGAGCTGGAGAGAGTCCAGAGAAGGGCAACTAAACTAATTAGGGGATTGGAGGACCTTAATTATGAAGAGCGTCTACAATTGCTTAATTTATTCTCCCTGGAGAAGAGACGCCTGAGAGGGGACATGATAGCAATTTACAAATACCTCAATGGTGATCTCAGCATAGAAAAAAAAGCTATTCAGTCGCAAGGATTGCATGAGGACACGAGGACATACAATGCGATTAGAGGAGAAGCGTTTTAACCTCAGGCAATGCAGGGGGGGGGGGGGTTCTTTACTAGGGCTACAAGATTGTGGAATTCTCTACCACAAGAGGTAGTTTCTGCGGGAAGTATGGCTACATTCAAAAGACTCTTGGACATACATCTCAAGGATCAGAACATTAAGGGGTATGAGAGATGATTAGGGTTACACACACCTACACAGTTTGAACTGGATGGACTATCAACCTCAACTACTATGTAACTATGTAAATCTAGGACACCTTTTTGCATCATCAGCAGCACAATGTGAAAATGAAGGTTACTTTTTTTAACCTGCAATTGAATAGCATATTGATATTTAAAGAACCTTAAGGCCCCTTTGCACTTGTGCGACCTGAGGCTCCATTTACATATTGGGGTCTCAAGTTGTGGGCAGAATCGCAGATCCCAAATCATTGCTAATCGCGGGACGCCCGTGCGATTCCAAGGACTTGCAGTAGCACCCCAAACACGGCACGATTTTGCTGCGATTCTCGCCAGACAAATCGCGGTAAAATCACACAAACAGAATCGCAGGACGCATGTTGCCCAAAAGAAGTTCTTGTACTTTTTTTGGGCGACAGGCGTCCCGCGATTCTGTTGCGCGATTTTCCTGCAATTCGTCGGGAGACAATCGCTGCAAAATCGTGCTGCGTTTGGGGTGCCATTGCAAGTCACGGCAATCGCACGGGCGTCCCGCAATTTGCAATGATTCGGGATCGTGAGCAGAATCTAGGCCATTCCGCACATGACCCGAGACACCAATATGTGAATGGAGCCTACAAGTTGTGCGTTTTTTCCGTCCCAAGGTCAGGGACTGTGCTACAGGAGAGGCTTAGCCTGTGCTGAAAACCACCAAAGGTGGCTGGTAAGGGTTTCTTATCTTCACACTGGCTGTGAGTTCCGTGAGAACAAAAAAGGGAATGGGCTGTTGTGTGGGTGTTAACTGTTTATAGCTATGCACTGGTTCTGTGGGTGGAAGTAGGCGGGGCTACTATCATACGTAAGCTGCCATGGAAGCACCAGGAAAAGGAATTACCAATAGATGTGTAATAGACAAATTACTTAAAGTGGTTGTAAACTTTCCCCTACAACTTTATCACATTTAAATCAGCATAAAAAAGCCTTATGTCCACTGCTTGTAGATGTCTCCTTACTTGCTCAGTTTTGTTGCAATCAGTCCTGTTCTTTATAATGACGTCACCGGCGCATGCGCATTTCTCCCGTGATTCACGGTACGTTCTGTGTGCTGTCTGTCCTTTTACAGGATGCCGTGTCTGTAATATAAACTCCCTGCGGCACAGCAATCAAACCCCGCGAGACTGCAGAGTCATTCAAAGCTTCTTCCTACACCCCATGTGACCGTGTGACATCACATGGGGTGTAAACCTCGGCATCAGACTGCATACTGCAGTGGAGATCAGCCGCAGCATACAACGGACACAAGTAAACATTACAAGATCAGCACAAGTAAATAATGTGGAATAAAACAAGTCGGCTAAGAGCACCGGGGTATGGTTGCCATAGGAATGTTTGATCGAGAATGAGGCTTGGTTAACATCACAGCAAGGGCTTAATGAATGGGCAGAAGTACACTCTACTGCAGACTCGGAAAACAATACTTAAGAATTTAGGGATGATCGAACTTTTGAAAAGTTCGGTTCGACCAGAACACCTGAATTTCCCGAAAGTTCGGTTCGGATTGCCAAACCCCATTGAAATCAATGGGACCCGAACTTCGGGAATCAAAAAACACAATTTTGAAGCCCTAAAACCTAATAAATGGCCCTAAAAAGTGCCTAGGGTTCTGGGTCATGCCCCAGGGACTATGAATCAGGCAAAAGAAAGTTCTTAAAAATTGGCGTTTTTGATAGAGAGCCATTTATTGAAAAAATTATTGAAAAAAAAAATATGTAATTTCTTTGGATTTAGTGTCTGGGGGTCTAAAAGTGTACCGGTGAAGTTTCAGCTCTGTAGCATGTCCAGAACCAGAATTATAGCATGCCAAACCTTCAAAAATGACTTTTTTGCTTAACCGCGCCTTTCTTTTGCTCCTAATCAACTGCACAGCCAACGTGTATGATGGGGACATAATGCAGTGCACTGGGAACAAGATTAGAGTTTTTTTTTTTTTTTTGGAAAAAGGTGCTGTCTCTTTAAATGTGGATATAATTAACGGGTGTCAAAAAAGTCAAAAGATGTATGTAGATGCAGTTTATTTCATGTAAAATGGTGTTTGGTGCACTTTAACCACTTAACAACAGGAAGATTTTACCCCCTTCCTGACCAGGGGGTATTTTGCGATTCGGCACGGCGTGACTTTAACTGACAATTGCGCGGTCGTGCGACGCTGTATCTAAACAAATTTGGCGTCCTTTTTTCCCCACAAACAGAGCTTTCTTTTGGTGGTATTTGATCACCTGTGCGATTTTTTGATCACGCGCTATAAACAAAAAAAGAGCTTCAATTTTGCAAAAATAGCAATATTTTTCACATTTTTTTATATGAAATTCCCCCCAAAAAAATGTAAAAATCTAAATTTTTTAACATTTTCGGCCAATTTGTTTTATGCTACCTATGTTTGGTAAAAAAAATCGCAAAAAGCGTATTTTGATTGGTTTGCGCAAAAGTTATCGCGTTTACTAACAAAGGGAAAGATTTTTGTCATTTTTGTTGTGTTTTTTTTTAACGCGTAATGGCGGCGATCTGCGATTTTTTTGCGGTACTGCGACATTGCGGCAGACAGATCGGACCCTTGACTGACATTTTTGACACTTTTGGGGTTACCAGTGACATTTCTACAGTAATCAGTGCTATACATATGCACTGTTACTGTAAAAATACACTGGCAGTGAAGGGGTTAACTTTTTTTGAAAGGGAGGGGCTATGTGTATCCCTAGGGGCGTGCTTTCTACTGTGATTGGCTGTGGCTTCAGATGTATGAAGAGTGATCAACGGTTCTACATAGTAGAACCATATGATCATCCTTCATACACAGGGGAGAATGACAGGCAGCTTGTTTACACAAGCCGCCTGACTTTCACCCTCTCCCCCGCCGATCGCAGAGTGACCGGCGGACATCGGGTCCGCCGATCACACGCGCGGGGGGGTCCGTGACCACGCGGGAGCGGGAGCGCGCCTCCGGGGGCGCGCGCTCGCTCCCTAGACCCTCACAGGCTAGCGACGTAGACCTACGTCGATTTGCCTGTGAGGGGCTGACTGCCGACGTAGATCGGCGTTAGGCAGTCGGCAAGTGGTTAACTTGAATTCTCACAAGAAACAGACATATATGCATGGATACATTGAGGGTTAGGGTTAGGGGCCACAATGTAGTGCACAGTGAATAAGATTAGAGATGTTTTGGATGAATACTGTTGTCTCTTGACTTTGAATAGAAGTAAAGGATGCTTAAAAATTGGGCCTTTGGTGGTGCCGACGATGCCTTGACACCATAACCCTATGAAAGTGCTGGTCATGAAGGCAATAATTGCCTTTGTAAGGAAAAAAATTGCAATGATATGCATCTGTGAAACAGGTGCGCAAAAATTGTTGTTTGGGTGTTGGCGGAGCCATCCCACTGTAAGCCCAAAGAGCTGGTGTTGAAGTGGGCGAAAAAAATAAGAAGATGTGTACTTGTGGATCAGGTGAGCAAACATTGTGTTTTGGGTGTTGGCGGAGCTTCCCCACCGTAAGCCCAAAGAGCTGGTTTTGAAGAAGGCATAAAAATTACGAAGGTGTGCACCTGTGGAACAGGTGCGCAAACATTGTATTTTTGGTGTTGGCGGAGCCTCCCTACCGTAAGCCCAAAGATTTGGTTTTGAAGAAGGCGTAAAAATTATGAAGGTGTGCACCTGTGGAACAGGTGCGCAAACATGGTATTTTTGGTGTTGGCGGCGCCTCCCTACCGTAAGCCAAAAGATTTGGTTTTGAAGAAGGCGTAAAAATTATGAAGGTGTGCACCTGTGGAACAGGTGCGCAAACATGGTATTTTTGGTGTTGGCGGAGCCTCCCCACCGTAAGCCCAAAAAGCTGGTGTTGCAGAAGGCCAAAAAAAAAAATTAATCTTTTCTAGTGGAAACTAAAATGAGATTCTGTGAACCTAAACATAACGAGAGGAGGGTTGGAGGGTGGCACCCTGGTCCAGGCTTAAACTGAGGCTCAGCTGCCACATCGCAACGATAGACTAGTCTACAAGGTCTGCATCAGGTGCATCAAAGCTTGATATCCATGACTGATTCATTTTAATGAATATCAAACGGTCGACTGAGTCGGTGGAGAATCTCGTTCGATGGTCTGTAATGAATCCTCCTGCTGCGCTGAATGCCCGTTCCGATAGGACACTGGAAGCAGGGCAGGCCAACAACTCCATGGCATACTGGGCCAGTTCTGGCCAGTGGTCTAATCTTAAGACCCAGTATGCCAGTGTATCGGATTTTTCACACGAAAAGCCCTCTGTGTCACTTTGTGCCCTGACGTAATAGTCCACCATGTGATGCAGACGCTATCGATGCGATGTGGCAGCTGAGAGGCCTGGGCGGTGAGGACTAAAAAAAGGCCGAAAGGCATCCGTCAACCGCACGCCTTCTCCAACGCTCCTCTCGTGACCCGCAGTAGAGTCCATGGTAGGTTGTCCCCGCCCCTGCACCCTACAGGAGTCGGGGAACGTGTTCACCAGAGTCCTCTTGAGACTGTCCTCAAGGGATTTGATCCTGTGGACTTTCTGGGTGGATGGGAAAAGCTCAGAGACTTTTGACTTGTACCGGTGGTCAAGTAGGGTGGCCAACCAATAGTGGTCAGTCTCTTTAATGGCCTTGATTCTGGAGTCCTTTCGCAGGCTCTGAAGCATGATGCTTGCCATGCCTCGCAAATTTGCAAAGGCCTGAGAAGCTGACTCCTCGTGGTCACTCAAAACGACATGATCTTGAACGTGCTCCTCCTCCCAGCCACGTACTACTCCAAAGTGTCCCGAGGGAGTCAAACTAGGCCTTGCAGATTGCCGCATGTCTTCCTCCTCCTCAAAGCCTGCAAAAGTTCCTGAAGAATCGTCGTCCTCCTCCTCCTCTTCCACCCCTGGATCCTGCTCAGGCCTCTGGGAGCTAGGCATAATGGGGTCAGGAATCTCAGGATAAAGGGGGCCTTAAGAGGCAAGGAAGTCCTCCTCTTCCTCCAGCTGCTCTGCCTCCAGTGCCCTGTCCATAATGCCACGCTGTGTGTGCTCCAACAGAAACAGTACCGGTAGGGTGTCACTGATGCATGCGCTGTCCCGGCTGACCGTCGTTGTGGTCTCCTCAAATGGCGAGAGGACAGCGCATGCATCCTTAATCAAAAGCCACTGCCGTGGTGAAAAAAAGCCCAGGTGCGCTGAGCCAGTGCTGGTGCCGTACTTGCAGAGATATTCATTGAGGGCCCTCTGCTGCGTGTACAGGCGCTGCAGCATAGCCAAGGTGGAGTTCCAGCGGGTGGGCATGTCACAGACGAGGCGGTGTACCGGCAGGTGAAACTCGCGCTGCACTTCGGCCAAACCTGCAGTGGCACTGTACGACCGCCTGAAGTGACTGCACACCCTTCTTGCCATCCTTAGCACATCCTGCATTCCCGGGTAAGAGTTCAAAAACCGTTGTACCACGAGATTCAGGACATGCGCTAGGCATGGCACATGGGTCAACTTTCCCTGACGAAGGGCGGCCAGGAGGTTTGACCCATTTTCGGTAACCACCATTCCTGGCTGCAGCTGGCGTGGTGTCAACCACCTCTAGGCCTATGCCTGCAGAGCCCCAAGAATCTTAGGGGCAGTGTGCTGCCTGTCCCCTAGACACACAAGCTGCAGCACTGCGTGACACCTTTTGGCCTGAGACATAGAATAGCCCTTTGAACGCTTACGTGGTACCTCATCATATTCAAAGGACCATTCTGCAGAGGAGGGCATGGAGGAGGAGGAGCAGGAGGGTGTAGAAGTGATAGATCTACTCGGATCAGCGACAATATTAGCTGTTTGCAGATGTGGGGGCAATACTGGCTGCAGCACCGAGCCCTGGCCACAATCCCTTCCGCTGGCAAGCAGTGTCACCCAATGAGCAGTGACAGAAATGTACCGTCCCTGCCCATGTTTGCTTGACCAAGTGTCAGCCGTCAGGTGTATCTTACGGCTGACTGACTTGGCCAGGGACGACACTACATTGCCTTCCACATGTTGGTATAGGGATGGCAGGGCCTTACGGGCAAAGTAATGCCGACTTGGCACCCGCCACTGTGGAACTGCACATTTTGCAAAGTCGCGGAAGGGAGCAGACTCTACCAGATTAAATGGTAAGAGTTGCAGAGCCAGTAGTTTTGCCAAACTACTGTTTAGACGCTGGGCATGTGGGTGGCGGGGAGTATACTTTTTTTTCGTTCCAGCATGTGTGGAATCGAAATTTGCCATCTAGATGTTACAGCTGGTGGTGTGCTGGAGGTAGATGCGACACTGCATGCTATATCATCATCCCTGTCAGTAGAGGCTGCCAACAGGTGACGAGTGACTATAGCAGGGACAGACTGATGTGCAGGTGGAGCATGAGGAGGAGCGCGAGGAGGACAAGGAGGCCTACTGACCGATCTTTGGCCCTTTTGCGGGTTCTTCAAATGCTCCTGCCAACGGCCAAGTGGTGGGTTGTCAAATGCCTGGTTGGGCAGCTTGTACCCACGTGGTTGACCTTTTTGCCACGTTTTATTCCCTTATGACAAATCTTGCAGATCGCAACTGTTCGATCTGCATGAGATGTCTCAAAAAAGGCCCAGCAAGAAGAGGTTTGTATAGTGGCCCAGGAGACAACAGGTGCGGCCTTAGATGGAGTGGGTCGTCTGCTCTCCCCTCTTGCTTGCTCTGCCTCCTCCTGAACCTCAGACCCAACATCAGAATCCATAAAGAACTGAGCATCGGGCAGGAGTAGATGGCCGACACTGTGGTCAAACAGCTCAGCTGACTCCTCTGCCATGTCTGAAGTTGGGTCTAAGGGAAGACTTGAGGTGGACATGGACTCATCTTTATTTGCTCTGCCAACTCCAGAAGACTGACCACTTTTCTCTGCCTGGGTCACTGTAGTTGCTGATGATGACGATGATGAGGGTTTGGTAATATAGTTCACCCCCTCCTGTACGTACTGTGGACGTATAGCTTGGCCACTGCGGGAGAACAATCAAAATGGTGGCCTGGCTGAGGACTGACCACCACGTCCAACCTTGCCTCTAGACACCCTAGAAGCTGTGCCCCTTTCCGCAGCAGGGCCACGTATGCCTTTCCTTGGTCTACCTGACATAGTTGTCACTGAGGCTTTATCAACTCTGCGCGGTGAAATTCACCTGCAAGACGCACACTGCTATGCGACCCAAAGTTGTCGCTAAATACAGCAGAGGTGTGTGACGCAGAGTAGCAAAGCCTTTTGCAGTGGACTTAAGCTTACAACAAGAACAGCTGTTAAGTTGTCACTGAGGCTTTGGCAACTCTGCGCGGTGAAATTCACCTGCAAAACGCACACTGCTATGCGACCCAAAGTTGTCGCTAAATACAGCAGATGTGTGTGATGCAGAGTAGCAAAGCCTTTTGCAGTGGACTTAACGCTTACAACAAGAACAGCTGTTAAGTTGTCACTGAGGCTTTGGCAACTGTGCGCGGTGAAATTCACCTGCAAAACGCACACTGCTATGCGACCCAAAGTTGTCGCTAAATATAGCAGATGTGTGTATCGCTGAAATGTATTTTGCACAATAGCTGACTAGCAAGCACGTATACCTGCTGTAGATATATCAGCAGTGCAACGTGCTCACTAGATGGAACCCTGACACTTAAAAGTATTCCTACAAAAACTAGATTATTGAATCTAACTATAGTGGTATATAGTACCCTAACTACACTGCATATCCCTTTCCTCACACTAAAAGAACAGCTCCATACAGCAGAAGATCATTTCTAACTGACACTGTCCCTTTAAATTTTTTTTTTTTCTCTAACTCAAACAGCACAATCGCTGTATTTCTAACTACACTGACAATCATTCCGTAAGCTGACTGCTCTTCTGCTGATATGGAGCTTTACAAGCAATCGGCTATGCAGCAAACGTTGTTTAACTACTTGCCGACTGCCGCACGACTATTTACGTCGGCAGTCAGCCCCTCACAGGCAGAGCGACGTAGTACTACGTCGCTAGCCTGTGAGGGTCTAGGGAGCGAGGGCGCGCCCCCGGAGGCGTGCTCCCGCTTGGTCACGGACCCCCCCGCGCGGGTGACCGGCGGACCCGATGTCCGCCGGTCACTCAGCGATCGTCGGTGCAGAGGGAGAAAGGCAGGCGGCTGATGTAAACAAGCCACCTGTCATTCTCCCCTGTGTAGAAACAGTGATCATACGGTTCTACTATGTAGGACCGTTGATCACTGTTCCTATACCTCAAGCCACAGCCATTCACAGTTAGAATCACGCCCCTAGGGACACACATAACCCCTCCCTCTCAAAAAAAGTTAACCCCTTCACTGCCAGTGTAATTTTACAGTAACAGTGCATTTCTATAGCACTGATTACTGTAGAAATGTCACTGGTAACCCCAAAAGTGTCAAAAATGTCAGTCAAGGGTCCGATCTGTCCGCCGCAATGTCGCAAAAAATCGCAGATTGCCGCCATTACCCGTTAAAAAAAAAAACAACAAAAATGACAAAAATCTTTCTCTTTGTTAGTAAACACAATAACTTTTGCGCAAACCAATCAAAATACGCTTTTTGCGATTTTTTTTTACCAAACATATGTAGCATAAAACAAATTGGCCGAAAATGTTAAAAAATTTAGATTTTTACATTTTTTTGGGGGGGAATTTCATATAAAAAAATTTGAAAAATATTGTTATTTTTGCAAAATTTACGCTCTTTTTTTGTTTATAGCGAATGATCAAAAAATCGCCCAGGTGATCAAATACCACCAAAAGAAAGCTCTGTTTGTGGTAAAAAAAGGACATCAATTTAGTTTGGGTACAGCGTCGCACGACCGCGCAATTGTCTGTTAAAGTCACGCAGTGCCGAATCACAAAATAGGCCCTGGTCAGGAAGGGGGTAAAATCTTCCGGGGCTTAAGTGGTTAACACAGCAGGAGAAAAACAAATGCTTCCACTCTCTTCCAAAGCCTCTGTATTACAGTGCTAGAGGTTAGGCGGGGCTATGTTATATACTGGGGGGCGTATTCACTCCCGATTGGCCTCTGGTCCCCGTAGTCACTCCAATCCCGTTCCTAGCAGACTCCTGCCCCCTCATTGGCTTTTACTGACGTTTCTGGGCCAATCACGGGCAGGGCCGGCGCGACCCATAAGGCAGGTCAGGCAGCCGCCTGAGGGCGGCAGGGTGGTGGGGGCGGTAAATTTTCATACCTCCCTGGTCCTGGAGTCCTGGCGAATCCTGGAGCAGAGCAAGTTCCAGCATTTGGCTCCAGTCATCTGCCCGGGAGGGGCGCGCTAATGTGGGCACCAGGCAGCACCGTTTCACTTTCACCCCCTCCCCTCCGCAGCCCGTGCCATGATCTCTGCTAGTCCGCTCGGCTCCACACTCTCCCCGCCCACCGGCCGCCTTTCAGAGAGCAGACTGCAGCCTCCCTCTCCTCCTCCCACGGCTCTGATGTATTCCTGTACACAGACAGGAGGAGTCGGGGAGGAGGAGGGAAATCCTGCCATGCTCCGCGCTGATCTGAGGTCTGTCTGTGATTATTACAATTCAGATGACACTCGGGGTCAATATAGATGACACTGGGGGGGTTACAATATAGATGACACGGGGGACAATATAGATGACATGGGGGGGCAGTATAGATGACACTGGGGGGGGGCAAGGGGACAATATAGATGACACTGGGGGGGGGACAATATAGATAACACTGGGGGGGACAATATAGATGACACTGGGGGGGGGACAATATAGATGACACGGGGGGGACAATATAGATGACACTGGGGGGGACATTGGGCAATATAGATGACACTGGGGGGGGACAATATAGATGACACTGGGGGGGACAATATAGATGACAGTCAGGGGGGGCAATATAGATGACACTGGGGGGACAGACGAACAATATAGATGAGGGAGGGGTTACAATATAGATGACATGGGGGAAAATAAATATAGATGACAGTGAGGGGGGACAATATAGATGACATGGGGGGACAATATAGATGACAGTGGGGGGGGGACAATATAGATGACACTGGGGGGGACAATAAAGATGACACTGGGGGGGGGACAATACAGATGACACTGGGGGGGACAATATAGATGACACTGGGAGGGGGACAATATAGATGACACTGGGGGGGACAATATAGATGACACTGGGGGGGACATTGGGCAATATAGATGACACTGGGGGGGGACAATATAGATGACACTGGGGGGGGACAATATAGATGACAGTGGGGGGGGGGCAATATAGATGACACTGGGGGGACAGACGAACAATATAGATGAGGAAGGGGTTACAATATAGATGACATAGGGGAAAATAAATATAGATGACAGTGAGGGGGGGACAATATAGATGACATGGGGGGACAATATAGATGACACTGGGGGGGACAATATAGATGACACTGGGGGGGGACAATACAGATGACACTGGGGGGGACAATATAGATGACACTGGGAGGGGGACAATATAGATGACACTGGGGGGGACAATATAGATGACACTGGGGGGGGGGAACAATATAGATGATACTGGGGGGAACAATATAGATGACACTGGGGGGGGGACAATGATACGGGGGCGGAACAATATAGATGACACGGGGGGAACAATATAGATGATACTGGGGGGACAATATAGATGATACTGGGTGGGCAATATAGATGACACTGGGGGGGGACAATGATACGGGGGAGGGGAACAATATAGATGACACGGGGGGAACAATATAGATGATACTGGGGGGACAATGACACTGGAGTGTGGAACAATATAGATGACACTGGGGGGGGGGGACAATATAGATTACATGGGGGGGACAATATGGATGACACTGGGGGTGTGGAACAATATAGATGACACGGGGGGATAATATAGATGACACGGGGGGGGGACAATATAGATGACACTGGGGGGGGACAATATAGATGACACTGGGGGTGTGGAACAATATAGATGACACTGGAGGGGGGGACAATATAGATGACACTGGGGGGGGGGGACAATATAGATCACACAGGGGGGAATAATATAGATGACACGGGGGTGTGGAACAATATAGATGACACCGGGGGGGGGGGGGAACAATATAGATGACACTGGGGGGGACAATATAGATTACACAGTGGGGAATAATATAGATGACACTGGGGGTGTGTGGAACAATATAGATGACACTGGAGGGGGGACAGTATAGATGACACTGGGGGGGGGGGGCAATATAGATGACACGGGGGGGGATTATTCTAGTAGAGGGGGTGGATATTAAATCTGACCACCACCCTCCTCAGCACAAAGCCTCCCTCCTCCAAAGCGCCCCGTAGGACAGTGACCACTTAGCTCCCACCACCCCACAAATTAAATAGATACTGGCTTCTACAAAGGGGCCAAACAAGTTATCTGGGACCCTTGGCACCCCGCTAGAGATGTGGATCAATCACCCCAGGTGCCCACATTAGTGCCGCCCTGCCAGGCAAGTTAGTGGAGCCAGGTGGTGGAAATTTTTTTTTTTACTACTGTACTACACGATCCAGTGCAGGCAAACGCATTACATTTGCAACCTGCATTTGGGGTGTCATTAAATTAACATTAACACCCACGGCAGATTGCAACTGCAGTGCGTTTTGAAGAATGCGGTGCAGGAAACGCACATATAACGCAAGTTTCCTGCACTTAGTCTGGATTTGTGGGCTTTTGTTCTTTTCTCAGGAAAGTCCCACAAAAAGCAGGACAGTTGGGAAGTATTTTTGATTGATTTGTATTAAAAGGGGGAGATTTGTACTGGGAAGGGGGATTTAGGTGGGAGGATTTATGAGAGAACTGGGCATTTAAGGGGTGGAAAAAGAATTGTGCTGGGTAGGGGGATTTGGGGGGAGAGAATTTGTGCTATAAATGGGGAAAATATTTACTTTAGGAGATCTGCGCTAGAAGAGTGATTGGGTTTGGGGGATTTTTTGCTGGAAGAAGAAATTTGGGGGGATTTGTTGTGCTGGGAAGGGGGATTGGTGGGAAAGAGGATTTGTGCTGGGGGTATTTGGAGAGGGGGTATTGGGTGGGAGAGGATTTGTACTTGAAATGGGGGGTTGTGCTGGGAGGGAGGATTTTGGGGGGTGGAAGAGGATTTATTATGAGAGGGGTATTGGGGGAAAAGAGGATTGGTGTTGGGAGGGGAATTGAGGGGTGTGCGGATAAGTGCCAGGACAGGGGGATTGTGCTGGGTCTGGGGAGGTAGAAGTGGGGGAGCATACAAATTAGTGCTGGAGGGGGAGGAGTGGGGATTTTTGCTAAAAGGGAGAAGTTGGGGGGGGGGGATTATTTTGTACTCTCCTTACCACTACACTCCTGTCCCCTGCATTCTTTACATTACACGCTCCTGTCCCCTGCATTCTTTACATTACACACTCCTGTCCCCTGCATTCTGTACATTACATGCTCCTGTCCCCTGCATTCTGTACATTCCATGCTCCTGTCCCTTGCAGTCTGTACATTACATACTCCTGTCCCCTGCATTCTGTGCATTACACAATCCTGTTCCCTGCATTCTATGCATTACACACTCCTGTCCCCTGCATTCTATGCATTACACACTCCTGTCCCCTGCATTCTATGCATTACACACTCCTGTCCCCTGCATTCTATGCATTACATACTCCTTTCCCCTGCATTCTATACATTACATACTCCTTTCCCCTGCATTCTGTACATTACACAATCCTGTCCCCTGCATTCTATACATTACATACTCCTGTCCCCTGCATTCTGTACATTACACACTCCTGTCCCCTGCATTCTGTGCATTACACAATCTTGTCCCCTGCATTCTGTGCATTACACACTCCTGTCCCCTGCATTCTATGCATTACACACTCCTGTCCCATGCATTCTATGCATTACACACTCGTGTCCCCTGCATTCTGTCCATTACAAACTCCTGTCCCCTGCATTCTATGCATTACACACTCCTGTCCCCTGCATTCTATGCATTACACACTCCTGTCCCCTGCATTCTGTGCATTACGCATAGCAGTAAAAGCATATTTATGGGTACAAGGAAACCCGGCTTTTGTTTAACCATACTCTTAAAGCGGAGTTCCCCCAAAAAGTGGAACTTACGCTGATCTGTTTGCACCCCACCCCTCCAGTGACACATCTGGCACCTTTCAGGGGGGGAGGGGGGGAGGGGGGAACGGGTACCTTTTTTTGACAGGTACCCCTCCCCACTTTCAGGAGACAGAAGTTCAGCGCCATCACTCTGAAGTTCAGCCCTCCTCCTTCCCCCGCCACCGGGGCAATTACAAAGCACGGCGCTTTATGCATGTGCAGTAGGGAACTGGCAGTGAAGCCGAAAGGCTTCACTGCCGGTTTCCCTTACGACAAATGGCGGCGGCAGCACCAGACAGCCGTTCCCGAAAATCATCTGGGGTGCCCACATTGCAGGTTCCCTGGAAAAGTAAGTGTCTATATATTAAAAGTCAGCAGCTACAGTATTTGTAGCTGCTGATTTTTCATTTCTTTTGGGGGGTGGAAGAGGATTTATTCTGAGAGGGGTATTGGGGGAAAGGAGGATTGGTGTTGGGAGGGGAATTGAGGGGTGTGGGGATAAGTGCCAGGACAGGGGGATTGTGCTGGGTCTGGGGAGGTAGAAGTGGGGGAGCATACAAATTAGTGCTGGAGGGGGAGGGAGTGGGGATTTTTGCTAAAAGGGAGAAGTTGGGGGGGATTATTTTGTACTCTCCTTACCACTACACTCCTATCCCCTGCATTTTTTACATTACACACTCCTGTCCCCTGCATTCTTTACATTACACACTCCTGTCCCCTGCATTCTGTACATTACACACTCCTGTCCCCTGCATTCTGTACATTACATGCTCCTGTCCCCTGCATTCTGTACATTCCATGCTCCTGTCCCTTGCAGTCTGTACATTACATACTCCTGTCCCCTGCATTCTGTACATTACACACTCCTGTCCCCTGCATTCTGTGCATTACACAATCCTGTCCCCTGCATTCTGTGCATTACACAATCCTGTCCCCTGCATTCTATGCATTACACACTCCTGTCCCCTGCATTCTATGCATTACACACTCCTGTCCCCTGCATTCTATGCATTACATACTCCTTTCCCCTGCATTCTATACATTACATACTCCTTTCCCCTGCAATCTGTACATTACACAATCCTGTCCCCTGCATTCTATACATTACATACTCCTGTCCCCTGCATTCTGTACATTACACACTCCTGTCCCCTGCATTCTGTGCATTACACAATCCTGTCCCCTGCATTCTGTGCATTACACACTCCTGTCCCCTGTATTCTATGCATTACACACTCCTGTCCCCTGCATTCTATGCATTACACACTCCTGTCCCCTGCATTCTGTGCATTACACACTCCTGTCCCCTGCATTCTATGCATTACACACTCCTGTCCCCTGCATTCTATGCATTACACACTCCTGTCCCCTGCATTCTGTGCATTACACAATCCTGTTCCCTGCATTCTATGCATTACACACTCCTGTCCCCTGCATTCTGTGCATTACACAATCCTGTCCCCTGTATTCTATACATTGCACACTGCTGTCCCCTGCATTCTATGCATTACACACTCCTATCCCCTGCATTCTATGCATTACACAGTCCTGTCCCCTGTATTCTATGCATTACAAACTCCTGTCCCCTGCATTCTGTGCATTACACAATCCTGTCCCCTGCATTCTATACATTACACACTGCTGTCCCCTGCATTCTATGCATTACACACTCCTGTCCCCTGCATTCTATGCATTACACACTCCTGTCCCCTGCATTCTATGCATTACATACTCCTTTCCCCTGCATTCTATGCATTACATACTCCTTTCCCATGCATTCTATACATTACATACTCCTTTCCCCTGCATTCTATACATTACATACTCCTTTCCCCTGCATTCTGTACATTACACAATCCTTTCCCCTGCATTCTGTACATAATGTTCTCCTTGACCCTGTTCTCTGTGTCATGTATTCCTAAACCAAGCACTGACTACAGCTTTCTGTGTGTTACATATTGTATTACACACCCTGGACCCCTGCAGTCGGCGTTATGCATCCCTAACCAAACACTAACTGCAGCACCCTGTGCATTGCACATCGTCGATCCCTTGCCTTACATACTCCTGCACTATATACACAATACTGTACATTACATACTTCTGCACTATTTACACAATACTGTACATTAAATACTTCTCACCAAAGTCTTCCGTATCTCAACAGTTACTGGTTGCTATGCAGTCCCTGACTATTTTAAAGAAGGTCTTCTTTAAGGTAGGCTCAGATAAAGTGTAAGCTCTCTGTATATTTTCATTGTCTGCAAAACCATATGCAATGGAAGCTTTGCATTCTTTTTTTTTGTGATAAATGTGCTGGAGTTTATAAGTATTCGTGAGATTCTTGCTTGTAGCATAGCAGTAAAAGCATATTTATGGGTACAAGGAAACCCGGCTTTTGTTTAACCATACTCTTAAAGCGGAGTTCCACCCAAAAGTGGAACTTACGCTGATCTGTTTGCACCCCACCCCTCCAGTGACACATCTGGCACTTTTCAGGGGGGGAGGGGGGAACGGGTACCTTTTTTTGACAGGTACCCCTCCCCACTTTCAGGAGACAGAAGTTCAGCGCCATCCTTCTGAAGTTCAGCCCTCCTCCTTCCCCCGCCACCGGGGCAATTACAAAGCACGGCGCTTTACGCATGTGCAGTAGGGAACTTTTGGCTTCACTGCCGGTTTCCCTTATGACAAATGGCGGCGGCAGCACCAGACAGCCGTTCCCAAAAATTATCTGGGGTGCCCACATTGCAGGTTCCCTGGAAAAGTAAGTGTCTATGTATTAAAAGTCAGCAGCTACAGTATTTGTAGCTGCTGATTTTTCATTTTTTTTTCCCCCAGTCAGAATTCTACTTCAAGCTACGTGCACCACAGGTCACTTCCTCCCTCAAGTGTCCCTCATTCTGAAGTTTAAAAGTTATAAGGAATGCAGGTGGCAGGTGAGGGGGGGGGCACCAAAATGCACCTTCGCCTGTGTAGACAAAAATCCTTGCACCGGCCCTGATCACGGGCTTTTAAAGCCCACTTCCTGTCCCATTGCATTTTGGGGGGTTCTGGTGACCCGAATTCCGAAATTTTACCACAAAAAGTTCGGAATTCGGCCGAATTTCGAACACCCAATGTTCGGGTCAAACCGATGGTCGACCCAAACCGTTCGATCATCCTTACTTAAGATGGCACTGCCTTACCACTGGAAAAAAATTTTTTTTATGTTTTTTAAAAAGTAAGTAACATAAGATTGGAGCTGAATTATAATGGCTATAGTTTGATAATAACTGAATATAATGGACTAGATGAAAAGAAGCATCAGAGTGGGAGAGTTTACTTCCTCTTTAAGGCACTGTAAACTTAAAGCGGAGTTCCAGCCTTTTCTGTGTTTATTAAAAGTCAGCAGCTACAAAAAGTGTAGCTGCTGACTTTTACTAAACACTCACTCACCTGTCCCACAATCGAGCGATGCGGCCACCCGAAGCCTCGATCCTCTCCCTCTGGTCTCGGCGGCACCGGCATCACTGGTGTGGGCACCCGGCTGTGACAGTTTGCGGCTTCACAGCCGGGTACGCACTGCACGAGTTGCGCTGGGCGTCTTGATTGACTGGCAATCTTCTGGGACCTCTGACATGTCCCAGAAGATTGCAGGGAGAGAGGGGGAGAGGAGAACTTTCGCTCAGGGTGCCGCTGTCAAAACTAGGTACCTACCCCCCCCCCAAAAAAAAATGACATGCCAAACGTGGCATGTCAGGGGGTTAGGACTACCTAAAGCGGAAGTTCCACTTTTGGGTGGAACTCCGCTTTAAGCAGAGCACTGAACTTCACTCCAGCATTTAGACAGAGCAGGTTCATGTATAACAATCATAAAACACATAGCAGCCATCAACGTTTAGCAGCCAAAAGCAGGCATAGCAGCTATACAATGCATAGCAGTCATTAATATTAAAGCATTATCATATCATAAGCAGCACAAGGAAGGCTTAATATACCTCAGACCAATAGCCCTGGCAGGACAACCTACACCAGGCCACTGGTCTGCAAAGGTTAAAAACAGCAAACCCAGGTATTAGCGCATTAAACAGTAATCCAAACCTGCAGAGCCAGGCATTGCTGAATTAATAGAAAAAAAACTCAACTTTGCACAGCAACACCTGTATATCAGGCCATGCATTAGCAGTACTGTAGACAAAACAAAAATTGTGAGGCATTATTGAAACAAACAGAACTTTCAGAGAATTCCTGTGTAACATTTGGCTAAAAGATATGCGCATGCACGCATGAATGTTTGCAGAAGGGCTTTCAGAAATGCGCATAAGTGGTGCGTGCGACGTATGTTGGTGCCAGACAGACTATTTTAGGATGCCTCTGCCTGTTCTGTAATGCTGACTGGTATTCCGCTGTTCCCTGTGTCCTGTGTACTTCCAGTTTGGTTTCCCCAGTTGCTGACTTGGTTTACTCTGTCCTGATCTCAGATCCTGCTAGTCTTATCGTTATTTCTGACCCGGCTTGTCCCTGACTTGGCTCTACTCCTGATTTGGTACCTCGCTCCCCTGCTGCTTTGACCCCAGCTCTCCTGTGACTTTGCTTCTGTTTCAATCCTGGATTCCCAACTTGTTTGAGTGCCTGTCTGACTACCTGTGACCACAGTTCTGTGACCCACTGTGCATTCCTGCTGCAAGGCTGCTTAAGACTCAGACCTGTCACCCACTCCATTCCTGCAATGCAAGTGGAGTGCTTCCTTAAACTCAGCTGAACTACGTCGCATTGCTACTGCTCCTGATCTGATGGTTCTCCTGTCTCCCTGGAATCGCATCTCCCGCTGCAAGCTCCCGGATCTGCACCTACAGGCACTCGTGTTCCTCCTGTCCCTCGGCACCCTCTGTTTCACTCTCAGTGGGTTCTGGGTAAGAGATACAAGAGAGGCCGACCTCATCATTTCAGTCTCCCTTCAGGTACGTGACAAGAACTATAAACAGCAAATAGATCTACTTTGGCAGCCTGACATTTAAACCGCATAATGATCATGACAGGCCATGGTTTAAGGTTACCTACCTGTGCAGCACACATCCCTGACTGGCTCTAAGGTGATGGGAGAGGCTCTATTCCTTAACAGGTGGCCACCAATACACCCCCAGGCAGCCACCTGGGGCTCCCGGTCCCTACTACCGTGAGCCGGAAGTTATCCCAACACCATCTTGCTGCTCCCTGTTGACCCCAAATTTGCCAGGCACAGTCCCCATATCCCTCTGGAAAGGACAGCCCGCAGTACAGCCACAGGAAGTAGACAAGAAGCCATCTTGGAAGGTGGCAGCCACCCTAAGAACAATGCCAGCACTTTGCAAGGGAAACAAAACAAACATAGAGCCCCAGACTAACCAAATAGTGTGTGGGGCCACAACTTACCAGGGAGGAGAGACTGGATTAGTCCCAACAAACAAGGCAGAACGGTTTTACCTGCAATCTGAGACCATTATCCTGTACCCCAGTTCCTGAACCTGGGGGAAGCCTCCCTCGTATAAGCGGTTTACACCCAGGCAGAGGGAACTTCGTCACAGGAGAGGCTGAACCTGTGTGGCTGGCCAGATGAATCTGGCAAAGTAAGAGTAAAATAAAAATCTTCTTTACATAGTTATAACTGGTTGAGCTTTTGAGGAACAAAAAGAGAATTCCGCCTTAGTGGAGGTGACTCATTTATATAGTATAATCAGTCCTGATTGGGCGAGGAGCAGAGCCTATACCCATACATGTATGCTGCTATGCTTGTGTCAGAAAACTGTCATGAATGGATTTTCATTCATGAATGGCTTGCTTATGGTTGTGATCTGTGATTGGCCCACAGCAATCACATGATACCTGGCTACCTGTACTATGTGATTAGCTGTAGCCAATCACAGATTGCAACCATAAGCATGGTGCTCATATTAACCCATTAATGACAGCTAAAATAATTGCTTATACAGTGATCATCACTGCATAATCGATAACAGTGTAACAAAAATACATAAATAAATCCCTGAGTACAGTAGTACAATGTCACTATGGTGACACTGAACGACTGTCACCAGAGCAGAATCTTGGGATGCCAAGGTAGTGTCTTAGGAGATAGGTCTTAGGTTATTCAAGTTATTTTTTGCGCTATAAATTAAAAAAGACCAAACATTTTGTAAAAAAATCAATTTTTCTTATTTTCGGTTTTAAAATTTTGCAAATTTAGTAATTTTTCTTCAGAAATTTTGACCAAAATTTATACTGCTACATATCTTTGGTAAAAATAACCCAAATAAGTATAAATTATTTGGTCTTTGTGAAGATTATAGAGTCTTCAAGCTATGGTGCCAATCTTTTAAAATTGATCACACCTGATGTGCTGACGGCTTATCTAATTTCTTGAGACCCTAACAAGCCATGACAGTACAAATACCCCCCAAATAACCCCTTTTTGGAAAGCAGACATTACAAGGTATTGGAATGGAGGCATGGTGAGTTTTTTGAAGTTGTAATTTTTTCCACAATTCTTTGCAAAATAAAGATTTTTTTTTTCACAAAATGGTCATATTACCAAGTTATTTCTCACACACTGTATAGGCATACGTGCAACTACACCCCAAAATACATTCTGCTACTCCTCCTGAGTTTGGCAATACCACATGTGTGGGACTTTTCCCCAGCCTGACCACATACAGAGGTAAAACATCCAAGTAGTACCTCCAGGTGTTCTAGGAGCAAACATTACACATACAGTATAATTTCCTGACAACCTATCACACTTTTGAAGGCCCTGGAGCACCAGGACAATGGAAATGCCCACAAAATGACCCCATTTTGGAAAGAAAACACCCCAACACATAATCTAGGAGCCATAGTGCATCTTTTGAACATGACATTTTTTTTCCACAAGTTTTTTTGGAAAATGTGGAAAGAAAATGAAAATGCTTTTTTTTTTACACAAAGTTGTCCATTTATAAGATATTTCTAACACATAGCATGTACATAGCAAAAATTACACCCCAAAATACATTCTGCTACTCCTCCTGAGTATGGCGATACCACATGTATGAGACTTTTACATAGCCTAGCCACATACAGATGCCCAACATTCAGTGAGCACTGTAATTTCCTAACTACTTATTACAATTTTTTGAGGCACTGTAGGGCACTGATAAGCACTGTAGTGGCATGGATGTGGCACAGTAAGCGCTGACATGACATGGATGAGCACTGATGTGACATTGATATGGCACGGATGAGCACTAATGTGGCATGGATGTGGCACAGATGAGCACTGACGTGGCATGGATGTGGCACGGATGAGCACTGATGTGGCACGGATAAGAACTGACAGGGCATGGATGAGGCACGTATGACCACTGACGTGCCATGAATGAGGCATGCATGACCACTAATGTGGCATTGATGTGGCATGGATGAGCACTTACATGGCATTGATGTGGCACGGATGAGCACTGATGTGGCACGGATGAGCAATGATGTGGCATGGATGTGGCACGGATGAGCACTGACGTGGCATGGATGTGGCACAGATGAGCACTAAAATGGCATGGATGAGCACTGATGTGGCACGGATGAGCACTGACATGGCATTAATGTGGCACGGATGAGCACTGATGTGACATTGATTTAGCACGGATGAGCACTGACGTGGCATGGATGTGGCACAAATGAGCACTGATGTGGCATGGAAGAGCACTGATGTGGCACAGATGAGCACAGATGTGGCACGGATAAGCACTGACATGGCATGGATGGCCACTGATGTGGCATGGATGAGGCATGCATGACCACTGACGTGGCATGGATGTGGCACGGATGAGCACTGATGTGGCACGGATGAGCACAGATAAGCACTGACATGGCATGGATGTGCACTGACTTGGCATGGATGAGCACTGACGTGGCATGGGTAAGCGAGCACGGATGTGGCATAGATGAGCCACAGATGAACACTGAGGTGGCATGGGTGGGTAGAGATGAGGCATGGATGTGGCACGAATGAGGTATGGATGTGGCATGGATGAGGCACAGATAGGTGTAGAGGAGGCAGAGGATGAGTGCAGCTGCAGTCTCTCTCCTCTCCTCGCTCACTGTACGGATCGTTGTGTACAGTGTGCGAGGAGAGGAGAGGAGAGAACTGAACCGGACATGCGCTGGTTTGTTGACAAGTGATTGCTCCGTCATTGGACGGAGCGATCACATGGTAATGAGCCACTGTCATTGGCCCTTTACCACGATCCGTGATGGGCCGGGTCCCCGGGACCTGGCGAGCATGGACGCTTCCATGTGCGCGCCATTGGGGGCGTGCGAGAAGTGCGATTCTGGGAGGACGTCATAGTATGCCCTCCCAGAATAAGCCGACCGCACTGTAGCCATCATTTGGCTATGGCCCGGTCGGCAAGTGGTTAAGTATAGGGGTGATCAGCTCATGTTTAAGAGGGGAGCGGAAGGTACCAATATAGATTTGTATAAGGAGAAGTCTTAAAGTAACTTAGTTTTATGCCACCGTCACTCAAGAGCACAGCGATGTCTCTTGAAGATTCTAGTGTCATCAGTTTGCCAAGGTAATGGCAAAGAATAGGGATGTACTCTAAGGCCCCTTTCACACGAGCGATCCGATCAGATTCGCCTGTCAGTTTTTAAGGCGGATCTGATCGGATCCCCGATGCATCCCTATGGGGGCAGCGGATGTCAGCGGAGACATGTCCGCTGACCCCCGCTGCCTTCCGCATCCGATCCTGTCTGTGAAATCTGGACAGATGGAAACCCTATTTTCCATCCATCCAGGGGATCGGATCAGGCGGTCCGCTCTCATCCGATTCCCCCGTAGAGATGCATGGGGCTCTGACATCTCCCTCTCCGCACACAGAGCGGAGAGGGAGCAGTCACCTTCCTGCTCAGAGGGGATCTGTGTTTACGATCCCCTGTTGAGCAGCACGGATCCGCCTATGGAGGTGGACCGTGTGAAAGAGCCCTAAGGCTAGATTCACATGTATGCTGTTTTCTGGAGTGTTTTTGAACATGCAATTTAGATGCGTTTTTTTTCCCAGGTCGCTGTTCATGATTGACGCTGGATTTACTTTGGGGACATTGTTTTTTTTTATTAAAGGAATTGTCAAAAACTCTGTTTTATTTCTTTTTGACACTTCTTTAGGTGAATGAGTAGGGGTACAATGTAGGGATCGACCGATATAGTTTTTTCAGGTCTGATACTGATTTTCCAGCCACCCTTCAGGCCGATATCAGGTGCTGATATTCTGCAAAAAGTGAATATCGGCCTCCAATAACCGATCGATCCCTGGTACAATGAACCCCACACTCATTCACATGGGAGGGGGGGTGTCGGGGATTCCGATATGCCCCCTCGCCCACAGACCCCCACAACCACCAGCCAGGGTTGTGAGGCAGAGGCCCTTGTTCCCATCAACATGAGGATAAGGTGCTTTTTGGGGGGGGGGGTCAGAACCAAACCACTCCCCAATGTTGTGGGGATGTGGCCTGGTAAGGTTAAGGAGAGGGCACTAGCTCCCCCTTTCTTGGCCTGCATGCTCAGAAAAGGGTCTGATATGGATTTTGGGGGGACCCCACGCCATTTTTTTCTTTAATTTTGCCACTGGGTTTCAGAAGGGCCTGGTATGGATCGGGTGTGGAGGGGGAATACCATGCTGTTTTTGTTTTATTTTTTCCTTGCAGACAACTCTTTTTCTCATCAGCAGTATATAGCAGTCTTGTGACTTCAATCAGTGTCTGGTTAAAGCTTGTAGGAGGAGTTTTCATTCTACTCTCACCGTACTATGAGGCTGCAGGGCACCTGACCCTCAGTCTGGACAGTGCTGATTGGAACTGTACTGATCACATGCATCCTCCCAAGAAAAAAAAAACTCTCTAGCAATACACACCAAACTGGGCATGTGTAGAGTGCCCTTAAAGCTCCGTACACAAGTACTGATCGTCGGCCGAACGATCGGCCGTCTTTTGTCCAGGGCTGTCGTGTCTGTTGAAAACTGCAAAAGACTGCACACTAATTTTGTCGGCCAACAACAGCCGACTGCAGAAGTGATGTCATGTGATGGTTAACTTTCCTTGTCTTTTTTCTTTTCTGAGCATGCCCAGTCTTGCTAATCTGCTGTCTGTCGGCCGAAATCTGTAATGACTGGCGAACAATCGGCCGTTCTGGTGTTGGCCAACAAAAATTTTAATGCCTGCACAACAGATTCTGTTCGGCCGAAAATGCGCTGACGGCTGTCGGAAGCATCATACTAACAAGCCTACAATCGGCCGATCGGTCGTCGGCCGAATATTTACGGCCGACAATCGGTACGTGTGTACGGGGCTTAAGGCTCGGTTCGGTCACCAAATGGATTGGGGACAGTGGAGGAAGGGGAGGATCAGATAAATCAGGCTTTTTAGAAAATGTGCAGAATTAACCCCTTAGGTTCAACAGTGAGTGTAACAAGCATGCTTTATTGCATATACACACTGATTTTATTGTTGTGGGTTTAGTAACACTTTAACCACTTTACCATCTGAGGATTTTGCTCTTACGTCCAGGCCACTTTTTTGCGATTCGGCACTGTGCGACTTTAACTGACAATTGCGCGGTCGTGCGACGCCGTACCCAAACGAAATGTATGTCCTTTTTTTCCCACAAACAGAGCTTTCTTTTGGTGGTATTTGATCACCTGTGTGATTTTTACTTTTTGCGCTAAAAACAAAAAAATAGCGTAAATTTTTTGAAAAAAATAACAATATTTTTCACGATTTTTATATGAAATTCCCCCCCAAAAAAATTTAAAAATCTAAATTTTTTTAAATTTTTGGTCAATTTGTTTTCTGCTACATATTTTTGGGGAAAAAAATCACAATAAGTGTATTTTGATTGGTTTGCGCAAAAGTTATTGCGTTTACTAACTAAGGGAAAGATTTCTGTCATTTTTGGTGTTTTTTTTTTTAACGAGTAATGGCGGCGATCTGCGATTTTTTTTTTTGCGGGACTGCGACATTGCGGCGGACAGATCGGACTCTTGGCTGACATTTTTGACACTTTTCGGGGTACCAGTGACATTACTACAGTAATCAGTGCTATAAATATGCACTGTTACTGTAAAAATGACACTGGCAGGGAAGGGGTTAACTTTATTGGAGAGGGAGGGGTTAATGTATGCCTGGTGCTTACTGACGTGTGTGGGGGGAGGTGACTGAGTGACAGAAGGACAGATCGGATGTTCAGCTATGCTGAACCCTGCAATCTGTCACTGCCTGTCACTTAGGAGATCCGCCCGCTCTGTTTACACAAGCAGGCGGATCTCCACACACGATTCCCCGACGATTGGGGAAGAGCAGCGGCTATCGCCGCTGCTCCTCCCCTGGCCCGACTCCTGCTGTGACTGAACACAGGGGGAGCGAGCCTCCGGTGGCGCTCGTGCGCCGCCCACAAGGGGAGGAGTCCAGCGACGTAGGTCTACGTTGCTGGACGATAACGAGCCACATTGCTGCAGTAGCAGCAATGTGAGCAGATGACAAGTGGTTAAAGGAGTTGTAGAGTCAGAAGGTTTTTTAGCTTAATGCATTCTATGCTTGGTGTGGGGGGGCGCTCAAAGGGAGGGAGGGGCCAGGAGAGCCAAAGAGGTGGATGTGGCCTTCTCTGTGCAAAACCAACTGGACAGAGAGGATAAGTATATGTTCATTATTTTAATTGAAAAAAAAAAAGAGACTTTACAATACTTCAAGCCCCATTCACACCTAAGTGTTCTACTTCTCTCTGCACATGCAATGCCTTGTAAATGATCTTGCAGCATTCTGGGACCTGTGATGTGGGGTGAATTTCTGCTTCGATCGCCTAGGAGTACCTGTCAAGAGGAGGAAATGAAAATGCAGAACTTCAACTTTTTTCGTTTTTCAGGAATTAAGATAATAAAGGTCTACAGGGCAAAAAATGGAAAATCCTACTCCAAAAAAAATGCTGTAATGCTCAGCACTGCAAAACAAATAGAACACAAGAAAAGCCTTTAAAATGGTCTGAAAATGCTGTGCTTTGTCATCCAAAATGAAAATGGGTGGATTGGAGAGATCCCATTGGAAGATACACTGAGCCATGTATTACAGATAGATCTGCAGACTTCCATCGTGCCAGTACAGGTGATAGGAAAACAATATTCGCAGATCACTTAACACCAAGAGGGGGCAGGGACAGTCAGAGTAGTGCTGACCGGTATTTCCTGTCCTTGATCAGGCAGACACACACATGACACAACCACGAGGTCAGCTACAGGAAAATGCTGAGTGGTGCGCTAAACCCCGCCCACTAGAAATACAGGAATAGGCAGAATGCGTGCCCGACTCCTCCCACTGAGTGCTACAGGAATAAGCCTAGTGGCGCGCGTGACTCCTCCCACCAACAGTTACAGGAATATGCCGAGCGGTACGCCTGACTCCACCCACTAGCAGTGTCGTACTATGCCCTGTGTGTCTGACTCCGCCTACTAACCCATATAGGGGTCTTTCGCTTTTTCACGTGGTTTGTCATAGAAATGGCAAATCCCTCCCCCTCATACACCGGGGTATGCTGGGAG
This sequence comes from Pelophylax lessonae, assembly GCF_965119305.1. NCBI lineage: Eukaryota > Metazoa > Chordata > Amphibia > Anura > Ranidae > Pelophylax > Pelophylax lessonae. The sequence continues at coordinate 587,966,279 of NC_138769.1, read as the reverse complement.
CTGTAGCTCCTTCCACTGACGACAACCACACGCGCGTCCTGGAACTGACATGAGGCAGCGAACACTGAATACCAGGTAAGTCACGCACTCCGACAGGCAGCGCTATTGTCGCGCCCCCCCCCCCCTTTGCCCTGCGGTAAGATGGCGGCTCCCGCTTGGGACGCTGTTGAGCGGCACGTGCTGTGTGATGGCGCCGGCCGCTGACCTCTAAGTGCCGGAAGCAAAGTCGGCGGGAGCGTGCGCAGCAGCGGCCCGGGGGAGGAGAGGCGGCCGGAAGAGGCCGGGCTGTGTCGCTGCTGCAGAAGCTCGGGGAGGGTGTGGGGGGCTTGGCCTGCGTGTGACAAGCAGTGCGGGCCCGCCGCTGTCACTCACTCGTCTTTCCTTCCTCCTATCCCGCACTAATCCTTGCCTGTCTTCCCCCTCCTCTCTCTCCTTCCTTCCTCCTCTGTGTTATCATCGTCACCCCGGGACCCGCTCCGTACCGGAGGATGCTCTTGTTCGTAGAGGTGAGAGGGGGAGCGGGGGGCGCAGGAGGCCGCCATGTGACTGAGGCCGGCCTGACAGCAATCCGCACACCGGCTCTGGGACGGCCCGGGGGGCAGTGCTGGCCTTGTGAGGGGAGGGTGGTCGGACAGAGGGTGGGGGAGGGGAGGCCTGAAAGACACCGCAGTGACCTTATGGCAGAACTGCTCCTGGATCAGTCAAGGTTATACCGGGGGGAGAAGGGGCCCACCACACCGGACATATGGCAAGTTCCCGGCCTGTGTGTGCTGGGAGCTCAGCACGAGGAACTCAGAGAGCATGACCGACCTCCGTGTGGACACAGGCCTACCGGGAGCCTCATATACCAGAGGGGGGGAGGGGTGGTGACCTCATATACCAGAGGGGGGGGGAGGGGTGGTGACCTCATATACCAGAGGGGGGAGGGGTGGTGACCTCATATACCAGAGGGGGGGGAGGGGTGGTGACCTCATATACCAGAGGGGGGAGGGGTGGTGACCTCATATACCAGAGGGGGGGGAGGGGTGGTGACCTCATATACCAGAGGGGTGGTGACCTCATATACCAAAGGGGAGGGGTGGTGACCTCATATACCAGAGGGGGGGGGTGGTGACCTCATATACCAGAGGGGGGGAGGGGTGGTGACCTCATATACCAGAGGGGGGAGGGGTGGTGACCTCATATACCAGAGGGGTGGTGACCTCATATACCAGAGGGGTGGTGACCTCATATACCAAAGGGGAGGGGTGGTGACCTCATATACCGGGGGGGGGTGGTGACCTCATATACCGGGGGGGGGGGTGGTGACCTCATATACCGGGGGTGGTGACCTCATATACCAGAGGGGGGAGGGGTGGTGACCTCATATACCAGAGGGGGGAGGGGTGGTGACCTCATATACCAGAGGGGGGAGGGGTGGTGACCTCATATACCAGAGGGGGGAGGGGTGGTGACCTCATATACCAGAGGGGGGGAGGGGTGGTGACCTCATATACCAGAGGGGGGAGGGGTGGTGACCTCATATACCAGAGGGGGGAGGGGTGGTGACCTCATATACCAGAGGGGGGAGGGGTGGTGACCTCATATACCAGAGGGGGGAGGGGTGGTGACCTCATATACCAGAGGGGGGAGGGGTGGTGACCTCATATACCAGAGGGGGGAGGGGTGGTGACCTCATATACCAGAGGGGGGAGGGGTGGTGACCTCATATACCAGAGGGGGGAGGGGTGGTGACCTCATATACCAGAGGGGGGGGAGGGGTGGTGACCTCATATACCAGAGGGGTGTGACCTCATATACCAGGGGAGGGGCGTGACCTCATATACCAGAGGCGGGGAGGGGGAGTGACCTCATACCAGAGGCGGGGAGGGGGAGTGACCTCATACCAGAGGCGGGGAGGGGGAGTGACCCCTTATACTGGGGGGGGTGACTTCATATACCGTGGGGGAGGGGGAGAGAGTGACTTCATATACCGTGGGGGAGGGGGAGAGAGTGACTTCATATACCGGGGGGGAGGGGGAGAGAGTGACTACATATACCGGGGGGAGGGGGAGAAAGTGACTTCATACACTGGGGGGGGAGAGGGAGAGAGAGCGACTTCATATAATGGGGGGGAGTGACTTCATATACCGGGGGAGGGGGAGAGAGTGACTTCATATACCGGGGGGGAGGGGGAGAGAGTGACTTCATATACCGGGGGGGAGGGGGAGAGAGTGACTTCATATACCGGGGGGAGGGGGAGAGAGTGACTTCATATACCGGGGGGTGGGGGAGAGAGTGACTTCATATAACGGGGGTGGGGGAGAGAGTGACTTCATATAACGGGGGTGGGGGAGAGAGTGACTTCATATAACGGGGGGGGGGGAGAGAGTGACTTCATATAACGGGGGGGGGGGAGAGTGACTTCATATAACGGGGGGGGGGGGAGAGAGTGACTTCATATAACGGGGGGAGGGGGAGAGAGTGACTTCATATACCGGGGGGAGGGGGAGAGAGTGACTTCATATACCGGGGGGGAGGGGGAGAGAGTGACTTCATATACCGGGGGGGGGAGGGGGAGAGAGTGACTTCATATACCGGGGGGGGGAGGGGGAGAGAGTGACTTCATATACCGGGGGGGGGAGGGGGAGAGAGTGACTTCATATACCGGGGGGGGAGGGGGAGAGAGTGACTTCATATACCGGGGGGGGGAGGGGGAGAGAGTGACTTCATATACCGGGGGGGGGAGGGGGAGAGAGTGACTTCATATACCGGGGGGGAGGGGGAGAGAGTGACTTCATATACCGGGGGGGGGGAGGGGGAGAGAGTGACTTCATATACCGGGGGGGGGAGGGGGAGAGAGTGACTTCATATACCGGGGGGAGAGTGACCACATATACCAGGGGGGAGGGGGGGAGAGTGACCTCATATACCAGGGGGGAGAGTGTGACCTCATATACCAGGGAGGGGAGAGAGCGTGACCTCATATACCGGGAGGGGGGTGGGGATTGTGACCTGATCTACATGGAAGGAGTGTTCTGGGGGGGTGCGGACAATATGACCTCATATATGGGGGGGGTGCAGGGAAGATAGCAGTTAACATATATACTATGGGGGTTGTGACCACATATACAGGGGAAGGAGAGTGTGATCTCACTGGTGGGAGTGATCTCTTCTCACTTCATCATTAGCTGCCATAGGTCAGGTCAGATTAATGTGTCATCCACTTCAGTGTATGGCTGTGTACTGGCAGGTGGAGGTCCTCACCAGGCATAGGGGTTGTCTGTGTACTTCCCAGGCTCCAATGTTCTGCCATAGTCACTTCAAGGGGGTCTCTGCTGTCAGTAATGGAAACAACAAAGACCACTGAAGTGGTTAAATCAGAGGGGGTTGATAGGTAACTATAACAATCATCTCACATCATTCTGTTAGGCTCTGATCTTCCACAGGTAGCTTGGCTTGCTCCAGGCCTTGCTGCCCCCACCGGACATGGGGGATCCTAGTAGCTGCTTGGCAAAGACGAAATGCAACAAATGTGTATTACCCAAAATCCCTTTTACTGTATAAAACACACGTGAATATACTGACAAGCCAGGCTGAGTGAAAAGCTATTTGACATGACCGAAACCAGCTTCAAGAACCACCTCAAACGGTACTCAAGGCAGGTGTAGATGACCTAATAAAGGAAGAAGCTAATGTGTTTCAAAGTTTGTAGCTCTGGGGACGAGGTTGTTATAGCCCTTAAAACTTGCTAGCTTCTGTTACGATGGCAGAAATTAGCTTCCAAAACCACCTTGGAACAGTACTCATAGATGACGACATAGCAGAAGCTGTGTTTTTAAAGGGTAGAAGCTTAGAGGAAGATGTTGACCTCGAAACATGTTTGTTTCTGCTACTATGGCAGAAACAAGCTTCATAAACCACCTTGATAAGTACTCAAGGTGGGCATAAATGACATAACAGAAGCAGAGGCTAGGGGGTTAATGTTCTGAAGAGGGGTAGAACATTCAAAACGTGTTAGATTTGTGATTCCCGCATTAAAGTGGTTGTAAACCCAAAATAAAAAATACCTGCAAGACAAAGGCATAATGAGCTAGTATGCATCGCATACTAGCTCATTATGAATTACCTTAGAACAAAGCCCCGACACCAACCTCCGGACACCGCTTCGGGCGCTGACATGATCCCATGGCGTCTCTTCTGCGTTCGGCGGCTCCGGCGCTGTTATTGGCCGGAGCCGCGATGACGTCACTCCCATGCATGGGCACAGGAGTCATTTTCCCGCAAGCTCCCGGCAAGGGAAGCTTAAGGTCTGCCAGACCTTCAGAGCGCATGCGCCGCTCGCGTGAGCGGCTGCATGCACTGCAAATGAGATATTAATTGTACCTACAGGTAAGCCTTATTATAGGCTTACCTGTAGTTAAAAGTGAAAAAAGTGGGATACTACCGCTTTAAGCGCTGTTCTAAAGTAGTTCTTGAAGCTGGCTTTCTGCGTCTTGTTAGCTTTTCACTCAGCTTGGTTTGGCAGTATAACCACGTGTGTTTACAATGATTGGTATCTTGGGGGGTGCACCAGCCTTGTTCATTACCTTTTTTGTCTTAAGGCTCGTACACACTTCACGAAAATCGGACAAAATATCCTCCGATTTTTCTCTCATGCTCATAACTGTTTTTAGTTGACAGTGCATAATGTTAATGTAATTTCTCAGATTTTTTTTTTTTTTTGGGACGTTTGTTCCTAGACTTCTGGGTCGTCAGTAACTTCAGATCATGGGCAGTCTTTCGTATCCAATTTTTCGCAGACGTACTGCATACGCATTAAAATCGTTGAAAATGTCGGTATCGGCTGCTGAGTTGTGTACACACTGGCCGAAAATCGTACGATTTTACCTCGGACGGGAATTTTCAGCAGATTGTCTACTAGTGTGTACCCCATTTTAGTCTCTCCTGTCGGTGTCTCTGAATAGTAGGGACCTCACTGGTACACCCTGGACACAGGGCAAGGGCGATCAAATCCAGGAGTTAGTGAACTTGTGTTATTGACTATACAAGCTGCTAGTGCTGATTTTATTCCCCCCCCCCCCCCCCCCCCAGGTGCAATCAGAGGGGTTTCTCCTGACCTTGCCTTCGCCGTCTAGTTAGTCCTATATTTAAAGTATACAGGACTTGAGATTTTTCTACCTTTTATGGGCTACGTGTTTTTCACATCATTGACCGCCATGGAGTTTGTATCTGGGGGGGATGCAATGTGTTTCCATATGGAGGTGGGGGCGCATCTTAAAGGACCCAAGAAACTGATGTGCGATTATTCTTTGGGTAGATGGTCATGTTTGATAGCCGCTTTGTCTTGTTTATCATGTATTTCTTTTTATATGGTGGTAAAATCACATTTCTTAACTAGCCCTCAGTTTGTTCCCTAGAAATGTCTGAGTGATGCGTGGCTGTTGATTTTCCATGTGACTTTTTTCAAGTATTGGAGTTTTCAATGCTTTGTGTCGTCCTGAGATGTCTCTTTGCATTGTGAAAGTTTGCTTTTCCTGTATGTGTATCACGCTAGTTAAGGAATCATTCGTTTGTCCCATGTGATAAGCAACATGTCAGCCAGCGGTGGGTGTTACAGCACTTCCTGCTGCTTCTGTTGCAGATTGAGATCACTGCTGATGGCATGCGGTCTTCATTTTCTTACTATGGCCTTGAAAGTTTTCTTCCCTACCTGTTTAAGTAATGTGAAATCTAGAATTTAGTTAACTCTGGTGAATTCCGTCATGTGCAATTTTGAGTCCTTTCACACGGAGGCGCTTCTAAACTACCCATAAAACGCTGCACGTTTTTGCAGCGCTTTGGCTGAGCTTTTCAGGCATTTGCGGTGCACGTTTTTTAACAATTTCTGCATCGGAAGGATTTGCCCCCTTAATGACCAGGTCATTTTTTGCAATTCTGCTCTGCGTTACTTTAATGGAAAATTGCACGGTCGTGCTACGCTGTACCCAAAAAAAAATTGATGTTCATTTTTTTTCCCCCACAAATGGAGCTTTCTTTTGGTGGTATTTGATCAGCTGTGTTTTTTTTTTTTTTGCGGGACTGGGACGTTGCAGCGGACAAATCAGACCACTAGCTGACATTTTTGACACCTTTGGGGGGACCAGTGACATTACTACAGTAGTCAGTGCCAAAAATATGCACTGTTACTGTAATGACATTAGCAGGGAAGGGTTTAACCTAGGGATGATCAAAGGGTTAAGTGTGAGCCTAGGGGAGAGTTTTCGAACTGTATGGGGGAGGGACTTGTGAAATGACCAAAGAGACCTGTGATCCTATATAGAAGGATTACAGGTGCTCTGTGATCATTTCAGAGAACGGTCTGCTGTGTGTTTACAATAGCTGACTGTACTTCTCTCTCAGCAGGAAGCGATTGTAGGTGCCCTGCAGCAATTGCAGCCTTCGGCCCCGTGCATCGGCATCCCAGCTGCCCAGTGAGGCAGGAGCTTGCCGCCGGTGTGCGCGTGCCTCCCAGCACCACACAAGTGACCCGGTTCATACAGGAGAGGCAGCTTGCCACAGTAAATCTGCAGCAGGCGGTCTTAAAGGTGGTAAAGGACACGTGACTTAAAGCGGAGTTCTGTCCCCCTTAAAAAAATGAATACTGTAGCTGCTGACTTTTAAATAGTAGAACTTACCAGTCCAGGGAGCCCGTGATGTTGGAACCCGAAGCCGATTTACGTATCTGCTCTCGGGTGCCACCGCCATCCAGGGTAAGGGGACCCGGAAATGAAGCCTTTTGGCTTCACTGCTGGTTCCCTACTGGGCATGCGAAAATCGTGCAGTGCTTTGTAATTGGCCCAGTGTGGGAGGAAAGAGGAGGGGGCCAAACTTCCGACGGACAGCGCCGTGGCGCTGTTTTCCAGGAAGTGGGGAAGGGTACCTGTCAAAAACGGGTACCCATTCTCCCCCCCTGAAAGGTGCCAAATGGGGCACCAGAGGGGGGGGGAGGAAGCAGATCAGCGGGAATTCCACTTTTTTGCACCACCCCAGTGTGAAAGCATTCATTGATTTTAATGGGAAGCAGTTTTCATGAGCTTTTCAGGCGCTTTTAATGCCAAAGCGCTTGAAAGACTCCTCAGTGTGAAAGGGCTCTTAATGTTTTAACTGTTCATTTATTTTTATTTTTTTTATTAAACCGCATCTAAACCGATTGCCTAGTGTGTTTCTAGACTTAGAATTTTATCTGTCATAAGTGTTTACAGTGTGCAACAATACACTTTTTTAATTCAATGTTTTTAGGTTTTTTTTTTTTAGCCTGCATTCACGACTTGTGCACTACTTCGGGGGCGACCTGTGAAGTCCCGTGCACCGCGACTTTACCGCGACTTGCACTGACTTCACATAATGGAAGTCAATGCAAGTCGCCTCCAGGTCGCCCCGAAGTAGTACAGGACCCTTTTTCTAAGTCGGAGCGACTTGTGTCGCTCCTATTAGAAAGGGTCCTGTACTACACAGTGGGAGCGGGAGGATCGCGACTTGTCAGGCTGACAAGTCGGCCTGACAAGTCGGATCAATGTGAATGGAGACTTACTGCCACTTAAAAATTCCAAAATGGCTACCTGCAAAGAATGTGAATACCTATCCTGCTGCCCACTCTTTGAATTCTGCTATGAGATGAAACCATCTAACCATTTGGAAATTGGTACTTCAGGAGTATGGTTGTTCCCCTCCAGCTTGCCTTGGAGCCTCCTGCCCCTTCTTACTAAAGGACACAATAGTGACCTCTAGGGGTCATCGAGCGGAATCACTGGGCACTTTTTGTCAGATAACACTGGGCGTTAATTTAATTTGTGGAAATTGGGCTTGCTGCACAAGGCAATACGTATATGGAGAGTGTAGTACCCCCTGCCCTTCTGCCACACTGCAGCTTTCCCGGCTGCATACTGGCGATTCCCAGCTGTTAGTGGTAAATCTCAGACATGAAATCCGAACAAAGCATATCCCTCTATAGTGTGTACTTATCTCAGTAAGAGCACGAAGTGTCAAGTCTGTCTGCTGCTTTGTTCCTCTGCTGTCAGCATGAATCACTTCTGACAAGTCCTGACATCGAGAAAAATGGTGATTGGGAGCATATTGACAGCCTCAGTTCTGTTCCTGTGTGCTGTGTGAAGGGAGGGGTCTCTTCCCCTCCAATCAGCTCAGAACTCTCCTCACTGAGCTCCCCCCCCCCCCCGAATTCTGAACCAGCTTTGTAAATTAAAGTAGGGCTGAAACTAACGATTATTTTCGTAATCGATTAGTTGACCGATGATTATTTTGATCGACTAATCGTATAAAAACCTCAACACAAAAAGGTTTGTGTATAATTTAGTTAATAATCTTGAATATCTATATGCAGTGGTAAATATAAATATCCAGCTATATAGTTGGATATTTAATCCACTCTGAGACAGATATATGTATTGGAGGTTTAAATTGGGGATCGGCCGATTATCAGCAAGGTCGATATTGACTTTTGCAGATATATCTGTATCGGCCCCGGAACTGGACGATATTGCCGATATTCCAAATATTGCTCATGTAAGGGTATTGAATAGGTCACTCACATATGTGCAAATTAAAGATAAGCAATTCCACATTAGCAGATCTGCTGGCAGATCGGTATCTCTCACCCACTTGCTGTAAGTGATACCCGGGTGATACCACTCCGTTCAGCATCCACTCAATACTGCTGTCTCTCATCCGCTCCAGCTCCCACCCACCCGATACCGCACCGTCTCTCACCCACTTGCCGTAAGTGACACCTGGGTGATACAACTCCGTCCGCCGGGCGTGACCTCCAAGATCCTATGCCGGACGGACAAATCTTCTAATAGTGTTTGTGGTTTTTGCTCAGGAGTTATTAATTTTAAGATTGAATGTTAAAAAAAGCAAGTGGAATTTTCAAACACTCGTCCATTCAACAAATATGCAAATCATTTTTGTATAAATATAGATGCAAATATTTTTGTCCAAATATCCAATACATGTATGGGACGCATAAGACATTTAGTAGCTTTTTTATCACCTGTCATGATTGGGTTAAAAAAAAATAGCCCTTTAGTAAAAAAAAAACAGCAGGTAATCGCTACTGTAATATAATTATAATTTCTACTATGAAACAGTGAAAGTATTATATCTTGTATCGTGCATTTATATAAAAAAATATGCCCAGAAGTCGGGTATGCAGGATATTTTAACTGGGAGTCAAACATGAAAGCTATATGAAGGGTGAAAATAACATTTTTATATTATAGTAGTACTAACAGCTGAGACTTTTTTTTTTTTTTTTTCATGGATATAATTTTAAATATAATGCACAATAGTAGTAAACTTTTACTGTAATTGTAATGCCTTGTATCACCTATAATCTATCAGCCTCCACCTTCTCTGGGTTCAAATGCTGATCTTCCCTGCACATAGCCCTTAACGTGATTATAAACAAGGTATTTAAAGAGGAAGTAAACCCTCCTCAGGAAGTTGTACCTATAGGTAAGCCTATGATAAGGCTTACCTATAGGTACTGTAAATATCTCCTAAACATGTACGGTTTAGGAGATATTTACCTTTAATGCAGCCAGTGACGTCACTGGCGCATGCGCTCTGAAGGAACGGCTGATCGTGCCGTTCCTTCAGAGCCCCGTGCCGTGACCGTCGGCTCCCGCGGGAGTGACGTCACCGCGGCTCCGGCCAATCAGATGGCCGGATGCCGCGATCCCGGAAGACGGGCGACTGAACATGTCGCTCGTCATACAGGTAAGAGAGCGGCACGGCGGGGGCTCGTTCTAAGGTAAGTATTTCATAATGAGCTAGTATGCGATGCATACTAGCTCATTATGTCTTTCTCTTGCAGGTTGTAAGAAAAAAAAATTTTTTTTGAACGAGTGTACAACCTCTTTAAGCAGGGTAAAAAAAAAAAAAACCTCTGCCTTTTAGAATCACTTGGTTCCTTCCCTTGCCCAGGACTACATTTCCCATGAGGCATTGCTCCTCACACATTCACAAGTTCTCTGCCTTCTACTGACATGTATGAACGGTGTACTGAGCTGTATGTACGTTGCACTGTATTTTCTGATATGTAAACAAATAATGCATTCTGTATGCAGGACAACTAATCGGCTGACCGATTAATCGATTACGGAAATAGTTGACAACTATTTTCATAATCGATTAGTTGTCGATTAATCGATTAGTTGTTTCAGCCCTAAAATTAAGGACTATTAAACGCTGAAGAGAAGACTGCAGCTAGGTACAACCTATGTAGGAGGAATTTTCATCTGTGTAACACCTGAAGTCAATCTCTTCACTGGGACACATGTTGGAACCCATTCGCTGCCAGAGCCGGTTTTGCACTTACACACACTTAAAAAAAAAAAAAAAAATCTAGGCCTAAAGATTGATTAAAACACCAAAAGTTTTCTGAAAGCAAACCCTAAAGAATAAAACGTTAAGTTACTTGATAATGTAACTGTTTATGAAGTGCAGGTTTTCAGCAAATGATGAATTTAAGTTTGGTTAGGCCATGCAAAATTGCAAATGCATTATATTACCATGTTTTTGGTAAGTTCTAGATGAGGTTGCACTTGGTAAGTAAATACCAAGCATGAAAGGCCTTACAACTATGCGTGCCTGTGAAAGGACGAGCTTTGGTAAAAAATGTTGGCTTCATATAGTCTTTAACCCCTTCCCGCTGTCGTAACAGAAATATGCAGCCTCCGCTTTAAGGGGTTGTACTGGGGTGATGCCTGCAGCTAGTGGCATCATTCTGGTACCGTTTTTAGAGCAGACGGTCGGCTTTCTTGTAATAACCAATGCTGCTAATCAGCCGCTCTGCTGTTATTACAAGCAGTGGGATGAGGCCTTCTCCCCTCCCGCCACCTTCAGAGGCTTGCCTGGGTTTCCCGTCCACTGGGAGGCCCGGGCGGCCAGCCAGCACGTCTGCCGGCTGGCCAAAGACCAGAACTAAGCCAGAATCGGCTTTGATCAGGTCTAGTAACCCGGAAGCGATGTTATGACATCACCTTAGGTTATTGGAGCTTTAAATGGGCCAGATTAAAAAAAGTTTTCAAAACAGCCTAACTTGGCGTTTTGAATGCATTTCAGGTCTTTTAGGCCCCAGATCCCTCCATAAAGAGTACCTGTTACTGCCCATTGGTGTCGGAGGGATGTTAACATTCCTTGTGACAGAAATAAAAGTAATGGAAAAAATACTCAGGCAGGTGTTAAATTCAGCGTGAGAGCACTAAGTCGTGCCTCTCGCATATGTAAACGGTGTTCAAGCCACACATGTAAGGTATCGCTGCGATCATTAGATTGACAGCAGCCATCCTAGCTCTGGACCTCCTCTGTAACTAAACAGGTAACCGTTAAAAGTTTTTAAAGTCCCTTCGTTTGTCAGCATTCCACGAGTGTGTACTATTTTAAAGAATGACAGGTTTGGTATTTACTCGGCGTAACATCTTTTACATTATCCAAAAAAATTAGCTAACTTTACTGTTTTTTTTTTATGTTTTTTAATAAAAAAATTGCATTTGAAAGACCGCTGCGTAAATACCCTGATATAAAATATTGCAATGATCGCCATTTTATTCTCTAGGGTCTCTGAAAAAATGGGGTTTTCAAGTAATTAGCAAAAAATACTTGATTTTAACCACTTAAAGATATAATGCGGCAAGCTGGCTCCCCTGCGCAAACCGCCGTATGGATACATCGGCTCGTGGGAGCAGGTCTTGGGCGCGCAGGCCTAAAATATTACATTTTTTATTTATTTTTTTTTTGAGAATGTCATATAGCAGAATGTGAAAAAATACTTTTTTTTTTTTTTCAAAATTGTTGCTCTTTGTTTATAGCGCAAAAAATAAAAATGGCACAGGTGAGTAAAGTTGGCCCAATTTTTTGTATAATGTAAAAAATGTTACGCCGAGTATCGTGATCTTCTAAGCAAAAAAATTGCAATTCTCATTTTATCCAGAATCGTACAGCTCTACTTTAACCATTAATAGTATCTACAGTGCCTTTGAAAGTGTATACACCCCTTGAAATTCTACTTTTTGTCATGTTACAACCATAAACTTAAATGTGTTTTTATGCCCCTTTCACACTTGTGCAACTTGTCCTGCGTCTTGGGGCACCAAAGTCGCATGACAAGTCGCATGACAAGTCATACTCCATGATTTCCAAAGAGTACCGTTCATATCTGCAACTTCAAGTTGCAACGACTTTAAAGTAGTCCCTGCACTACCTTGGTCTGACTTTGATGCGTTTTAAGGTCCCTAGACATAGGCATTGCTTCAAGTCCAGTCAAAATCGTGCGACATTTAGGTCGCACAAGTGTGAATAGGGCCTTATTGGCATTTTGTGGTAGACCAACACCAAGTGGCCCATAATTGTGAAGTGTAAGGGAAATGATAAATGGTTTTCACAATGTTTTACAAATACCTGAAAAGTGTGGCGTGCATTTCTGTTCAGCCCCCTTTACTCTGATACCCCTTACTAAAATCTAGTGGAACCAATTGCCTTTAGAAGTCACCTAATTAGTAAATAGTCAACCTGTATGTAATTTAATATTAGTATAAATACAGCTGTGAAGCCCTCAGGTTTGTTGGAAAACCTTTGTGAACAAACAGCATCATGAAGGTCAGGGATAAAGTGGAGAAGTTCAAAGCGGGGTTAGGTTATAAAAAGAACCCAGGCTTTGAACATCTCATGGAGCACTGTACAATCCATCTGAAAATGGAAAGGGTGGCACAACTGCAAACCTGCCAAAACATGGCCGTCCACCTATACTTTCAGACAAGGCAGGGAGAGCATTCATCAGAGAAGCAGCCAAAAAGCCAATGGTAACTCTGGAAGAGCTGCAGACATCCACAGCTCAGGAGGGAGAATCTGTCCACAGGACAACTTTTAGTCATGAACTCCACAAATCTGGCCTTGCTGGAAAAGTGGAAAGAGCCATTGTTGAAAGAGAGCCATGAGAAGTCCCGTTTGTTGTTTGCGAGAAGCCGTGTGTGTGTGTGGGGGGGGAGACAGCAAACGTGGAAGAAGGTGCTCTGGTCAAATGAGACCAAAATTTAACTTTTTTGCCAAAACGCTATGTGGCGGAAAACTAAGGCTGCACATCATCCTGAACACACCATCCCCACCGTGAAACATGATGGTGGCAGCATCATGTTGTGGGGATGCTTTTCTTCAGCAGGGACAGGGAAGCTGATCAGTTGATGGGAAGATGGATGGAGCCAAACACGGCAATGTTGTAAGAAAACCTGTTAGTCTGCAAAAGACTTGAGATTGGGGCAGAGGTTAAGCTTCCAGCAGGACAACGACCCTAGACATACAGCCAGAGCTACAATGAATTGGTTTAGATCAAAGAATATTCATGTTAGAATGGTCCAGACCTAAATCCAATTGAGAATCTGTGACAAGACTTGAAAATTGCTGTTCAGACGCTCTCCATCCAATCTGTCGGATCTTGAGCTTTTTTGCAAAAAAGTGGGTAAAGATTTCACTGTCTGCAGCAAAAGGTGGTTCTCGTATTGATTTAGGGGGCTGAATGAAAATGCACACCACACATTTATTTGTAAAAAAAAATTTGAAAATGTATTTTCCTTACACTTACCAATTGTGCGCCTCTTTGTGTTGGTCTACCTCTCACATAAAATTTCTCTTTCGTTGATTGATGATACAGCTCCAGAATCTTCTCGATCATTGGGTTATGCTGCCCCCTACAGGAGTAGGATGCTAGGCTGAAAAAAGCTTTACCATGTCTATGGGGCGGTCCCTGGGGTATACTCCCACTTCTGCTATATTTTTTTTATACTTGAAAATTGTGTTTTCTAGACCTTTGCGGTAATATCAAGTACATTTTAAAAAATTTAGACTACCACTGTTCTATTCTCTAGAGTGTTAGCTTTCAGAATGTATGTTTTGGGGGTTTTATGGAATCTTCAGGCCTAAAATATATGTGTGTGTGTGTATATATATATATATATATATATATATATATATATATATATATATATATATATATATATATATATATATATATATATATATATATTATAAAATTAGGGATGCACCGAAATGAAAATTTTGGACCGAAACCGAAAATACAGGATGCGATTGGCCGAAAACCAAAAATGACTTTTTCCCCCAAATAATTTTAAAATAGATGGAACAGGGGCATACGCCAAAAAACAGGCAGCGACGTACACCTGTCGCTGCCACCCTGTCACAGTATATGTACTGTGATGGGTTGGCAATAGGTTAATTTAATTACCAATGGTATTTGTATTATGCAGCATGAGGGGGTTAATGTATTGTCACTGCTGCATTAGTGACCGACCAGTGGCAGTTAATTAACCCTTGTGCTGCATTAGTGCAACCAGTATCAGTGTTAATTAACACTGGTTGCACTGATACTGGTTGCACTAATGCAGCACAAAGGGGTTAATTAACTGCCACTGGTCGGTCACTAATGCAGCAGTGACAATACATTAACCCCCTCATGCTGTATAATTAATACCAATGGTAAGCTTGTATAGCAAAATGTAGCGCTAATCTTAAACTGTCTGCACAGAATGTCCTTGTCAACTCCGGAGGGAAAACAGCAGTTCTTAAATTATCCACATGAATGAATGTGAAAAAGATCTTCAAATAGATGAGAGTGAAGATCCTCAGTAGTAGACCACCACCAGACACCCGCACACACTGGTCCTTACCAAATACAGGTGACCCTCATCACAAAGGTCAAAACCGCATGATAGTGCCTGAGCCCTGGAACACCGGGATCCTTCACTTCTCCCTCCTTGCATATGTCAATACAGCAGGCAATCTCCACTCCGGAGAAGATTGCTGGGATGGAGGCGCTGTGTGTCTGTCTGGACACAGACAGACACACAGCGCCTCCATCCCAGCAATCTTCTCCGGAGTGGAGATTGCCTGCTGTATTGACATATGCAAGGAGGGAGAAGTGAAGGATCCCGGTGTTCCAGGGCTCAGGCACTATCATGCGGTTATGACCTTTGTGATGAGGGTCACCTGTATTTGGTAAGGACCAGTGTGTGGGGGTGTCTGGTGGTGGTCTACTACTGAGGACCTTCACTCTCATCTATTTGAAGATCTTTTTCACATTCATTCATGTGGATAATTTAAGAACTGCTGTTTTCCCTCCGGAGTTGACAAGGACATTCTGTGCAGACAGTTTAAGATTAGCGCTACATTTTGCTATACATTGTTATCTGATCTTGAATTTCAAAGATTTGTGTTGGCTGCTTTTCGTCATGTTGTTTTATACCATATTTTAGCGCAGCAATATCCTGCTATATTACCAATGGTAAGCTGCCTCAGCTATCACCCCTCCTCCCCCCCCCCCCCCCCGCATCAGCCTCAGCGTCCCTCTCCTACTCAGCTCCTACCGTGTCCATTATTCAGAAGTCCCGCCTCTGGCCGGCCGCCCGCCTCCTGGTGATGTCACTACTACTACGATCTGTCCATGAATGAACTGACACACCGGGCGGGCGAGCGTCTGCTAATATCTGTCACTATGTGAGCTTCTCTTCAATTTCCTGACAGTCCGGGTGGGAGGGCGGGGCGAGCGGCCGCTGATAGAACTATGTGATCCTTCCTGTCAGCTCAGCGGGACTGTGACTGTGTGTGAATGAGAACTGAACTGACCTGACACCGGGCGGGGGGAGCGGCCGCTAATGACTATAACTATGTGAGAGCTTCACTTCCTTGTCAGGCATGTATCTCCGCTGACAAGGAAGTGAAGCTCTCAGTTATAGTTATTAGCGGCCGTCTCCCCCCGCCCCCCCCCCGCCCGGTGTCAGGTCAGATCAGATCTCATTCACACACAGTCAGTCCCGCTGAGCTAACAGGAAGGATCACATAGTAATATCTATTAGCGGCCGCTCGTCCCGCCCTCCCGCCTGGTATGTCCCTTCATTAATGCAGAGATCCTAGTAGTAGGGACGTCATTGAGAGGCGGGTGGCCAGCCAGAGGCGGGACTTTTAAAACCTGCCCTGCGCTGCGCCCTCCTTCCTCACGCTGGCCATATTAATTTCGGCACTGTTAACCCATTATCGGCCGAAATGAGATGGGCTCATTTTCGGCCAATAATTTCGGTGCATCCCTAATAAATAAATAAATATATATACATTTTTTTTTAACAAATGCAAAACCTGCTTGGGCAGCGAAAAGAGTTGACATCCAAAATCTGTAAAAAATGAAATTTCCTAATTGCACTATTCTCTGGACCTGAGGTGCTAAGTTGTCACAGAACACTTAGACAGGTGGCTCAGATACACAATTTTTAAGCATATGGCACATATAGTACTTTAAAAGTGGAATCTCCTAGTTGTAGTACAGGCCATTTTTAGGCCTCATTCACAGTGGGAGTTCCAGTGTGTTTGTGCAGTTAAAAGGAAAAGGTGCACGGTCGAGTCCTGCTGCAGAAGGCCTGTGAAACCCAGCTGTGGCTGGATGTTGCATGGGACGGCTTTCCAGACATTTGTCCCACCTGCACAAAAATGCTAGGATCTTCTGCACATGGGTTATAAGGTGTGCAATAAGGTTGATTGGCTGCCTTTCCCTAGCTCCCAGCAGCTTCTAGATTTACCTGTGTTGGCAAGGTTGAGGTCACCTAAAGCCAAGTGGCTTCTTGTATCTAACTCCAATAAACTTCAAAAAATATAGAATAAATTGAGCAAGAAAGCTTTTCAAATCAAATTGCACTCCTTACACTTCTGGAATGTACTTATTCTTTAGTGAAAATAATACATTTTACCAAAATATATACTTTTGCTGACCTTTTCGTTTTGCCGTTTATTTTTAGGTGGCGTCAAAAGGTGCTGGTTTGAATCCAAATGCAAAGGTATGGCAGGAAATTCCACAAGGAAGCACTGAAGTTTCACAAACTGTCAATGGCACTGAAGATTCTTGGGATGAGGCAGGAGCCGCAACAGAATCGCATACAGAAGGTGTGTTTTTTAGAATACTGTCCTGCTCAGTGCTTGATTTGCATTTTGGTGTCTGTTTCACCTTGCTCTAGTATTTTCACTATTCACTTCATCACAAGCTGTCCATTTAATACCAGACACTGATCTTTAAATGACCAGTATTTTAATTAAAACCAATGATATAAATAAACTGTAAACACGCATGAAATGTACTTTTTTTTTTCTGATATATTGGCTTTTTAATACGTTCTAGTTAAAAAGGTCATAGCGCATGTGATTTGTAGGAAAGCTTTAGCTGCATGAATTTTTTTTCATTAAAAGTGAATACACGTTCTGGCAGGTGTTAAACTGTTACGGTTTGATTTTGATATCTGGTATGCGATTGGTTTTGTGTAACTTAACAAAATGTAAATGTACACTTTATTTTTTTAACAAAACACCAGGATAAAACAAATGATTCATGGTAAGGTTTGACCGGTTCCAGAGTAACTGGCTAAAATTCATTTAGGTGGTTGACACTGTCAGTTATTATGAGGGGACTGAAGGAGTACACTGTGCATGCGTGGCTTCTACACCCAGAAAAGCACTTACTCCTGTAATGCTTTGGGGTGGGCAGTGCCCCATATAAGCAGTTTCTGGAAATAAGCCAGGATGTAGGAATGTACACATTTTGGGTAGAATTTATGGGTTACAGAAATCCTACAGGTTTGATATATTTATCAAACATTGTTTATAAATGGCACAATGCATTTGAAACTCCTTGTGTTTGCTTGCATTTTTGAAGCATGCCTGAGCCCTTTCAGTAATGTCAATCACAGAATCATGCAATTTCTCTTACGTCCTCTGACAGTTGCCGCCCACTCATTCAGTCTTCACCAATGGGTATTGACCTCTTATCCATAGGAGCAAGCTAGGCACAAGACTTGTTAAAAACTAATTTACATAGACACACCTATGGGGGCTGTCCCACTGGTCCAATACCCCCCTGCTATCAGCCATCCCAACTCAGTTTGTCTTCTGCCTAGTTAGGAGTAATGGCCCGTACACACGATCCGAAAATCGGACGAAAATTAACGCTTGTGAAAGGATCGGACGATAATCGGATCGTTAGTACACAGCTTACGAGAGGCGATCACGACAGTTCACCCGATATTATCCGGTCGTGCAAGCATAAAAATTTTGATCGTATTATAACACATCGTACGATAATCGTATTATCAGTATGTTGTTCGTCCGAAAAAAATGGTGAGCAGTAGACAGCGCATGAGCAGTAGACATCATTTTCCCCTCACACGCTACAGCGTGGTTACGCATACCGGAAGCTAAGAATTATCGTCCGAGAAATTTCGTATCATGAGTAACCTCTCCCTTTTAAGCGAATATTATTGAGAGCTGCTAGAATACGAAAAATAACGGATGGAATGTCGCCCGATTTTCGGATCGTGTGTACTGGGCATTAGATGGGCTTCCATGTGCTGGGGCTACAGTCTCAGCCTTTTTTCTGTTTTATGATTTTATTTTCTGCAAATGTGTTTTCTTTCCACTACTAGCTGTTTATCAGCATTTAGTTAATCGGATCTTCGGATGAAGACGGCGTTGCGGAGCTGGGAGTCGCACTTGTCGTCCTGGTGTTCCAGGGCAGAGGGCCTTATGGAGTCCCAGCCCACCATCGAGTGTTTAGCAGGCTATGCGTACGCCCTGGCCTCGCAAACGACCTGTCCCTGCCTCAGGGGTGAAAGCCTGCGAGGTGGCCACCTCGCTTGGACTTCTCAACCGCGGTTCCGTGCGTTGCTAGCGTCCTGCGTTTTTTGGCTGACAGCACCCCCACCGCCTGGGGTGGGAGGATTCCCGTTGATGAATGGCGCCCACGCCATCTGGTACGGTGAGTACATTCTGTGTGGGGCCTCTGTCTGGGGCTGGCAGTCTGATGTCTGTGGTATCCCCTCCTGTCTGTGCGTTTTGGGGCTCCCTTACTCCCGGTCCCTGCGGGGGCTGTACCGTGTCTGGATTGCTATGTGGGGGTTTGTGGGGGTCCCTCTCCTGAGTGCCACTGTATTGTGTGTTTTGGGGTGCAGACATGTGCGGCGACCGCTGCGGGGTTAAAAACCGCCGGCCCGCCATTTTAGGTGTGGGCAAACTGCTGGCTTCACTGTGGGCGCTTCTGCAGCAATGAATGTAGTGTGTTTTGGCGCCTTACGGCGCCATCTTGTGTGTGGCAATGTGTTCTTCTGAGCACATGTCGGCGGCCATTTTCCCGGAGCCTCCCATTGCTTTCTATGGGCATCCATTTTCCCTTGGTGTGCTTCCTAGTTCAGCCTCATGCGGTGACATCACTTCCTTTTTCTCTACAGAGAAGATCGTCAGGAGTGTGGTAACACTTGTGGGGTCTGTCTTTGCTGTTCTTTGTGGGGAATACCTCTGGCTATCAGTTTATTCCTGCTTGCGGGGCCGGTTTGCATAGTCCTCGCTAGCGGTGTACTGCGGTGGGATCGCTGTGTGCTTAAAGGGCCAGTACCTTTAAAAAAAAGTTTTCTTATGGAGTCCCAGGACAGCAAATTTCCCCCAGCTTTGGCGGGTGATTCAGGTTCCTCTGAATCTTCTGCTCTGACTGCTGCACTTGCGACTTTAGCGTCCAAAGTGGATTTGATGGCTGAACGGGATACTAGAAAAAGGCCTAGGCTTCTCATTCTTCTGATTCTGATATGGTTGCCGTAGATAGTGTGCCCCTTGAAGGGTCTCGTTCTTCCCAGTCTGAAGGGGAGGCGGAGGATGAGGAGGGGGATGACTCTATGGCTGCGCTGATTACTGTTATTAAAGATACACTATATTTGGAGGATGAGCCCAATCCTCCGGGCAAGCGGTCCTCTTTTGGTACCCGCAGATCCCGTAAGGTGGCGCAGGTGTTTCCTTGCCCTACTGAGTTTCACGAAACTGTGAATGAACAATAGCGCAATTTGAAGCACAATTTTGTGGTGCCAAAACGTTTTTTCCTAATGCTGTAGTCGATCCCATTTCCCAAGTCAGTGACTTTCTACATCCTTTATCCACTTAGATAATGTACTAATACATTGTCATTGGAAAGCTTCTGAATTTTCTTAGCTATCAGGCAGACCTGTAGACATTGAAAAAGAAAACTCTGGGATGTTTAGGCGTAGACATGACTCGTGTCTCCATTTAAACTGTTGGTTAATCTAAAGGACCTTTTTGCTTGTCTGTACTGTGCAAATTGGCAGTACAGCAAAATGAGTCTACAGGAAAGCATCAAGAGATGATGCAAAGTCTGTATGCAGCTCAGTGGCATTTGTTGCATTTGGCCCTGCATTTCAAATATATATAGCCTAGTGAAATGTAACCATCCTAATTGTACAGAACAGGCAAAAAAAACCCAGGACCAGTGCGTTCTGGAGCTGCAGCTTCAAGCTGTAAAAACGTCTGACGCTGCTAAAGGCCGAATAACGTTGCTTAACCACTTTACCACCGCCCACAGTAATATTACTGCGGCAGAGTGGCTCGTTATCGTCTGACGACGTAGTACTACGTCGTCAGACACTCCCCCTTCTGGGCGGCGCTTGCGTGCCGCCGGAGGCTCGCTCCCGCTGTTTTCAGTCACAGCGGGAGTCGGGCCAGGGGAGGAACAGCGGCGATCGCCGCTGCTCTGCCCCGACCGTCGGGGATCTAGTGTGGAGATCCGCCCGCCTGTGTAAACACAAGCGGGCGGATCTCCATAGTGACAGGGAGTGACAGATCGGACTGTTCAGCATAGCTGGACATCCGATCTGTCCATGACTCACTCAGTCCCCCCCCCCCCCACACGTCAGTAAGCACCAGGCATACATTAACCCCTCTCTCTCCAAAAAAAAAACCCCTTCCCTGCCAGTGTCATTTTTACAGTAACAGTGCATATATATAGCACTGATTACTGCAGTAATGTCACTGGTACCCCCAAAAGTGTCAAATGTCAGTCAAGGGTCCGAACTGTCCGCCGCAATGTCGCAGTCCCGCAAAAAAAATCGCAGATCGCTGCCATTACGCGTTAAAAAAAAAAAACACCAAAAATGACAAATCTTTCCCTTTGTTAGTAAACGCAATAACTTTTGCGCAAACCAATCAAAATACGCTTATTGTGATTTTTTTTTTTTACCAAACATAGGTAGCAGAAAACAAATTGGCCAAAAATTTTTAAAAAAATTGGTTTTTACATTTTTTTTTGGGAATTTCATATAAAAAAATGTTAATGTTATTTTTTCAAAATAAACGCTTTTTTTGTTTATAGCGCAAAAAGTAAAAATCGCACAGGTGATCAAATACCACCAAAAGAAAGCTCTGTTTGTGGGGAAAAAAAGGACATAAATTTCGTTTGGGTACGGTGTCGCACGACCGCGCAATTGTCAGTTAGTCGCACAGCGCCGAATCGCAAAAAGTGGCCTGGACGGAAGACAGCAAAATCCTCCGGTGGTAAAGTGGTTAACGTGCGTTAAGCCACGTTTATATGTTTTTTTCTTCCATTCAAAATCAATGGTTCCATATGAGAGCCTATTGATTTGAATGGAAGGCGCACCGCAAGTTGGATCAGGATGATCCGACTTGCGGTGCGACTTGCGCTGTGAGAATCTTGAGGGGGAGCTCCACGCCAAAATGGGGAAAAAAACGGCCTGGGGTTCCCCCCCAGGTTCCAAACCAGGCCCTTCGGGTCTGGTATGGAATTTGAGGGTAGCCCCACGCCAAAAAACGGTGTGGTGTCCCCCCCAAAATCCATACCAAACCCTTATCCGAGCATGCAGTCCAGGAAAGGGGAGAGGACGAGCGAGCGGCCCCACCCCCCCTGGACAATACCAGGCCACACGCCCTCAACATGGGGGGGGGGCGTTCATCGGAGGACTGGATAGACACGCCGCATCCCCAATCTCCACGCTGCGTGCCCCCGGGGGCATGAGAGCAGCGGGAACGGGCGGATGTCATTTGTCTATGGCCCGGTAAGGAAGTGGTTAAATTGGGCTCACCTGGCAATCTAATTATCACAGGTGTCCGAGATTTCAGTGATCAAAAGAGCCCGGAGACACAATGGCATCCATGAGTTAAACTGAAAAACAAAATATTTAATCTTTGTGACCTTTAAATAGAATTTGAATAATAATTTGGAACAGGGTGTATGCTAAAATGACACCACTCAGAGCTCAGTATCGGGAAATGGCTATGGTGGGTACCTGTTAAAGAGACAATTTTAAACAGGAATATTTGCTCTGTTAAAGGCCTGCACAACTCCTATTTTGGAGATGATGCAGCAGAGCAGGACCCAGGTGTAACACTCATCTCAGTATTTGATTCTCGCTCTTTCAGGCACAACAAGTGGCCTACTTAGCAAAAACAATTTCTCTATTGTTCATTGATGGACACAGTCTATGACCTTCATATCAGTAGGGTTATACTGCCCCCTACAGGAGTAGGACACTAGGCAGAAAAAGTTCTGGCTACGCCTATGGGCAGTTCCCAGGGGGTATACCCTCTCCCTGCCATAGGATGTCAGTTTTTAATCTGCCAAGTCAGGATTGAGGACCTAGTTCCTGGCAAGTTTTATTTATTTTTTTTTTTTTTGTTAGATCTCACAGGAAAAATAATCCTGAGAAACATCTAAGCAACTAAGCTGGATCTGGGCGATGGGCTGGATATATAGATCCAGTGGTCTCCCGGCCAGCGAGCGTGCACAGACCCCAGCATCGGATGGGGACTGGCCCCGCGAGTTAGACTCGCCAGGTGACCGGTTCTAGGCCCGAGTAGCAGCGTTCCCTTTGGCCAACAGCCCCTCCCCCCCCGGCAGAGAGGGGTTCTTTCAGGACATGGCGCCTGCCTATTTCCTGGTATGGTGAGTAAATGTTGCCCCCTCTTCCCCTGGCAACCCCGGGTTCCCCTCTATTTGGTCACGCATACCCCCCCCCCCCCACCCCATTCACTACTAAGGCTATAGGATGTTTGTAGCTCCTCCTGGGGGCTAGGACCAAGCTTCAGGCCGATGGTGGTGGCAGGGGGGGTGCGCCACCGGCGACAGATGATCGTGCGGGGGGGGGGGCAGTGTTTACCCACACTGCAAGATGTGGTGGCCATATTGGTACTCCGGTGGCCATTTTGCGGTGGATTTCTCTTGAGAATCACTGGCGGCCATGTTCTCGGAGTTCCTCCTGCCTTTTTTTTCTGGTGGTGGAGCCCCTTCCTATATCCTAGTGCTGACACTCAGATCTCTCTGTGGATCGAGATTGCTGCAGACACGTGCTGTGCAGCTGTTCTGGGCCTCTTGGTGCGTCTTTGGTGAAGGGTGGTGAGCCTGGGGGGTCTCTATCTGCAGCGCGATTGGATTTTCATTTTTTTTTTTTACCTCAACTTTTGTTGACGGGTTCCTCCGGTGCAACATGGACCCTGCAGAATAAGTGTCCCCACCTAACCCCCTCAAGGAGGCAGCAGGGCCCTTTTGATCCCAGCTATCCATAGATGCACTTTCGGTGGTCCTGGAATCCTTTGTGTTCCTGGTGGAGGTGGCCTTTAAAGGGCGAGGTGCTAAAATTCCTACCCCTGCCTCATCTGATATGTTAGATTCTGAATCTGATTCAGCCACCGCAGACGCGGGTCTACTACCTTTCGCCCTGTCTCCTCTGATAGTAAGGATGACAATTCTACCTCCGCCACCGTGCAAGAAAAGGCACTGGTGGACGCACTGGTTGTATCTGTGCGTGAGACCCTAAATATGGAGGACGCAGCAGCGACTGCAAATGAGGGCCAGGTTACGTTTGGCACTCACAAGCCATCCAGAGCGGCAAAGGTTTTTTCCCATTCCTGCGTATTTTGACAACCTGCTCGAAGAATGGGACCGCCCAAAGCATTCCCCTGGGGTGCCTAAGTGGCTTGCTAGGCGCTACCCCTTTGAAGAGTCCCTTATTAAAAAGTGGACTGTGCCACCTACGGTGGACCCTCCGGTCTCAAGACTGAATAAAGCTACCATGACCCCGGTGGAGGATTCCCCGTCCTTTAAGGATCCGGCAGATAGAAACGTGGAGTCCGTGGCAAACCTTGACTTAATGAGCCAAGTTGCTACGCCGTGACCTGGAAACTACTTCTGCCCCCCCCCCCCCCGCCTTTGTGGAGCTGTTGGTGCAGGGGCTGCAATTTTGTTTGCGGTGCCGCGCTAGATGCTGCTCCAGTTTTGGGTCGATTGTCGGTTTCGGCAGTGGTCCTCCGGTGTATACTTTGGCTAAAGTACTGGTCTGCGGATCAGACCTCAAAGAAGGCCTTGATCACTTGTTTGGGGCTGCTCTGCATGGCCTCATCAAAGGTCTCGCTTGGGGGTAAGACTACCTTTCTCCCACAGGCTAACAAGGGTAAGGGGCCAACTAGAAGAAAACACAGGCGCCACTCTAAGTGCAGTAACTTGAAACTTTTTTATTTGGATAAACCGCTAGATAGGGGGGTACTCACAAAAGGGATGATTAAAACAGCTCATAAAACACACTCCGGTAAGGATCAGGATGGCTCGAGCGGTGACAAGTAGACAGGCTGAAGCGGTAGCTGCCACACTTCCTCGTCCCGGGGACACTCAGATGACCGTCCGTCGTCACTTCCGCGAGCGTGATTACGTCATGGCGCCGGCGACGCGTTCTCGGAGCATGCGCTCCTTCCTCAGGCCGATATCGCGCCATTTTGGATGTGGGCTTAAGTAGAGAGGGAGCCAGAGTCTGCCCGGTCCTAGTGCCCGCCTTGAATTCAAATGTTGCGGCGGGTTATGCTATTCTAATACATGTAGCAGCATCTAACTAATATGGCTGGAAGATTTTTTATATATATATTAGCAGCAATTCACAAAATGATGATGGAAATTTTGAGCAGTGGTTAGAACCATCAAAGCACAATATTAAAGCAACCTAAAAGCAAAAATCTAAAACAAAATTAAAAATGAAGTTAAATTAAACTAACAATATGCTTATAATGAGCAATGTCATTGACTATAAAAAATTGTTTTGAACAAATGGAAGTTATTGAATTCGAAAAATAAAATAAAATAACAGTAAATTAACAATGAAAATAAAAAATAATAAATAAAAATAAAAATAAAAACGAAAATAAAAGTAAAAATGGAAATGGATAAAGAAAATATAAATATAATATAGTAAAATAATATATACGTGGATTTCCTGATATGATATATGTAAAAAAAAAAAAAAAAATTATATAACATTTATGTGTATGCACATGTTATCAATATGATCTTCATGCACATAAAAACCCCATGAATAATAAATAGATAAAAATATATATTATTAAATTTATATTAAAAGGTATAGAACAAGGGGATATGCTAAAAACAGCTACATAAATAAAAATACATATATACTCTCTTGTAGTAGTCCATAAATAGGATGTCAACAAGGAAAATTAAAAAGAAGGGACAGAAATCTGTTCAGGGCGGACTATATGAGCGAATTTGTTTCGATTTCCTCATTTATGCCACCCGGCACTAACGTATCCAGGGTGTAGATCCAGTACGCTTCCCTTTGGCACAACCGCTTAAAGCGCTCGGCTGGTGCAAAGGTGGCTGGTATGGACTCTATGATCCATACTCTCAAGCCAAGGGATGATAGATCATGAAACAGCAGAAAGTGACGTGGAACACTGTGCTTATCCTCCCCTGCTTCTACAAATCTGCGATGTTCCCCAAACCTCTTCCTCAAGGGACGAATAGTTCTTCCTACATAAAACTGTCCGCAAGGACATGTCAAGCAATAGATGACGTAGTCCGTGGAACAGTTATAGAATTTGGTGATGGGATATGTTTTGTCCTTAACCTCAAAACTTTTTTGCCCATGGGTTACATGCTTGCACGTTAGACATAATGCTTTACAGCATTGATACATGCCTATGAGCGGGATAAGGCACAGTCGCGCTTGAGAGGGTGTGGGTGGTTTCCTCAATTTACTAGGAGCAACCATACTCTTAATATTTCTAGCCTTTCGATAGGTGACCCTAGGTTTCGATGGCAAATTATCCTTAAGATGGGGATCCTCCAATAAAATTGGCCAATGTTTCACTAGAACCTGTTCCATCTTTTTAAATTTAGTGTGAAATTGAGTGATGAATCTCGGTATACCAATCTCGGTGTTAGGTGTCTTCCTCTCATGTCGTACGTAACCAGTCTTATACGTGTCCTGGGCTAGATTTAACAGGGGTTCTGCGAAGGCCTTATCTGTAAATTTCCTTTTTAGCATAACACTTTGCTCTTCATAGTCTGCATCATTGGTACAATTTCTGCGAAGTCTGCAGAATTGGCTCTTGGGAATGTTATTAATCCACCTGGGGTGGTGGCAGCTCTTAAAATGCAAAAAGGAATTGCCTGCTGTAGGTTTAGTATAATTCTTTGCCTCTATTTTGCCCTCGTGATGGTAGAGAAGGAGATCCAGAAAGGCCAACTCAACAGGGTGATGGACTGAAGTAAATGATAGACTGTAGTTGTTTGAATTACAGTGACTGACAAATTCTGAGAGCAAAGTGGCCGTGCCATCCCAGATTACAATTATGTCATCTATATACCTCCCATAAAAGACAATATGGGAGGTATAAGGATTGTTATTCCAGACATAATTGTCCTCCCACATGCCCATAGTCAGATTGGCATAGCTGGGGGCAAAATTTGCCCCCATAGCTGTGCCATTGACTTGCAGGTAATAATCATCCTCAAATAGGAAATAATTGTGGGTGAGGCAAAACCTGGTTGCCTCCACAACAAACTCGGCCTGTGAGGAATTTATGGTGGGATGATTCGTAAGGGCACGAGCCACTGCTTCAAGCCCTATGGAGTGGGGGATGGAAGTATATAAAGATTCTACATCCAAGGAAGCCCACAAGTAAGTGGGTTCCCATTTGTATGGTGAAAGTAATTCCAAGAGATGGACTCCATCACGGATGTAGGATGCTAGATTTTGGGCCAGGGGTTGGAAAAATTGATCCACATACTGAGAAAAAGGGTTTGTAATACTGTCCATGGCCGCAACTATTGGCCTACCTGGTGGATTCTCCGGATTCTTATGTACTTTTGGAATGTGATAAAAATAAGGCGTGGAAAAGAAATCTCTATTGAAAAAGGAGTGTTCTGATTTGTTAATAATACCCGCTTCCTTGGCTTGTTAGGAGCCCTGTTGCCTCACTAATATAACTGGGTTGGGGGTCTGTAGGGAGTTTACGATATGTAGCAGTATCTGCCAAAAGGCGATGGGCTTCCCTAAGGTAGTCCTCTCGATCTTGGATAACAAGGGTAAGGACCAGCGTCTCAGATCGGGCCCTCCCTTTTCAGCACTTTTTTTTTTCCTTCCCTCAGGGTCAGTCAAGAAGGCAAAGTTCCCCAAGGCCCCCTCGTGTGGACCCAAGCGATCAAGTTTCTCCAGACCTGAGGACAAGGCCCCTTCAGCCTGAAGGTGCACCCTCACCCGTATCTGGGGTGGGGGGACATCTTTGCCTGTTCCCGGACCTGTGGCTATACCGGATACAAGACAAGTGGGTTCACAATGTCATACGGTCCGGGTACAAGATGGAGTTTCGATTCGTCCCACCGGTAAGGGTCTTCCCTTCCAATGTGGGACTGTCCCCGGATTGATTACAGGCTCTTTGGGGCGGTACAGGACCTGGTACAACAGGAAGTAATAGTTCCGCTTCCGTGTGCGGAACTTTTTCAGAGCTTTTATTCAAACCTTTTTACGGTCCCCAGGAAGGAAGGAAAGGTGCGTCCGATCCTGGATTTGGAGGCACTGAATTGCTTTGTGCGAGTTAAAAAAATAAAAGATGGAATCCATTCGCACCGTGGTGGCTTCCCTACATCAGGGGGAATTTCCTGGCCTCCGTAGGCATCAGATGCCTACCTTCACATCCCTGTATGTGCAGGACATCAACGTGTTCTGCGCTTTGCCTTGGGAGAGGACCATTATCAGTTTGTGGCATTACCCTTTGGTCTCGCCTCTGCTCCTCGTGTCTTCACAAAGGTGTTGGCTCCGGTCCTGTCGCTGTTACGATTGGGGGGGGGGGGGAATATTGGTCCTGGGTTACCTGGACGATTTCTTCTCCATGCAGTCTCCCACGGTGCTAGTGACAAATTTGGAGATCACCATGAGAACTCTGGAGGAGTTCAGGTGGATTCTTAACCTTCAGAAGTCGTCCCTGGTTCCTTCTATATGAGACTGGACTATGTGGGCCTGACTTTGGACTTGACGGCAGCCAGTGTGTTTGTTCCTCCGGAAAAGCTCCAAAATTTACAGACTGCGAGTCAACTGTTGCTGTCCAGCTAATGGTTGTACCTTCGGACCTGTATGAGAGTTCTGGGACTGGTGTCGTCCTTTGAGGCGGTCCCCTTCGCTCAATTTCACACGAGAATCCTCCAGAAGGAAATCCTTCTCAAATGGAAAAACAATCCAAATTCCCTGGACAATAAGATCCAGCTGAGCCCGGTGACCAGGGAGTCCCTGATCTGGTGACTTCGGTCCCCGATGTTCAAACAAGGAAAATCCTTCCTTTCTATATATTGGACAGTTGTCACCACGGGTGCCAGTCTGTCCGGGTGGGGAGGGGTTCTCGGCAGGTTTTCTGCTCAAGAAGTCTCATCCCTGGAGGATTTCAGGTTACCGATAAATGTACTGGAGCTGAGCGATCAGGCTTTGCCTAGTCCACTGGACCGAGTACCTTCGGGGTTGTCCACTGCGTTTTCAATCGGACAATACCATGGCTGTGGCTTATGTCAATCACCAAGGGGGCACCAAAAGTCTTTGCGGCCTTGGAAGTGGCCGGCATCCTCCGATGGGCTGAAAGCTTTGTTCCAGCTCTCTCCACTGTTCATATTCCAGGAGTGGAAAATTGGCAGGTGGATATCCTAAGTCGACAGACCTTGGATCAAGGGAAATGGTCTCTTCATTCGGAGGTGTGATAGCAGTTGTGCCACTTGTTGGGGCACTCCAGATGTAGATCTGTTGGTGTCTCGGATCAACAGATAAGTGCAAAGGTCAGTATCGGCTGATGTATGCTTTGCCTTCTTTCAAGTTGCTGCCAAGACTTCTTCGCAGGATCGAAGCGGAAGGGATTCCGATCGTTCTTGTGGCTCCGGACTGGCCTCGCCGATCTTGGTATGCCAACCTGGTCAGGCTAGTCAGACGCTCCTTGGAGATTTCCCCTCAGGTAGAATCTGTCTCAAGGGCCAATCTTCCATCCTGCTTTATGTCGCTGGCTTTCTTGGCTTGGCTGTTGAAAGCCAGGTGCTGAAGGGGTTTGTCTACTTCAGTGATTCCTGCTCTGCTTAAGCCTTAAATCGAGAAAAGAGACTTCAAGGAAGAGCTATCATTGTATGTTAGTCGTATATTGCGTGGTTTTGAGTCTCTTGGGGTTTCCCCTCGCTCTTACTCGGTTGCTCGGATTTTGGCTTTCTTTCAATGGGGAATTGTTCAAAAGTTAGCCTTGAGTACCATCAAGGGTCCAATTTCAGCCTTGGCAATTTTCTTTCAAAGGCCACTAGCCGCCCATTCCCTGGTGCGTAGCTTTATCAAGGGGGTGCAACACTTTGTACCTCCGGTGCAACCTCTGTTGCCACCTTGGGACCTTAATTTGGGGACCTGTATTTGGTGCTGTCGGTTTTCCAGAAACCTGCTTACCTTATCCCAGAAAGTGGCCTTTTTGAGAGCTTTTCTGCGTGCAGGGTGTCGGAACCGGCGGTGTTGCCCTGTCCTCCCTACATGGTAGTTCAAAGGGATAGTGGTACTTTGTCCGAATCCGTCCTTCCTTCCGAAGGTGGTTTCCAGTTTTCACTTAGAGGAGATTGTTAACCTCTGTGTCCTAAGCATCCTAAGGAAATTGCACTACATACTTTGGATTTGGCTGGGGCACTCGGTGTACTTGGCGACTACTGAGTCTTTTCAAAGGTCAGATTCACTCTCTGCACCCTGGATGACCCAAGGAAAGGGCTGCCTCCTTCTGCTGCGACTATTTCCAGATTGATCAGACAGTTGTGCAGGCTTCAATTTATGGTCAGGTTCCAACTTTCCCTGTTAAGGCGCATTCTACTCAGGCGCTTAGTGCTTCCTGGGCTTTTTGCCATCAGGCATCTGTGCTTCAGGTTTGCAAGGCGGCTGGCTACCTGGTCGTCTGTTCACACTTTCATGAAGTTTTAAAAGGTGAATGTGCTGGCATCTGCTGATGCCTCTTTTGGCTGCATAGTTTTGCAGGCTGCTGTCTAAGGGGGTTTGTCTCCCTTGAGGGTGTTTAATGTTTTTTCAGGTGGGTCTCATCTTGTTCTGAGTCCTATGTTGCCTGGTTGGCTATGGTTTAGCCTTGGGGAATTGTCTGCTGTTCCTAACCCTCATTTTTATCGCAGTGCTTTGGGACGATATGAAGATCAGAGACTGCATCCGTCAATGAATGATAGGGAAAATTGGAATTTGGTCTTACCGTAAAATCCTTTTCTGAGTACTCGCCCCTCCTATTTGAGTTGGGTTGGTATTTTCTGACACTGCTTTGATACAAAACTGACATCCTATGGCATGGAGAAAGGGTATACACTTGGGATTGCCCATAGGCGTAGCAAGAACTTTTTCTGCGTAGTGTCCTACTCCTGTAGGGGGCAGTATAACCCCACTGATATGAAGATCAGAGACTGCGTCCGTCAATGAACTAGAGAAAAGGATTTTATGGTAAGGCAGAAATCCAATTTTTCTGCATCCGAGTCACAATTACTAATTTTTTTTCTTTAGTTGTCCAGGGCTTAAACACCCCACCTCTTCTGCCTCCATTTTTCAGCTTGGACCCTGATATGCTGGTCCTAGGATGCTGCATTGTGGGGAAATGAAGAGGATGTTGGAAAGCTGTCCTATTGAAGAGGGATGCTTTTGAATGCATAATCCTTCCTTCATAGTAAAAATTTAACTGTCCTCTTGACATGCTGCTTTGGGCAAAAAGACCAAAAAAAATTCTCTGTTCATGAACAAAATTTGCAGTCTGACTAGGTCATTACTGAAAGGATTTGTATGCTCCCCAAATTTTTTTGCTGCATTATATGGGCCACAAAAATGGGCTATTCCTATTCACCATTCTGTCTGCTCTAAACAAACCTCGCACTGTAGCTTTTAAAGATGTTCCATCTTTTAGGGTGCATTTACACTTGCGAAAGCACCAGCTTGTGCGATTAGATGTGAGAAACCTTTTTGGAAGTTCCTGTGATTAGCTTTAAGAAGCATTCCAAGTAATGGGGGGGGGGGGGGGAGCCAGTTCCTGTAGCTAATCCTCCCCTGTGCTTGTAATTGCTCATGCAGGAATCCCTTGCGATTGTGATCAGCCATGGACACAGGCTGCATAAGCTAAATCCATCGGGACACCTAGAGTCTGGCTGCCCTAAAGCAAACCAAATAATCTTTTGGACATTAATTGGCTGTACAGCAGTCTGTGGTCCACATTTCAGGAGTGGACAGCTGAAAATCGGATGAGCTGAGCTGCTATTGCCTGGATAAAGGGGAATGGGCTCTTCCAGAGGTCTTCAATCTGATACCTCCAAAAATGGTTAATTCAGGATGTAGAGATCCTAGCTTCCAGATTGAGCGTACAGTCTATTTCCAGAACAAGGGACCGACCCTCTAGCTCTTGCCTCATATGCCTTGATAATCCCTTGGTCTCATTTCAAGCTAATTGTATACCTTCAGTGCAAATCCTTCTGCTCAAGACAATGGAGCAAGGAAACGTTGATGCATCAAACTGGCTCAGAAGAATCTGGTACACAGACCATACTCATACTATCAATTTACCCATTGCTTCTATACAAACAAGGCCTCCCGTTCCATCCTGCTTAGTATCTGGCTTTAACAGCATGGCTGTTGAAACCCAGGTGTTAAAGCAATTTCCAAATCTTTGTTGCCTTGCTAAAAGATATCCCACCTTAATTTTAATTTTTTGCCTGGTATAGTCACAGGGACTAAAGTCTGATTCCTGTTCCTCGCATTCTGGTATACAGGTCTTACCAGATGTTGGCCCTAAAATAAATATTGTAGCTTAACAGCCCATGGATCCAGCACTGTCTTAACCCCTGGGCCAGTTCTTTGAGTCCCTGGTGCCTGAAGAAATCTCTGCATTGTAAATGTATCAGAGCCATTAGCGTATACCTCAAGGCTACTAAATCAGATTGATTTCCTTATAGTACGGTTCTCTGGACCTCACAAGAGTCTGTCATGTGCATGTTTACTTCAATGCATGAAAACATTGGTGTATTTTCAAGCACATACAACCTTTCTCTTCTGTGGCCAGTTGTAATTGCAACCCGTGGTTTTCTTATGCTAGACATGTTAGGAGCCCCTGTTCATGTGCATGAGGCTTCATAGCCTTTGCTTTTGTGCATATGATTTCAGCTAATTAAAAGCCTCTAAACATTCTGGTACATGAGACCATGCACACAAATGAGTATAGCCAGCACCTACTTCTGAAGCAAATGCAATACTTGATTTTTATCCAGAATTAAATGCAGCCTAATTTCACGTTTTTGCTCTGTGGGCCCTTATCATGAGACCATGCACGACAATGCTTTTGTGTATCAGCATTAACACTTGTAGGATATGTTCTGAGTTTATAACTTAAGTTTGGGGAATACATACTACGCTCATGAACAAATTTATGCCAATGCACGAAAGCATCCTTGTATGGCAGTTAAATGTGCATCCAACTATTCTCCAGTTGTGAAACAAGGCTGGGATTTTACACTGGGCATATTTAAGAGCTTCAATGTCATGTGCATGAGGCCAAATGCATCAATGCTTTAATGCACTACTTGTATCTGCAGGACGTATTCCCTGAATAGAGGACTTCTGCCTTCAGGGAATGCATCATTTATGCATGCAAATATTTAATGGTGGCCATACGCTATACGAAAAATCGTTTGAACTCCTTTTTGAAAAACAAATCCTCGACCATGAGAGCAGACGATCGTGTCTCATATATCGAATTTTGATAGATAAATCGTTTAATGGACATCAGTTTTTTTTTTTTTTTGTTCATTTTGTCGCATGTGCCTAGTGCAAACAGTTCGGGCGAGAAACAACCTTTCAAGGACCAAGGATATTACTACAGTAATCGGTGCTAAAAATATACCCTGTTTTTCTAATGCCATTGGCAGGGAAGAGGTTAACAAATGGACCAAATGACAAAAGTTTTGAATGATATTTCGGCTACTGATTGGCCAGCATTTGCCGATGCATGAAACCTTCTCTTGCTGGCTGTACCACCTGTGGCTCCCTGGGCACAGATAAAAGCCCGAATTTTATGCTAAGCATATTAAGCCTCTACATCGGTGTACATGAAACCTAATGGTTGCAGTTTGAATGCTAAAAAGAGAATTTGAGTATAAGAATAAGTGTTTTTTTTTATTATTTTGTTTAGGCAATTTAGAAGTTCAGAACGAGGCCTGTAAGCCATTTGAAGTAATGTATTCCGCCCCTTGTGAAGTGAACAGGAATGGTCTTCATTTAGAGGAAACTGCTGCAAATGGAATGGACTTATTAGTACAGGACGAACTTGGATACCAAATGTTTGATGTATCAGGTGAGTTTGGCAGACTTTTTCGAAGGATAATGTGGAGACTTGGAAATGTAACTCTTCCCAGAAAGGTGCATCTACATACTCTGAGCTTAGATTTGATATTTGGCTTTTCTTTATCTGAAAATGCTACCCAAATTAAATTGGTGGTAAAGGCTCAGGGTTTAACTTCATTCTATGCATGAAGATAAAAAAACACCATTGACTGCAGGTCTTCATTTTAATTTAGAATTACATTTTGTATGGCTCAGGTATACTTTGTAATTTGAACAAAATCCCTACTTCCAAAGCTGGTATTTCTCTTACATCCTCCGACAGTCGCCGTACACTCATACAGTCTTCACCAATGGGGTATTGACTTCCTCTCCTTAGGAGTAGCTAGGCAAAAGACTTGTTAGAACAAAAGCATTTCCATAGACACACCCATGGGGGCTGTCCCACTGGTCCAAAACCCCTCCTGCAATAGCCATCTCAACTCAGTTTGTCTTCTGCCTAGTTCAGGAGTAGTCAGGCTTCCCTGTGCTGGAGCTACAGTCTCAGCCTTTTTCTTCTATTTTATGATTTTATTTTCTGAAAAAAAATTTTTTTTTTCTTTGCATTTGTCAGCTTTTATTTAGTCGGATCTTCGGATGAAGATGGAGTTGCGGAGCTGGGAATCGGTCTGGTCGTCCTGGTTCTCCAGGACGGAGGATCAGATGGAATCCCAGCCCGCCGTCAAGCGTTTCACAGGCTATGTGTTCGCCCTGGCCTCATAAACGACCCATCCCTGTCCTCAGGGATGCAGCCTTGTGGGGTGGCTACCTCCCCGGACACGTGCACGGTTCGTCCGTGCACTCCTGGTGTCCTGCGTTTCTGGCTGGCAGCACTCCCCTGCCATCTGAGGGTGGGCGGTTTTCCGTTTCTTATGATGCACCCTACGCCATCGGGTACAGGTGAGTACATTCTGTGTGAGGCCTCTGGGGTCGGCAGTCCTCTGTGTCTGTGGTGTCCCCTATGTCTGTGCGTTTTTGGGCTCCCTGATCCTGGTCCCTGCGGGTTTTTTTTCTCACAGCCTGCGCTGTGTGGGGTCTGGGGGGATCCCTCTCCGGTGTCACTGAGGTGCTTGGAGGTACAGACTAGTGTGGCGACCGCTGCGGGGTTAAAAACCGCCGGTCCGCCATTTTAGGTGTGGGCAGCATGTCTGGCTTCATTGTGGGCGCTTGTATAGCATTGTGTGTAGTGTATTTTGGCGCCGTGCGACGCCATTTTGTGTGTGGCAACGATCGTTCCGAGCACATGTCGGCTGCCATCTTGCCCATTGCTTTGCATAGGCATCCATGTTTCCTTAGCCTGCAGCCTCTGTTCAGTCTCTGCGGTGACATCACTTCTGGGGCTACATACTTCTGGGGCTCTGTCCTGTCCTTTTTCTTTTCCTCTATTGTGCAATCTTCCTGGCTCAGTTTGTCCCTGCGGGGGGGGGGGGGGGGGGGTCTGTGTTTCACAGCCATTGTAGCGGTGTGCTGCGGGGATTTGCAGCGCTCTTAAAGGGCCAGTGCTTCATAAAAAAACTTTTTTTTTTTTTTTTTTTTTGCAATGGAATCTCAGGACAGCAAATTCCCTCCAGCTTTGGTGGGGGATTCAAGTTCTTCTAAATCCTCTACTCTTGACTAATCTGGCTGCTGTTGTGGCGTCTTTGGTGTCCAAAATGGATGTGCTGATGACTGAATGTGCTGCTAGAAAAAGGCCTAGGATTTCTTTTTCTTCTGATTCTGAATGTGACATGGTTGCTGTAGGTAGCGTGCCTCTTCCAGGGTCTCGCTCTTCTCAGGACCCGCAAGAGTCTGAGGGGGAGGCGGAGGTTACAGGGGTGGATGATTCCCTCCCTGGGACGCCGGAGGAACGCGCGGCTATGGACGCGCTAATTTCTGCCATTAAAGAAACACTACATTTAGAGGATTTGCCCAATCCTCCGGCATTGTCATCTTTTGGTACACACAGGACCCGTAAGATGGCGCAGGTTTTTCCCTGCCCCGCTGAGTTTCATCACACTGTGAATGAACAATGGCGCAATTTGAAGCACACCTTCACGGTGCCTAGGAGGTTTCAACTAGGGATGCACCGAAATGAAAATTTTGGGCCGAAACTGAAAATGCAGGATGCCCTTGGCCGAAAACCGAAAATGACTTCCCCCCCCCCCCCCCCAAAAAAAATTAAAATGGATAGAACAGGGTGATGGGTTGGCAAGAGGTTAATTTAATTACCAATGGTATTTGTATTATGCAGCATGAGGGGGTTAATGTATTGTCACTGCTGGTCACTCATCTATTAGTGACCGACCAGTGGCAGGTAATTAACCCCTTTGTGCTGCATTAGTGCAACCAGTGTTAATTGGCTACACTGGTTCCTACCGAAGATTCTCCGGTATTTAGGGATCCTACGGATAGGAGGCTGGAATCGCTTGCCTGCCACAATTATGTGGTGGCGGGTTCCATGCTCAGGCCTATTTTCGCCTCTGTCATGGCGGCTCAGGCTGTGGCGGACTGGACCAAGGTGCTCAGACGCACACTCGTGGCTGATTCTGCCCCTTCCACTACCATGGAGATGGTGGACCAGATTTATCAAGGGGTCATGTATTTGTGCGATGCGGCCTTAAATGAGGCCCCTTTGGCTGCGCGCCTGTCCAGTGTCGCGGTCCTTAGCTGTCGGCTGATCTGGTTGAAGAGCTGTTTGGCTGACCAGAAATCCAGGAAGGCGGTGGCTGACATTCCCTGTGCGGGGGTCTCGAATTTCTTTCACGGCCTGCGGACAGATTCTTTCCCTCAAATCTTCATTTGACCC
Source organism: Pelophylax lessonae (assembly GCF_965119305.1). Lineage (NCBI taxonomy): Eukaryota > Metazoa > Chordata > Amphibia > Anura > Ranidae > Pelophylax > Pelophylax lessonae. The sequence continues at coordinate 587,929,928 of NC_138769.1, read as the reverse complement.
CAGGGCGGATACAGGACCTGCATCAAGCAGTACAGGATCTCCTCGCTCAGGGGGTAATCGTCCCGGTGCCTCATCGGGACAGGTTTGGGGGGCTTTACTCAAATCTCTTCACTGTGACCAGAAAGGAGGGCAAAGTGCGTCCGATTCTGGACTTGAAAGCTCTGAACCACTTTGTGAGCGTTCGAAAATTCCGCATGGAATCGCTCCGCTCGGTGGTAGCCTCTCTGAGCCCGGGAGAATTCCTGGCCTCTATCGACCTGAAGGATGCGTATCTACACATCTCCATATTAGAGGGTCATCAGAGGTACCTTCGCTGTCGCGGAGGAACACTATCAGTTCGTGGCGTTGCCTTTCGGTCTCGCTTCGGCTCCACTGGTCTTTACCAAAGTGCTGGCTCCTGTTCTGGGGCTGCTGCGGGCGCAGGGCATTGCGGTCTTGGGTTACCTGGACGATCTCCTGTTAAGATCGAGTGCCAGTCAGAGCCTGCTGCAGGATCTGTCCACTACGGTCCAGATGCTCCAGGAGTTCGGTTGGACGATCAATGTTCAGAAGTCAACCTTGTCTCCTTCGGTTCATCTCCCGTATTTGGGAATGGTTATGGACTCTGCTCAAGCAAAGTTGTTCTTGCGGAGGACAAGCTCCGGACCCTGCAGTCCGAGGTCAGGTCCCTCAGGGACAACAAATCCACGTCACTCAGGACCTGTATGCGTTCTCTGGGGTTGATGGTATCGACCTTCGAGGCGATACCATTTGCTCAGTTTCATACGCAATCTCTCCAGGTGGAGATCCTGGCCAGGTGGGACAGAGTGTCTGTCGCCAAACCAGAATGGATCTCTTGTGGTGGCTTCAGTCCCCGGCTGTGTCGGAAGGGAAATCCTTCCGGCTGTTACTATGGACGGTGATTACCACGGATGCCAGCCTATCGGGCTGGGGTGGCGTCCTGGGCAACCTGCCTGCCCAGGGCACTTGGTCGGTGGAGGAATCCTCCCTACCGATAAACATCTTTGATTTGAGAGCGATCAGGCTATGCCTGCTCCATTGGTCGGATCGTCTTCAGGGCTGCCCTGTACGGGTGCAGACGGACAATGCTACTGCAGTGACTTGCATCAATCACCAAGAGGCACCAGGAGTGCCGGGGCGGCCCAGGAAGTGACCAGTATTCTGTCTTCGGTCGAGACTCACGTCCGGCGATTTCGGCAGTTCACATTCCAGGTGTGGAGAACTGGCAGGCCGATTATCTGAGTTGCCAGACCCTGGACCAGAGGGAATGGTCCCTGCACCCGGAGGGGTTTCAAATGCTGTGTGCGAAATGGGGATCCCCGGCTGTGGATCTGTTCGCGTCCCAGCTAAACAAGGTGGGAAGGTTTGTGGCAAGAATGCGCGATCCTCTGGCAGACGCCTCGGATGCGCTGGTGGTGCTTTGGCATCGGTATCGTCTGATATTTGCCTTTCCCCCGATTCAGTTGTCCAGGTTACTGCGCAGGTTGGTCTCGGAACCGAAGTTGGTGATTCTGGTGGCCCTGGACTGGCCACGCCGGTCCTGGTACGCGGATATCATTCAACTGGCTGTCGAGCCTCCATGGCGGCTACCGTTAATGAGACGATCTGCTGTCTCAGGGACCGATCTTCCATCCTGCTTTACAGTCGCTGGCTTTAACGGCATGGCTGTTGAAAGCCAGGTCCTGAGAGACAGGGGTCTCTCTTCTGAGGTCATTCCTACTTTGCTCAAGGCTAGGAAAGACTCGTCCGGTAAGATCTATTATCGTACCTGGAAGGCCTATTTTGCCTGGTGTGAATCCAGAGGTTTCCCTCCTCGTTCCTACTCCATGGTTCGTACGGTCCTTGAAAACCTGGAAAAGTTTTGGCATTTGCAGATGACTTTCCAGGCCTGGAAAGGTCATGGAATCTTAGGAAACACACACAGGTTTTGGAAAAGTCCATGGAAATATTTACTGGGGAGGAGCGGATGCTTAATAGTTTAATTTATTATCTTATTCCGAAAATTTTTATTGCCAGTGCCACATACTAACTTTGCCTTCCGGGTCTGCGGTATGCCTATGCGCTGTCACTGGCCAGCAGCAGCCGAGGAGATGATCGTGAACCAATCACTGGCAGCGGGGAGGGCCGGCCGCGGTTTGCCTGGATGTGACTGGCCAGCAACAGCAATAACAGCCGGGAGATAACAAACCAATCACAGGCAGCGGAAGCGTCACTGGGGGGCAGGGCGGGCCGGCCGCATGAACGTGATAATGACGCGGAAGGGGGCGGTAACCGTTTTGGTCACCGAATCCCCGCGTCATGACGGTCATGCGGCCGGCCCGCCCTCCAGTGACTCATCCGCTGCCTGTGCTGGCCAGTCACATCCAGGCAAACCGCGGCCGGCCCTCCCCGCTGCCAGTGATTGGTTCACGATCATCTCCTCGGCTGCTGCTGGCCAGTGACTGACAGGGCAAATTGCGGACCCGGAAGGACACCTACCTGTACCAGTGCTATACGCTGAATGTAAAAATGCCCCCCCCAGTGTTCTTTAGCCGCCCCCCCCCCCATGCTTTCTGGCTCCCCAGTGCTCTCCAGCTCCCTGGCTCCCCCCTCAGTGATTTCCAGTTTCCCCCCCCCCCCCCCCCCCTCTCTCTCTGTGCTCTCCATCCCCCTGGTTTTCCATGCCCCCCCCCCCCCCGCGCCTTCCAACCCCCCTGCAATGCTTTCCAAACCCCCCCTTAATTCTCTAGATTTTCTTCTTAACGTATACGTAGACATTTCATGAAACATTAGGTCATGAATATTTTTAAGTGAAGTCATGGAAAAGTCATGGAATTTTATTGGCGAAAATGTGTATGAACCCTGCTACTCGGTGGCGAAGGGTGTTAGCTTTCCTACAAACTGGTGTGGACCAGCGCCTGCCGTTGGCCACGATTAAGGGCCAGTTGTCTGCACTGGCAGTTCTTTTCCAGCGCCCATTGGCGTCTAATTCATTGATAAGCACCTTTATTCAAGGTGTGCGTCATTTGGCCCCTCCTCAGAGGGCGCCTCTACATCCTTGGGACTTGAACTTGGTTCTGTCCGTTTTACAACGTCCTCCCTTTGAAAACATCAGGGAAATTTCTTTGCCTCTGCTGTCGAAAAAGGTTGCTTTTCTGGTAGCGATAACTTCTGCACACAGAGTGTCTGAGTTGGCGGCCTTGTCTTGCCGCTCCCCTTACCTGGTGGTTCATAGGGATAAGGTGGTCTTGCAACCCAACCAATCTTTCCTTCCAAATCCTGATTTTCACCTTAATGAGGACATTGTTTGGCCTTCGCTTTGTGCGAATCCTAAACATCCTAAGGAGTTTGCTTTACATTCCTTGGATGTTGTCAGGGTTTACCTGTCGTCCACTGAATCCTTTCGGAAGTCGGATTCTCTTTTTGTCCTTCCTGAGGGACCTCGGAAGGGTATGGCTGCGTCTGCGGCGACCATTTCAAAATGGATCAGACAGACGATTGTACAGGCCTATTCGATTAGGGAACGGGTACCACCCTTCCCTGTCAAGACGCACTCTACTAGGGCGGTGAGTGCATCCTGGGCCTTCCGGCATCAGGCTTCGGTGGCCCAGGTGTGCAAGGCTGCGACTTGGTCGTCTGTGCACACCTTTTCCAAATTCTACAAACTTGATGTTCTGGCATCGGCAGATGCTTCCTTTGGCCGCAAAGTTCTGTGTGCGGCAGTGCCTTGAGGGGGACCCTAGTTTTGCGGGTCCCTGACTGTTGGGGTTGTTTCCCCCTTGTTTGTTCGCTTTCCTGGGTTGTTGCTCCAGTTGGGCTTTTCTGTTGCCCAGAGGATACCTTCCTGTTCACGTAAGGTTCCTTTCTCTGACGTGAGTGCTGCGCTGCCTTTGTGACGGTTACGTTTCCCACCCCTCATGTCTACACTGCTTTGGGACATCCCATTGGTGAAGACTGAATGAGTGGGCGGCGACTGTCAGAGGACGTAAGAACTGAATTTCTCTTGCGTCCTCCGACAGTCGCCGCCCCCTCTAAGTCATCACTATTGGGTATTGACTTCCGCTCCACAGGAGTAGCTAGGCATAAGACTTAGTCAAAAGAACAAAGGCATTTGCATATACACACCCATGGGGGCTGTCCCACTGGTCAATACCCCCCTGCAGTGACCACTCCCAACTCAGTTTCTTTCTGCCTAGCGTCAGGAGTAGTTAGGCTTCCCTGGGCTGGGGCTACAGTCTCAGCCTTTCTAATCTTCTTTTTTTTTTTTTTTTTTATTTGATTTTCTTTGAAAATGTCAGTTTTTTTTTTTCTTTGATTTACTAGCTGTTTATTTTGTCAGCTTTAGTTTTAGTTGATTCTTCGGATAAAGATGGATTCATGCGGAGCTGGGAATCGGACTAACCGCCCTGGTTTGCCAGGGCAGAGGGTCGGAGGGAACCCCAGCCCGCCATCGAGCGTTCAGCCGTGATTCGTCCTGGCATTATGAACGACCCATCCCTGCTCACAGCAGGGATGCAGCCGTGAGGTGGCTACCTCACTGGACACCTGCAGTGCTGCAGTGTATTGTCCCTGGCTAACGGCATTCCCTGTCAGATGTGGACAGCGGCTTTCCATTCTGAGAGGCTCCCCACGCCATCTGGTACAGGTAAGTACTTCTGTGTGGGGCCTCTGTGTGGGGTGGCAGTCCTGTGTTGCTGTGTGTCCCCCATGTCTGCCCGTGTGGGCCTCCCTGTTTGTGATCCCTGTGGGGTCTTTTAATACATACGCTGCGCTATAGTGCTGTGTGTTTGTGGGAGCCCCTTTCCTTGTGTCACTTAGGTGTTTCACTGGGGGTGCAGACGATGTGTGTGGCGGCCGCAGCGGGGGGAAAAAACCGCACGGTCCGCCATCTTAGGGCAAGCATGTTGGCTTCACTGTGGGCTGTATTACATGCTGTTTTGGCGCCATCCAGCGCCATCTTGCGTGTGGCAGAAGGATCGTTCCGCACATGTTCAGCCATTTTCCCGAAGTCTCCCATTCAGTTCTATGGGCAGCCATTTTCCCGGAGTCCTTTGCAGCTTATAGTTAAGCCTCTTATGACCTCACTTCCTTTTCCCCTGAAGCAGCGACCTAGGTGGTAACACTCTGTGGGCTCTGCAGACTGTCTCTTCCATAACCTTCTGTTTTGTCATTTCTGCCTCAGTTTTCTTCTCCTATTGGGGGTCTTTTGTCACTGTTCACATAGCGGTGGGCTGCGCACTCCGCAGCGGTGTTAAAGGGACAGTTCCCCTTTTTATTGCACTATTATTTTTCACCTTGGGCAATGGATTCTCAGGACAACAAATTCCCTCCAGCCCTGGTGGGGGACACCAGTCCTGCTGTGGCCCCTGTTATGCCTGATTTGGCAGCTGTAGTGGCGTGTTCTTTGCTCAAACCTGGTTTTGCGTCCGTTTTGGTGGCTCAGGCGGTGGCTGATTGGACTAAGGTGCTTAGGAGCAACCTCCTGTCTGATTCTGTTCCACCTGCCAGGCTGGCTATGGTGGATCAAATTCACCAAGGAGTCATGCATTTGTGTGATGCGGCCTTAAATGAGGCCCCTCTAGTGTTGCGGTGCTTAACCGCCGACTAATCTGGCTGAAGAGCTGGTCGGCTGACCAGTCATCTCGGAAAACAGTTGCTGATTTTCCCTATGCTGGTTCTCGCCTTTTTGTCGAGGCATTAGATACCTTGGTAAAAGACGTCACGGGGGGCAAGAGCACCTTGCTGCCCCAGAACCCGAAGGAGCAAATCCCTTCGTGGCAAGCGGGGTTCTACTTCTCGATCCACTCAGGGATCCTTTTGTGCCTTTCGAAACCAATCCAAGGGCAAGCCCTTCAAGGGCCAAGGTAGCCAGAAGAAGCCCTGGGCAGGCAAGCAGATGTCCGGCAATGCTGGCTCGGCGGGTCAACTCGCCTCTGCCTGAAAGGGCGCCCTCACCCGTTTCAGGGGTGGGGAGACGTTTGTGCGGTTTCCTCCAACCTTGGCTGCTCTGAATTTCGGACAGGTGGGTTCAGGAAATCATTCGATCAGGGTACAAGATCGAATTCCTTTCCCGGCCGGCGGACAGATTTTTTTCCCTCAAATCTTCATTTGCCTCCAGGGCGTCTGCAGGACCTGCATCAAGCGGTGCAGGACCTCCTTGCCCAGGGGGTGATGGTCCCGGTGCCTCATTGGAACAGGTTTCGGGGGTTTTATTCCAATCTGTTCACTGTGCCCAGAAAGGAGGGCAAAGTGTGTCCTATTCTCGACCTGAAAGCACTGAACCGCTTCGTGCGCGTTCGAAAGTTCCGTATGGAATCTCTTCGTTTTGGTGGTGGCCTCCCTGAGTCCGGGGGAATTCCTGGCCTCTAAAGACTTGAAGGATGCGTACCTACACATCCCCATTTTCGAGGGTCACCAGAGGTACCTTTCGGTTCGCAATAGCGTAGGACCACTATCAGTTTGTGGCGTTACCTTTCGGTCTCGCTTCGGCTCTAAGGGTCTTTACCACTGCTGGCACCAGTTCTGGGCCTGCTAAGGGCTCGGGGCATTGCGGTCTTGGGGTATCTGGACGATCTCCTACTAAGGTCGAGTGTCAGCCAGGACCTACTGCGCGATCTGTCCACCACGGTACAGACGCTCCAGGAGTTCGGATGGACCATCAACGTACAGAAGTCGACGTTGTCTCCATCGGTTCGTCTTCCCTATCTGGGAATGATCCTGGATTCTGCTCAGGCAAAGGTGTTCTTGCCGGAGGACAAGCTCTGGACCTTGCAGGACAAGATCAGGTCCCTCAGGTACAATCTGTCCTCGTCACTCAGAACCTGTATGCGGGGTCTGGGGTCAATGGTTTTGGCTTTCGAGGCGATACCCTTTGCTCAGTTTCACACACGGTCTCTCCAAGCGGAGATCCTGGCCAGGTGGGACAGACTACCTTTAGTCCCTGGATCCGAGTGTCTCATTGAGTCGCCGGACCAGAATGGATCTTCTGTGGTGGCTCCAGTCCCGGCAGTGTCGGAAGGCAAGTCCTTCCGTCCGTTACTGTGGACAGTGATTACCACGGATGCCAGCCTGTCGGGCTGGGGTGGAGTCCTGGGCAACCTGTCTGCCCAGGGCACTTGGTTGGAGGAGGAATCCTCCCTTGGTAATTCACAAGGATAAAGTGGTCTTGCGTCCACATTCCTCTTTTCTTCCTAAGGTGATCTCTGAGTTTCACCTTAATGAGGACATTGTCCTGCCTTTGCTTTGTACGAAGACTAAGCATCCTAAGGAGGTTGCTTTGCATTCCTTTGATGTTGTCAGGGCGATCAGGGTTTACCTGTCTACGGAATCCTTTCATAGGACGGATTCCCTCTTTGTCCTTCCTGGGGGACCTCGGAAGGGCATGGCTGCGTCTGCAGCGACTATTGCCAAATGGATCAGACAGACCATTGAACAGGCTTATGCTTTGAAGTAACTGGTTCCACCCTCCCCTGTTAAGGCGCACTCTACCAGATCTTTGAGTGCGTCCTGGGCCTATTTGCATCGTGCCTCGGTGGCCCAGGTGTGCAAGGCTGCGACTTGGTCGTCAGTGCACACCTTTTCCAAATTCTACAAGGTAGATGTTCTGGCATCAGCTGATGCCTCCTTTGGCCGCAAAGTTCTCACTGTGCCAGTGCCATGAAGGACCCTTGTGTTTTTTTGTGGGTCCCTGGCTGTTGGTGTTTGCTTTCCTGGGCTGTTGCTCCTGTTGAGCCTTGTTTTTTCTGTTGCCCAGAAGGTTCCCTTACTATGCTGGTAAGGTTCCTTTCTCTGATGTGGGTACTGCGTTGCCTTTTCTACGGTTCTAGTTCTGTTCTACAGTTGCGTCTCCCACCCCTCATGTCTACAATGCTTTGGGACATCCCAATAGTGATGACTTGGAGGGAGCGGCGACTGTCGGAGGACGTAAGAGAAAACTGTTTTTTTTTGTAAAATTCCTTGGAGTCCTCCGACAGTCCCCGCCCCTCTATTGGGGTTCTTTGGACTTTAACTGCTTGCTACCAAACTGAGTTGGGATGGCTGATAGCAGGGGGGGGGGGTTATTGGACCAGTGGGACAGCCCCCATAGGTGTGTCTATGTAAAATAATTTGTTTTTAACAAGTCTTATGCCTAGCTTGCTCCTATGGATAAGAGGTCAATACCCATTGGTGAACACTGAATGAGTGGGCGGTGACTATCAGGACTCAGAGAAAGGAATGTTACAGTAAGATTTTACAAAAATTCCGTTATTTTAATTTTTGCTGCCCTACTGTAATTAACACTGGTCACAGTAAAAGGGTTACAGGAGAGGGCATGGGCGGGAGTCTGCCAGTGTAAATGTCATTAATACAAATTCTAACCGTTTTAATAGGTAAATTCCGCTTCCTTTTACTTTTTCCTATAAAGGTGATGGCACTTCAACCGTTCCACAAGCTGTTTCTGCGGAGGACCTTAAAGAGTGTTTAAAAAAACAACTTGAATTCTGCTTTTCAAGGTAGGCTTATGTGTTACTTTGCCAATTGTGGCAAGCTAAATTGCAATAATGACTTTGTTAAAAAGCTTGTAAATACATTTTAACAAGCTGCCTAATATAGAAAATAGAATCTAACCACTTCCCGTGAATCGGCGTAACCTGTACATCGGAGAAGTGGTTGTACCGGGATGACTGCTGCAGGCATCAATGCAGTACAGTTCTTTAGTCAGTTGGCTTACTAATGATAATAGCCGACGTGGCTCGGGAGCCGTTCGGCTGTTATTCCCAGTCACCCCCCCCCCCCCCCGGCTGCCTTCCGTGCCTCTGCCCGGTTCGCCCATCCCACTGGCTGGTTGGAGTCCCGAACAAAGCCTGATTCGGTGTTGAGAGGGTCTCCAATGTAACCCGGAAGCGACGTTCTTTCCGGTTAACGGCGCCAAATTAAACTGGAGATATTCAAAAAAGCAGATTTATGCATTTTAAATACTTTGACATGCAGTGAAGGTGTCTGGGGTCTTTTAGACCCCCGATTCCTCCATAAAGAGTACCTGTCACTGCCTATTACTGTCACAAGGGATGTTTACATTCCTTGTGACAGCAATAAGTGATCAGAATTTTTTTTTTTGTGCTAAAAATGAAATGAATTGTGGCGAAAACGCATGTGTAAGTCGCGTCCGCAAATGAAAACGGTGTTCAAACCACACACGAGGTATGGCTACGATCACCAGAGCGAGAGCAATAATTCTAGAAAAAGACCTACCCTGTAACTACTGTTTTTAAGTACCGTAGTTTGTCACCATTCCACAAGTGTGTGCAATTTTAAACCTTAACATGTAATCTAAAAATTAGGCTAACTTTACGGTTTAGTTTTTTTTTATTTTAAATGTGAAATGTATTTTTCCCCCAAAAAAAAATAGTTTGGAAGACTGCTGTGCAAATACCGCGTGACAAAAAATATTGCAACGACCGCTATTTTATTCTCCAGAGTCTTTGCTAAAATATAAATATTTGGGGGTTCAAAGTCATTTTCTAGCTAAAAATACTGATTTTTAACTTGTAAACAGCGTGTCACAAATAGGCTTGATCCTTAAGAGGCTAAAGTGGTTGTAAAGTCAGAAGGTTTATTTTAATGCATTCTATGATTTTAAGATAAAGCCTTCTGTGTGTAGCAGCCCCCCTAATACTTGAGCCCATCTCTATGCAGCGTGACGTCCACAAGTGCCTCAGCCATCTGTGACTCTCTCCGGATGTGGTCAATCAAACTCAGCCTATAAGGAGAGAGGGGGGCGGGCCGAACAGTAGCTCTGTGTCTGAATGGATACACGGAGCTACAGCTCGGCTCACGTGCTCCCATAGCAAGTTGCTTGATGTGGGGGCACTTAAGAGAAGGGAGGGGGAAATGAGTGCAGAAGAGGGACCCGATAGGAGGATCCGGGCTGCTCTGTTCAAAACCATAGAAGGCAAGTATAACAGGTTTATTTTAATAGAGACTTAACAATCACTTTAAATTGTATTGGTAGATGAATCCATTTTAGTAGTAAATCCAATTACTAATATAAAAATGCATACACTGGTGTAGATTGTCAAGGTTCAAGTTAAGTCTTTTTTTTTTTTTTTTTTTTTTTTTTTTATTACCTAAATGCATTCCAGAGATTACTCACCCTGTGAAGTTTAGTAGCTAGGTGCAGGGGATTTTACGGAATAGGGAAGATTTCTAAGCACAGTAGTAGTGTGCGCTGGATACCGTTGATAGCTGACTGGTTTTATTTGTTGCTTGGAGTTGCTAGTTGATCACTTAAGGACCAGGCATATTTATGACACTTTTTCTTTACCAGTTAAAATCATAAAAAATGTTTTTCTTTGCTAGAAATGAGTCCCAGAGACCCTAGAGCAGAGGTCTTTAAACTCTGGCCCTCCAGTTCAGGAACTACAATTCCCATCGTGCCTAGTCATGTCTGTGAATGTCAGTTTTCCATTGCCTCATGGGATGTGTAGTTCCACATCACCTCTCCTGCCACGCCACCCAGAAAAGTGATCCTGCTTATGTGGTCCCAGTGTTATCTGCTGCCATAACACCAGTATTCTAACATCAAAGTACTGACTTAAAACTCCAGCGGCTGTTCCAGAAGTGGTTAATGTAGGCCCATCATGCGAAAAAAAAAAAATGGTGTGGCTATTGCTCACCCCTGAAAGAAATGCTAGCCCTGGATATGGCTTCAGTAATTTCTAGTCTCTGCTCCAGGATAAGCATACAGAAAATAAAAACTAGAAAGTCAACCCCTGCTAATATTTTTGTTTTTGAAGTACACCTGCAATGGTGGTGCCATTTTATTTTTTCCCTGTGATAGTTGGCCTTGATTGTTGTCTGACTCGCGTCCTGACCATAGAAACTAAACAAAAATCAAATGCAAGTCTTAATGCTTCCAGTGTGGGTCTAAAACAGCAAGGCAGCTAGCATTCTCCCTATGAGTTGTCAGCAGTGGTAGTTGCCAAATTTCTCTTTGATAAAGTTCCTTTTAATTGTCATTTGAAAAATGTTTGTGGTGTTGCAATGAATTCCCTTTTTTTTTTTTTTCTTTTTATTCAGAGAGAACCTCTCAAAAGATTTATATCTTATGTCGCAAATGGATAGTGACCAGTTTGTACCAATATGGACTATTGCAAATATGGAAGGAATTAAGAAGCTGACCACTGACATGGACCTCATTGTTGACGTTCTCCGTTGTAAGTAAAATGTTTCAAGGCCATGGATTAAATGTCAATCATTTTTTTGCAAGAACATGTCACAAAATCAGAATTATTTTATCCGTGAAATTGTGTGAACTTGAAATAAACGTTTTTCCTTTTATGTTCATTAACTGACATGGCTCCATATCTTCCTTGACCGATGGGTTATGCTGCCTTCTACAGGAGTAGGACACTAGGTGGAAAATTGACTACGCCTATAGGGCAGTCCTAGGCGGTATACTCCCACTTCCTGCTATATGATCTGTTTTTCTCTTGCATTCTGACAGACGCAGCTCTCAATGCATCTTCACTAATGGGTAATGTGCCATCTACAGGAGTAGACTAGGCAGTGAAAAGCTTTCAGTTTTCACCTAACACACCTATAGGGGCTGTCCCTCACGACATTACCCCAGACACTGCTCTAAAATCAGTTTCTTGCCGCCTAGTGAAGGAGTAGGACCTAGGTTTCCCTGCTGGGACTTCGGTCTCAGTTTTTATTTTCTTTTGAAAATGTTTTTCTTTTTACTCACTATCGTTAGCTAGAGTCGGGGGGGATCCTCCTGGTGAACTACAAGCGACAGCCGAGCTGAGGTTTCTCACTGGATAATCTAGATCGTTGCCACGACAGAGCCCTGGTGGATGGGGACGAGCCTGCAAACAGATGCTTCGCCGGGTCATATCAACCTGGAACGCCCTGAGTTGCAGCATACCCCTCTTGGCTGATGGCACCCCCACTCAGGGTGAGAGGCAAACTGTCGGGGAGCCCCAAGGTCCATGGTGGGGTGAGTGATGTAACGCCCCCTGTGTCCCTGGGACAGATGTCTCTGTGGGGGTGATGTGCGCCCACTCCTGGGGAGAACAGGGCTGTGTCCTCTGAAAGATCTGCCTGGCCTGTCAGGACAGGTCCTGCCCTCCCTGTTCCCGCTGGGGGGGGGGGGGGGGGGCTATAGCGCCGTCATAACGCCTGGGGGGGGATGTGAAGCTGTTACCTGGTCCTGGGGGGTCCCCTAAAGTGGATTCCCGCGGTGGCTTCATTCCCTTTGCTCCTGACCTCTTGGCGCCGTTTTCAGCATCCATTTTAAGTGTGGGCATCAGACTGCATCTGTAAGGGCAGCAGCCATTTTCTTGCCTTCCTGAGTGCTTGGCGCCATTTTTTGTGGGCGCCATTTTTTGTGGGCGCCATATTAAGTGTGGGCAGGCCGCGCTGTATGGGCGGCAGCCATCTTCCCCTGTGCTTCCTATATAATTTTTATGGCACCATTTTCCTGTGGTTAGTGCGGGCAGGCCTCTAGTGCTTGTCTTGTCACTTCCTCCAGAAGTTTCATTTGCTGCAGACAGATTACGGAGCAGTTGCTTCTCCAGGTTGCTGGCACAGTAAAGGGTTTTTTTATCCTTTGGGCATTCCTCGGACACCCTTGGCTCCTGTCAGGACACCTGCTAGCTTAAAGGGGGACTCCAGCTGTAGCGCGGTATTGCGGTGCGGCCTGAGATCGCAATTTAAAGGGCCAGTGTTCTCAATTTTTTTGCCTTGCTAAAAATGGAGTCCCAAGATGAAAATTTCCCCTCTGAATTTATTTGTGCATCCGGATCACCTTCTCTGGTATCTGTCTGCAGCCATAGAAACTGGTGTCCAAAGAGGATCTTGTAATGAAACAAGTTTTCTATCCAGAAACGGCCAATGCCCTCTGTCTTCTGATTCAGAGCCTGATGTAGTTGCCGTGGACAATGCCTTCCCCGAGGGATCCCTGTCCACAGTCAGCTGCGGCGCGATAATGCCCTTTGGAAGCACTGATTCAATCAGTAAGGGAGACATTGCATATAAATGAGCCCACACAGTCAGGAAAGCGGGTTGTCTTTGGCTCCCGCAAAGCTCAGAAGTCAGGTCAGGTTTTTCCTTGTCCCGAGGATTTTCACGATATCGTCAATGAGTAATGGCGGCGCATTAAGCACATGCTGGTGGTGCCCAAACGCTTTCGGCGCCGTTACCCCTTTGCAGACTCAGTTTCCAATCGCTAAACAGTGTCACCTAAGGTGGATCACACTATGCCCCAGTTGCATAAATCTACTGTAGTACCCGTGGAAGGCTCACCGGTATTTAAGGATCCGGTGGACAGGCCATGGAATCCCTTTCCTGCCACCTGCACTTGGTGGTGGGCTCGCTTCTCAAACCTGTGTTCGCCTCCGTCCTGGTTTCTCTGACGGTTACAGAATGGATCAATGTTGTAAGAAAAACGGCTGCACATCCAGGAATTCCAATTGCCTTTAATTTCCATTCCAAAGTGATGACAGTGATCACACCAGACACCAACATAGGGTCGAGTAGACACGTTTCACACATTTTGTGCTTAATCATTACAATAACTAACAGCAACCTATAGATTTTAAATAGACCGTCCCAATAGTTGCAGGTGTTCCGGGGGTGGTGATATTCGGCAGTTGTGCACAGCCCAATTAATCACCTAACTTTAGCCCCAAAGAGCATCTGAATAGTGATTCAAATACAAAGTCAAACTGAAGGTCCAAGTTCTCGTGCATATCGTGAACTCTCCCATACACACAAAGACATGGACCAACAATCACATAGAAAATTGTATAAAAACACCAAAGAAGATATCGGAAAAAATAAATGTGAATACATACAACATAAAAAAAGAAAGGGAAAAGACCATAGTGAATGTAAAAACATCTGGTATACGCACATGTGCATGCAGGTACACACCTGCACACACAGATACATATCACATGCATATACAAAGACATACATAAAATCATTATTTCCTCCATGGAATAGACTATTCCCACCTTAAGGATGCATAAACAAATGCATCCATGTATACAGCATGAAAAAGCCATCTCCATTAATAACGTCTGTATGGACACGTGTTTCAATAAAATTGTAAAAAACGTGAGGTAAAATGATTTTATGTATGTCTTTTTGTATATGCATGTGAAATGTATCGGTGTGTGCAGGTGTGTACCTGCATGCACCTATGTGCGTATATCAGATAGATGTTTTTGCATTCACTATGGTCTTTTCTCTTTTTTATGTTGTATGTATTCACATTTATTTTTTCCAATATCTTTATTGGTGTTTTTATACAATGTTCTATGTGATTGTTGGTCCATGTCTTTGTGTGTATGGGAGAGTTCACAATATGCACGAGAACTTGGACCTTCAGTTTGACTCTTTGTATTTGAATCACTATTCAGATGCTCTTTAGGGCTAAAGTTAGGTGAATAATTGGGCTGTGCACAACTACTGATTATCACCGCCCCGGAACACCTGCAACTATTGTGGCGGTCTATTTAAGATCTATAGGCTCTTGTCATTGTAATGATTAAGCACAAGATGTGTGTGAAACGCGTCTACGTTACCCTATGTTGTCGTTGGTGTCATCACTTTGGAATTTAAAGGCAATCGGAATTCCTGGATGTGCGGCCGTTTCTTTTCTTACAAGTTTTCCACGGAGGTGGGTCCGGGCTAGCACTCTATGGGATATTCCACCTCTAAGCAACCATCACACACCTGGAGCAGCGTTTTCTTTCTTCAGTAGAATGGATCAAGGTGCTTCGGAGCACCTTGCAAGCTTAGTCAGTTCCTCAAACTCTGAGGTCACAGATCAAATGGCACAGGCCATGGTGTACCTGTGCAATGCAGCCCTGGACAAGGCTCCTCTGGCTGCCAGAGTGTCTGCGGTGGGGATCTCCTTATGCCGCATGGTGTGGCTGAAGAGCTGGTTGGCAGATCAGGCTTCTAAGAAGGCCGCGACTGATCTTCCCTTTTTAGGGGACCATCTGGGGACTCCTTGGATGACTTGAGGGTCTAACGGGGGGGGGGGGGGGGGGTTAAGAGTACCCCCCCCCCCCCCCCCCCCCCAATCCGCAAAGGGTAAGGCACCTCGCAGCAAGCGGGGGGGCCTTCCTTCAAGGCTAGTAGGGGGCTTTTTTGTGCCTCAGGGGCGCTGGAAAAAGGTGAATCGTTCAGAGCCTCCAGAGGGAACAAGGTGGCTTGGTCCGGTAAGTCTGAGACTTGCCAGTCCGGCGGACGAATCCTCTGCATGAAGGGGGACACCTAACCCAATTCGGGGATGTCTGCGTTGCTTTCCAGGACCCTGGACGAATGTGTTCACGACCTGATTCGTACATTGTACAAGACCGAATTTCTGTCTCGCCCAGCAGACAGATTCCTTCCACCCTGTCTGTCTATCTTCGGATCAATTAAAGGATCCCAGGGTCTTCCACTAAGGTTTTGACCCCGGTGCTGGCTTTGCTATGCAAAAAGGATTGCAATCATCGGATATTTGGAAAATCTGTTGAGGGCGAGCTCTCATGTCTCCCTGTCCAGCAGCCTGGCCTTCATGGTCCAGACACTTCAGGAGTTTGGTTGGACCATCGACTTCCAGAAGTCGGTGCTGACTGCACTACCTGAGCATGATCCTGGACTCAGGCGAGGGTCTTGCTCCCAGAGGACATTCTTCTGATCTTGCAGGGCGAGATGTGATTTGTCTCATGCCGTCAATCGCGGTCTGAGCTCTCCTGGTGGCTTCTGTTGCTTGCTCTGAGCCAGGGCAGGTTTTTTCTGCCTCTGTTGTGACGGGACACACCACGGATGCCAGCCTGTCAGGCTGGGGGTGGACTTGTTCTGGCCCCCTCCGCAGTTCACATTCCAGGAGTGGAGAACTGGCAGGCGGAATATCTAGTCGTCAGGTTCTGGATCAGGGGGGGAAAGGTTCGGGCATCCGGAGGTTTTTCACCTCCTGTGTGCCCGATGGGGAACTACGGAGGTGGATCTGTTTGTCTCTCATCTAACCAGACTGGCCTCGCCGGTCATGGTACGCAGACCTAGTCGAGATGGTCGTCGAGCCTCCCTGGCAGCTGCCTCCAAGTGAGCATCTGCTGTCTCTTGGACCAATCCTTCATCCGGCTGTACGGTCGCTGGCTTTAACGGCATGGCTGTTGAAGGCTAGGTGTTTAGAGTCAGGGGTCTCTCTGATGCTGTGCTTCCTTACCTTGAGGGCTAGGAAGGCGACTTACAGGAAGTCTATCATCGTACTTGGAAGATGTATTTTGCCTGGTGTGAGTCGCATGGATTGCATCCTCGCTCCTTCTCGGTGGCGAGGGTCCTAGCCTTCTTGCAGAAGAGGGTGGAGCAACGTTTGGCTCTAGGCGCAATTACAGGTCTGGTGTCTGCCTTAGCCATTTACTTCCAACGTCCCTTGGCGACTAATGCTTTGATTCGCACCTTTATTCAAGGGGTGCGTCTTCTGGCTCCGCCGAGGAGATCCCCATTACCTCTGGGATCTGAATTTGTTTTTTTTTCTGTTCTTCAAAGACCTCCCTTTTGATAATGTCAGGGCATTTTCTCTGCTTTTTGATTGTCTCAGAAGGTTGCCTTTTTGTTGGCTAGCAACTCTGCTCGCAGGGTGCCTGTCCTGCCATTTGCCTTATCTGGTTGTTCTGCGTCCTAACCTATCTTTTCTCCCTAAGGTGGTATCAGTTTTACACATCACTGGAGATGTTGTTTTGCCTTCGCTCTGTGCTGAGCATTCCAAAGAAATTGCCTTGCGTTTGCTGGCTGTGGTTCGGGCGGTCAGGATCTCCGTCAGCCACGGAGTCCCTTTGGACATCTGATTCTTTGTCCTTCCTGAGGGACATTGTGAGGGTTTGGCTGCGTCTGCTGCAACCATATCAGAGTGGATCAGACAGACTATTGTTCAGGCCTGTTCGTTAAAGGGTCAGGTGCCTCCTTTCCCTGTGAGGGCGCATTCTACTAGAGCGCTGAGTGCCTTTTGGGCTTTTCGCCATCAGGCATCTGTTGCTCAGGTGTGTAAAGCGGCAACCCTGTCTGTACACACTTTTACAAATTGTACAAAGTTGAATTGATGGCATCCTAGGATGCTTCCTTTGGTCGCAAAGTTTTGCAGGCTGCTGTTTGACGAAGAGATGTGGTTTTCTCTGTTGGGGGTGAATTTTTGTTTTGGGGTAAGCGCCTGTTGGTGTTGAGCTTTTTTTGTTGCACTGTTGGCTACGTTTTTAGCCTTGGAATTGCGTCAGATTCTGAGGCTGATTTGGCCGCCACGGAAGCGAGTCACCCCACCGGGTCTGCGTCCACGCACTTTGAGTGCTGTGATAGTGAGGATGATTTCTCTTCCACTACATCTGCGCAAGAAAAGGAGCTTGTGGAGGCACTGATTGTATCAGTGCAAGAAACCTTTAAAACTGGAGGACACAGCGAATGCTACCGATGCAATTTGGCACCCGCAGACCATCCAAGGTGATTGAGGTGTTCCCTTTCCTGCCTATTTTGACGAGATTGCCACCAGTGGAGTTCCCCGAAAAGCATGGTTGGGATATCGAAGCGTTTCGATAGGAGGTATCCTTTTGATGACGTACCGGTCATGGGTTCTCGGGTCTCCAGGTTGAATGAAGTCATGCTGTGTTCCCAGTGGAGTGCGCTCTGTTCTTTAAAGACCCTGTAGACAGGAAGGTTGGATCTCTGGTCCGCTACCTGTTTTTTTTGCAGCAGATTAATTTTAGCTTGAGGCCGGTGTTTGTCATAACCTTGGTTGCTCAGACTTCAACAAAATGGGCGAAGCTTTTGCGCCAGGATCTGGAAGGGGGGGGGGTGGGGTCAGCATTTCCCTGAACTGGCGGATCAGGGTGTTTGACAGCGGTGACTCGGCATCGCATGATTTTGTTGACATGCAGGTCTGTGGACCAGGCCTCCAAGAAGGTGCTGACGGATCTCCCCTTTGTGGGGGACCGCTTGTTCGGAGCTTCTATGGAAGAGATTAAAGGTCTAACGGGAAGTAAGCGAAAAAGGAAAAAGCCCCCAAGGATTTGTAAAATTTTCACCTTTATTCAGAAAATATAAAAATATAATGAAAATCAAGACTTAAAATGAGCTTTGGTTACAGATAGAAATCCCTCATGTTGAATATCACAAACTGGTAAAAACGATGGCCAGTGATCAAAGAATTCTCACGCCCAATATGGGGAACCCAACGTGTTTCAACCTGTACAACAAGGTCTTCCTCAGGGGGTATGTCATGTCTATGAAAAACATTGATTAGAAGCATAGTATACAATACAACAAATTGTTGTTAATAGAGATTACATATTTAATTTAGATTACATTGCTGTTAAAGGGGGCAATACATGGTTTTAAGAACTGGGGTATTTAAACTTTTGATCAGGGTCATGTGGGTAGTTTCTGTTATGATTTAAAGAGCAAACAGTTGATGATGGCTTCAGCCAAACATATGTATATAGGTAATGAATAATGTGCTGGTCAGGGGGCTCAAAAATGCTCCAGGAGTGAATAGTTTTAGGGCGGGCACTACAGTGAATATGTGAAAAAATTAGATGAAGAGGTGAAAAGACAAAATTAGAAGATATCACCGACCAGAGTGTAAACCTGCTGGTAAAGCGGAAACCAGACAAGCCAAGAAAAATATTGGTGTTTAGTAGTATTTATAAAGTAATCTAGAACAGGATATAAGTGATGGTATCCAGTAATACTTAGGCTCAGGATGTAATTATATGTGTGCTAAGAGACTCGTATCTGTAAATATAAATAATGTGATCAATAAGGAAACAAAGGATAGAAAGTGCAAAGGTGGTCCTTGACTTACATAGACAGTCTAGGAAAACGGAGAGCAATCCCCCACCGACCAGCATTCCAAGGTAGTGAAGGAATAGTGCTGGCTTTTTTATCTTGTCATGTTTCTTCAATTAAGGCAGGCATATACAGGTGTCCACAATGGCGGACGATGTGGCTCCCTCGGCGTTCCGGAAAGGAAGAATTCTTGGCATCAGCCATCGCCATAACTGGTTGCGCATGCGCAGCATCTCCTTGACGCCGGGCCTGCGTGTCACGTTGCCGGGCGTTAAAGTGGAGTTCCACCCTAAAATGTAACTTCCGTCCATCTTGTTGCTCCGGGTCACCTGAAAAATGGATAATCGCAATTTTTTTTTTTTTTTTTACTTGTTTTAGAAGATAATATACTTGCCTTACTTCCTCTTCCTCCCTCGGCGGCCACGGCGAGTCGTCACTTCTGGCTTGCAATGATTTCTGGGAGCTGAACGTCATCGCTCCCAGGAATCAATGCGCCTGCCGTCAGTTCCGGTGCAGGCACCGTCATACCTTGCTAAACAGCTTCTGGGCATGCTCACAAGCTGTGCAGGGATGACGCTGCAGCCCCGGAAGTGACGGCGGGGCCGGTGCAGTGCATCGTGGGACCGAAGAGGACGCAGAAGAGGATCGCGCTGGCTTCAAGCTGCCCACACCTGAGATGACAGCGCTGGACAATACATTTTCAAGGTATTTCTTCTTGCAGGTAAGTGCAACCCGGGACAGTTCAGAGGCTATCCATTGTGGAATGCATTAGCCCTGACTGTCCCCGGGGTATTTTTATGTATTTTTTTTTGGTTTTAGGTGGAACCCTGCTTTAAGGCAACGGCTGATGCCGGGGATTCTTCATTCCGAAACGCTGAGGGAGCCATATCCGCACACGGGCCCCTATGTGGGGGGTGGGACACCTGTCATGTATCTTCAATTAAAGTAGGCATATACGATACCAACGATTACTTGACTACCTTGGAATGCTGGTCAGTGGGGGTTTGCTCTCCATGTTCCCAGACTGTCCTATGTAAGTAAACCTTTGCACTTTTTCCATCCTTTGTTTCCTTATTGATCACCTTATTGTTTATATTTGGAGATATGTGTCTTACCACACATAATTGCATCCTGAGTATTACTGGATGCCATCACTTGTATCCTGTTATAGATAATTAAATACCAATATTTTTCTTGGCTTGTCTGGTTTCCGCTTTACCAGCAGGTTTACACTGGTCACTCGTTCGGTGATATTCTATTGTCTTCTACTTTTGTCTTTTCACATATTCACTGTGGTGCCCTAAACCTATTCACTCCGGGAGCCTTTTTGAGCCCCCTGACCAGCACATTATTCATTGCCTATATACCGATTTCATTGTATACCGATTTCTTTGTTATTGCCATATTGGGTTATGTTTACTTAATGGCGCTTCTTTACAGACAGGTGTCTCGCTTCTACTTGGTGACCCTTATTTGTGACTCCCTGTAAGCTAGTGTCCTATCCACCCTTTTGGGGTCATGGGAGGATCTCCCCTCTGGGAGGACTCTTCATTTATGGAAGTGCTCAAATGTGCTCTTTGTCCAACAGTCATCCATCACGTATACGGTAAATTTAAATATGTAGTAATCTCTATTAATACCAATTTGTTGTATTGTGTGCTATGCTTCTAATCGTATGTTTTTCATAGACCTCATCCCCTGAGGAAGCCCTTATTGTACAGGTTGAAATGCGTGGGATCCACCATATTGGGTGTGATGATTCTTAGATCCCTGTCCATTGTTTTTACCAGTTTGTGATATTCAACATGACAGATTTTTTTCTGTAACCAAAGCTAATATTTTATGTCTTGATTTTCATTATGAATATTTTAATATTTTCTGAATAAAGATGAATATTTTTGCAAATCCTTAGTCTAATTTGCTTCCTGAAAACCCCTGGGGGCTTTTTCCTTTTTCTTCATATACCATTGGGGTGTTCAGCCTTCTCTCCATTATGTGGTGTTCTTTTCCTATTACCAACAGGAGGTGAAAGCACCCTGCCGCAGATTACTAAAAGCAGGAAGCCTTGCCGCACACGTGGTCCTGTTTTTTCGCGGCCCTTTGGTCCCGCAGGGTCACAGGACAAGGGTCCTTAATCCTCCAGTGCCATCTCTGAAGGTTCGAAGAGACCCTGGGTTGGTAAGTCAAAAGTGGGCTCTGCTCCTCCTGCAGACGTCCTCTGCCTGAAGGGGCGCCCTCACCCAAACATAGGATGGGGGGGGGGGGTGTCTTTGCTTCTTTCCAGACCTGTGGACCTTTTTTTTTCTGTCCAGACAAATGGGTCCACGAGTTGGTCCGGTTACAAGATCGAGTTTTGGTCCTTGCTCCCGGCAAGGTTCTTGCCTTCCAACCTGCGTCTTTCCCCAGATCTTCCAACCTGCGTCTTTCCCCAGATCTGCTACAGGGCCTCCTCGGGGCGGTTCAGGATCTGCTTTCACAAAGTCATTGTACCAGTTCCAGGGTCAGAACGTTTTCAAGGGTTTTATTCAAACCTTTTTACTGTTCCACAGGAAGGAGGGCAAGGTCCATCCAATTTTGGACCTCAAGGCCCTGACCTGCTTTGTGCGGGTTCAAAAATTAAGAATTGAGTCCATTTGGACGGTAGTGGCAGCCCTTCATCAATGGGATTTTCTGGCATCGATATCAAGGATGCTTACCTTCATATTTCATATCCCAATATTTGTCAGCCAACAGCGTTTTATTTCTTTGCCGTAGGCGTGGAGCAACATAAATTAGTGGTGGTTCCCTCTGGTCTCGCCTCTGCGACTCGGGTGTTCACTAAAGTGTTGACCCCGGTGTTAGCCTTGCTCAGGCAGAGGGGGGGTCGCGGTACTGGGGTACCTGGATGATCTTCTGCGAGCAGGGTCTGTCCTAAAGGATGATCTGGACATCACTTTACGAAGTCTGCAAGAGTTTGGACACTGAATTTTTAGAAATCAGCTCGGACTCCGTCCAACAAACTGGACTACCTGGGTCTGACTCTGGATTTAGCCTCAGCCTGGGTGTTTCTTCCAGAAACAAAACTGCTAAAGTTGCAGCATGCGATTTGACTCCTGTTCAACCGCTGGTCATCTCTCAGGACTTGCATGCAAGTGTCTGGCTTGATGGTCTCCACCTTCGAGGCGGTTCCGTTTACTCAGTTTCATACAAGACCTCTGTAAAAGGATTCTGGCCAAATGGGACAAGAATCTACGGTCCCTGGACAAGCTGATCCTGTTGAGCCAGGATACAAGGGGATCCCCTATATGGTGGCATTCGATCCCCGGCAGGGATAATCTTTTATTCCCCCTGAACTGGACGGTGGTTTCCATGGACACTAGCCTGTCTGGGTGGGGAGTGGTCTTGGCCATGGAATCACCCCAGGGGTTCTGGTCTCAGAATGAGTCCAGTTTGCTGATCAACATCCTGGAAACTTGTGCGATCAGGCCTTGCCTGTCCCAGTGGACAGATCCTCTGGTAAAGATTGAATCGGACAACGCCACAGGTGTGGCATATGTTAATGGTCAAGGGGGCACTAAAGGTGCCCTAGCAACCAAAAAGTGGCTGGCGTTCTAAGGTGGGCAGAATGCTTTGTTCCTGCGCCCTCTGCTGAGCATTTTCCAGGGGTGGAAAATTGGCAGGCGGGCTACCTCTGTCGGCAGGCCCTGAGTCCAGGCTAATGGTCCTTTCACCTGGAGATGTTTTAACTACTGTCTCTGGTGGGGGACCCCCGATGTGGATGTGTTAGCCTCAATCATCAACCGGAAGGTTCTGAGGTTTGTGGCAAGATCTCAAGACCCTCTGGCAGACACTTTGGTGGCCCCTTGGCAGTATTGCCTAATGTCTTTCCTCCGCTACAGCTTCTGCCGAGACTTCTGCGCAGAGTCAAGGCAGAAGGGATTTCAGTAATTCTGGTGGCTCCAGACTGGTCTCAACGTTCTTGGTACGCGGGTCTGGTAAGACTGGTAACTGATGCCCCTTGGAATCTTCCTCTCAGAAGATATTTTGTCTAAAGGACCAATCTTCTCCATCCTGCTTTAGTCGCTGGCTTTAACGGCCTGGCTATTGAAAGCCAGGAGCCAGGTACTAAAGGATAGAGGGTTGTCGGATTTGTTGATTCTGGTTAAAAGCTAGGAAATCTTCTAGTGAGATTTACCATTGAGTTTGGAAGGAGTATATTACTTGGTGAGTCCCTTTTTGGTATCACGTCTGTTGGAGTTTCTACAAAGGTGTAGATTAGTGTTTGGCCCTTGGCACCATCAAGGGCCAGATTTCAGCCATGGCAATTTTTTTTTTCAACGTCCGTTGGCCACAAATTCATTGATTCACACCTGGCACCTCTGTGGGATCTTAATCTGGTATTGGTTCTTCAAAAACCGTATCTTGAAAATATTTGTGAAGTTCCTCTGCTCACTGTGACCGAAGGTTGCCACCTTGGTGGTTATTACTTCTGCACGCAGGGTGTCGGAGCTTGCTGCGTTGTCCTGTCTGGGACCTTACCTGGTGATTCACGGACAAAGTGGTGCTACGTCAGCCAGTCGTTCCTAATGTCGTCTCAGGGTTCCACCTAAAATGAAGACATTGTGTTGCCTTCCTTGTGTCGTAAGCCAAAACATCCTAAAGAAATTGCCTTACATTCCCTGGATGTGGTTTGGACAGTCGGGGTGTACCTGGTGGCGACTGAGTCGATTCGTAAATTGGATTCCTTGTTTGTCCTTTACGAATGGGTCTAGTAAGGGGCAGGCCGCATCTGCTGCAACGATTTCCAGTTGGATCAGGCAGACGGTGGTGCAGGCCTATTCCATCATGGGTCAAGTTCCTCCTTTCCCTGTTGAAGGCGCATTCTATGAGGGTGTTTGGTTCCCCCCAGGGCTTTCCGTCAGGTGTCAGTGGTTCAGGTTTGCAAGGCAGCCACCTGGTCGTCTGCACACATTCAGTTTTACAAGGTGGATGTCCTCTCATCAGATGCTGCTTATGGCTGCAAAGTTTTGCAGGCCGCTGTTGCAGAGGCTCCTGCATCTTGAAGGTGTTTTTTGTTTTTTTTTTGTTTTTTTCCTGGTTGAGCTCTTTGGTTACCTGGTTGGCTGTTTAGCCCTTTTGGGGAATTGTTTATTGCTGCGTTCCCCCCCCCCAGGCGAACACTGCTTTAGGATGTCCCATTGGTTAAGGAAGATATGGAGCTGTGTCCATCAATGAACGAAAGAACTGGATTTTTGTCTTACGATAAAATACTTTTCTCTGATGTTCATTGACAGGCACAGCACCCACCCCTCTGTGGAGTTGGGTTTTGTTTTTTTCTGACACTGCTTGTTACAAAACTGAAGTCCTATAGCAGGAAGTGGGAGTATACCCCCTAGGACTGCCCTATAGGCGTAGTCTATTTTTTTCCGCCTAGTCTTCTACTCCTGTAGGGGGCAGCATAACCCATCGGTCAGGGAAGATATGGAGCAGTGTCCGTCAATGAACATCAGAGAAGAATTTTACGGTAAGACAAAAATCCAGTTTTAGGCTTTAAATTTAAAGTGGACTTTGCGCCTAAAATGCAGGGTCTGTTTTTAATCTTTTGATTTTAATGTGTAGAACATACTGAGGCTTGATACTGTAAAATTTCTTTCTAAACCTACTTTTTAGCTACTCCTATGGTGCAAGTTGATGAGAAAGGTGAAAAAGTGAGACCAAATCACAAGCGATGTATTATCATTCTACGTGAAATCCCAGAAACCACTCCAGTAGAGGTATGATGGCTTGCACCTGTTGAAATCTCTGCCTGATTTTTACAATACACAAACCTTGTGAGCTCCATTCATTTCTTTGTATTAGTCATTTATAGTCTAATATCTTAAATGCTACACACTACTTGGTCTTTAAATGGTCAGGGAATTAGTCCATATGGGGAAGCCAGGAATGTTTTTTTTTTTTTTTTGTTTTCTTTCAGTACCTCTATAAAAGCAGTTAAGGACTTGATTATGACTACCATATTGGGAATTATAGCTTAAAAGTTTCTGCTTGTCTTGCTTACAGGAAGTGAAAGCATTATTTGATAATGAAAATTGCCCCAAAGTAATAAGTTGTGAGTTTGCTCACAATAACAACTGGTATGTTACATTCCAGTCTGATACTGATGCACAGCAGGTAAGTCTTTTTTTTTTCTCTGTATTACTGTCCTAAAGATGTCAAGACAGTGCTAAAAATGTTGTTTTTTCAATGTGAATATGAGCATAATAATGGCCATTGGTGACTATAAGGTTATGTATTGTAATGTCCCTTTTTTATAAGCTCCACCTGGATAGTCCAAAAGTTTTTCTAAAGCTGCCCAGTTTGGCCATCTTTAGCTTGGTATTTGACTCATGGGAACAAGCATACAGATCGGAAAATAAAAGTCAGAGTAAAGTTAAAGCTCTCAATCTAATTTATTTTTTTTCTAGTCTGTGCCTCCAGTACGTGATTTCGTGCACGAGGTTTCGGCCACGCTCCTGCTATGTTTAGACACAGCAGGAGGCGGGCCGCAGGAGGAGCTGCAGCGATCGCAGCCTTCCTACCGCGATCGTCAGATAAACTGACAAAAGACCCGTCTGCTTATGTAAACGAAGCAGGAGAGTCTTCTGGCAGGCAGGGAGAGAGGAGTTTCCGCTAAGCTGAAACTTCTATCTCTTCTGCCGGTCACAGAATCCTTCCCATACAGTAAATCACGTTTAGGTACAAATTAACCCCTTTGCTCACCCCGTGTTAACCCCTTCCCTGCCAGTGTCATTTATACAATAACAGTGCATAATATTTAGCACTGCTTACTGTATTAATGTCACTGGTCCCCAAAAATGACAGGGGCCCGATCTTTCCGCCGCAATCCCGCTGATCGCCGACAATACTAATAAAAACAAAAAAATAAATTATTCCAAAAATCTATCCCGTAGTTTGTAAACGCTAAAACTCTTGTGCAAACCAATTAAAATACGCTTTTTGGGATTTTTTTTTACCAAAAATATGTAGCACAATACAAATTGGCCTAAACTGATAAAAAAAAAATTCGATTTCTTCTTCTTTTTTTTTTTTTTTTTTTTTTTTTATTGGGATGTTTTATAGCGGAAAGTAAAAATATGGCGTTTTTCAAAATTGTCACACTTTTTTTGTTTATCGCGCAGAATCTAAAAACTGAAGAGGTGATCAAATACCACCAAAAGAAAGCTCTGTGGGGAAAAAAAGGACATCAATTGTATTTGGGTACATCGTCGCACGACCGCACAATTTTTCGTTAAACTAACGCAGTGCCAAATTGTAAAAAATGGCCAGAGCTGAAGTGGTTAAGCCAATACTTTCTGGTTGCTGTGGCCCTAAACTGATGAGTGATTTTTGAAGCAAAGACTTATGTGCTGTGCCTTTACTACACTTCAGCTGTGCCTTTACTACACTTAAGCTGTGCCTAAAATGTATTTAGTGCTAATGGTGTGCTCTGTATGGAACAAATCAAACCAAAATTTACAATCATAAGTATGCAGTGGGGCTTTGACACATAAAGGGCTAATAAACGTAAGTCATTAAATTAGAAACTGACGGCAGCCATATTGAGTCTTAAATACAAATTAAAAACTGTTGAGACTTTGCTGCCTCAAAGGCTAACCAGATTTACCTCTGTATTCGTATGCGGATTGTGCTGGATTACATTTAATGTAGCGATGGGTGAAATGTATACAGACCAGGTCCCCCAATGGGTGAAATGTATACAGACCAGGTCCCCCAATTTAGCAGAATTTCATTTTGTCTCCAATTTTTTTACCTTTTCAATTTTAGCTTTAACCTTATTTCTTTGTCCAGGCATTTAAATATCTAAGGGAAGAAGTTAAAACATTTCAGGACAAGCCAATAATGGTAAGTTACTTCAAACAATGCTTCATTCTGCCATCATTATTCTGGTTATGTAATCACTTTAAGTGTTCATTTGAAATCCTAGAGCAGTGTCCATACGTGCATTCGGTCAGAACATGGGACATTTACACTGACAGCCCCAGTCACTGTCACAGCTTTTGTGTAATCTTAATTTTCTAAAGTGGTATTGGACACTTGTATTTACAGGTAATCTTCTAATAAACTTTCTCTATAGGTACAAGGAATATCTCTACTAAATATGCACTGTTTAGGAGATATTCAGTGTCTGCAGCCAGTGACATGAGCAGCGCATGCGCTTTGAAGAAATGGCATTCTCATGGCTCTGCCATTCAAGTCCCAGAGCCGTGAAGATGGAAGCCCTGTCCAGTAACCACATGCTGCTGGAGGGCTTTGTTTCAAGATAAGTCATAATGTGCTAGTATGTGATGCCTACTAGTGCTTTATGACTTTACCTTGCAGAGATTTGGTTTTTTTAAGTTTTACTTTTGCTTTAACCACTTACCGACTGCCTAACGACTATTTACGTCGCTCGTTTAAAGCTAAATACCGGGGTTATGGCAACCGATAGCGGTCGATCGGCTTTCAGTTAAGGGTGCGCCGGAAGAGGTGCCCCTCCCCCTGGCAGTTTTCCCCGCTTGCCGGACCCGCCGAAGCGGGAAAAACAATCCGGCTCCGCAAATACGGTGTGATAAAAAATATTGCAACAATCTCCATTTTGTTCTCTAGGATCTCTGCTAAAAAAATATCATTTTTGGGGGTTCGAAGTAGTATTCTAGCAAAAAAAAGATTTTTATCTTGTAAACATCAAGTGTCAAAAATAAACCTTAAAGTGGTTAAAATAAAATTTTTGATTTGGGTCTTGTATCTGCTTTTGGCTGTTGTGTTTTAGCTGGTATACATTAGCTTGTAAAGATAGCATACAGATGTTTATACTAAAATTCAGATCAGGTGAAAGCCAATGATTTATGCAGATTCAGTTAAGCTTTCTTTTTTTTTTTTTTTTTTTTTTTTCAATCAAATTTTTATTTGCATTTTAAAAAGGGAAAACATACATGAGAACAAGAAAAAATCAACGTGATGTAGGTAACATAAGAAACAGGGTAGCGGAACATCTTCCATGGTGAGCTTGTAGAGTGCATATGAAAATGAGCAAATACGGTACAAGAATTGTATACATGTATCATAGTAATGTCTTGGCAATATATCATACAAGCACATTTCTGACTGGAAGAGGAAAGGGGTAGCAACCACTGCCTCCAGGCCTGAACCCCGTAGGGAGCAATGACACCAGATCGTTTGAGGAACGATTTGAAGCCTCAGCTGTTAACACTTTGTTAATTCTTAATTACAAGTGGTAAGTAGGGCCATGCCAACCAAGCTTTTTGGAATTTTTGGTAGGATAGATTATTGGAGGAGAGGGCTTTTTCCGGTTTATAGTTATTCACTAGGGCTATCACTTCGAAAAGATTTGGGACTTCAGTGGTTTTCTATTTGCGTAGAATTGGAGTTCTGGAGGCCAATAGGAGGTGCAGAACAATCTGTCTAAAATTGAGTGGGTATAGATCAATATTTAAGTTTTAGTAGTGCTAATTCTGGTTTTGGGGGGACAGGATTCCTGTCGTGGATGCTATGCACCTGAATATTGACCTCCAGAAACTTGAGAGAGGGGCATTCCCATAGGATGTGCTGTGAGAGGGGCATTCCCTTAGGATGTGCTGTAGGGTACCAATCTTCCCACATTCCCTCCAACATAATGGGGAGAGAGTAGAGCTCATTTTAGATAATCTATATGGGGTAAAGTACCATCTATTAATAATTTTTGTCTTCATCTCCCAGTGATTGGTACAATGTGATAGTTTGTGCGTTGCGATAAGAGCTTTTTGCCATTGTTTAAGGGTAAATGAATTGTTTAGGGATTTTCCCATTTTTCCATGTGAGTAGATTTGACTGTAAGGGAGGTAGATGTTAGTCTAGAGTAGAAAAAGGAAATACTCTTAGTATGTTGTGATGTTGCTGTGAGGAAACTCCACGTTTGGGAGTCGGTGTTTAAATTGACAATGGTGTGTTTCGCTCGTGCAAGATTTATCTTAGGGATGATAGTCTGTGGATGGAGAGAGTGATCGCGTGTAGTTTCTTCAACTGTTTTGAGTATGTTTATTATCGTATAACTGGGAAATTAGGGATAGTCCGACCTTCCTTAAGTTGTCAGTGTCAAGTTTACTAAATTTCGATTTGATTAATTTGATAGGGATATTGTAGGTATGGAAGAGGTTTATTTTGGGAGAGAAAGTTGAAATGATCCTCCAGGCCTGCAATGAGGCTTTGATTGTGATGGGTATTTTGGACCATTGCCAAGGAATCCAAAGGTCGCTCAGGAGCATGTGTACTAAGTTTCTGGTTAGGATAAGCTGTTCTTCCATCAGTGCCCATCTTGGTTTATCATTATCTAGCAACCAGTATTTAATTTGGGCTAGTCTAGAGGCCCACCAATACGCTTAAAGGTTGGGTAAACCTGCTCCTCCCATGGATTTGTGTGTTGTTTGAACGCTATACGCGCTTTTTTCCCCGACCAGATGAATTTCCTCATCCGGTTGGTAAGGGCATTCAATTGGGATTTGGGCATAGGGACAGGTAGGGTTCTAAATGGGTATAGGATTTGCAGGAGTATCGTCATTTTGATTATTGACATTTTGGCACCACAGGAAAGGTCTATATTAGTTAGGGACTTTAGATCTGCTTTAGGTATTTGAGGTTTACATGAATTAGGTCAGAGGTTTTGGGAGTGATGAGGATACCTAGATGAGGTATTTTTTCCTCTGTCCATGAGAAAGGGCACTCTTGTTGCAACTTGCTTTTAGGCCTGGTTCTACATTTAGGTTAAGGACTAGGGATTTTGAGTTGACTTTATAGTAAGAAATCTTACTAAAACTGTTTAGAATAGTATGGGCCGTGGGTAGGGACAGTTCAGGGTCAGTTAGCAGTAGAATAATGTCGTCCGCAAATGGAGTAATCCAATGGTCGGCATTGCCAATAATGAAACCTTTGATGTTAGGTGCTGTTCTGATCGCTTCTGCAAGTGGTTCAATTGATAGGTTGAAAATAGTTGGGGATAGAGGACAACCTTGTCTGGTTCCATTTGAGATATGAAAGGGTTTAGACAGTGTTCCAGAGGTGAAGACCCTGGCTGAGGGTTGGGAATATAATATTATTGCGGAGTATACATTGCCTTCTAAGCCAAATTTTTACAAAACTAATGACCTATATTTCCAATTGATCCTGTCGAACGCCTTCTCTGCTTCAAGCGTGAGCAATAGAGAAGTTCGACGTTTTTCCGCGACATTGGTG
This sequence comes from Pelophylax lessonae, assembly GCF_965119305.1. Classification (NCBI taxonomy): domain Eukaryota; kingdom Metazoa; phylum Chordata; class Amphibia; order Anura; family Ranidae; genus Pelophylax; species Pelophylax lessonae. The sequence goes on along the minus strand of NC_138769.1, from coordinate 587,899,889 downwards.
ATATTGATAATTCTCCTAGTGGCGTCTGACATTTGCCGTCCAGGTATAAAGCCTAATTGGTCATTTTGGACCAGAGAAGGAAGGACTTTTTGCAATCTTTTAACAAACAATTTTGCAAATATTTTTAAATCCGTGTTTAACAGTGAGATTGGCCTGTAACTTTCCGGTAGGGTCAGGTCTTTACCTTAGGAATTGTGGTAACATATGCTCCCAGCATTTCTTTCGGGTATGAGGAGGTTTCAATTGCCTTATTGAATACTTCTAATAGAAACGGTGATGGGGTGTGATGGAATAGTTTATAATACTCGCTGGGAAAGCCGTCTGGACCTGGGGATTTCCCTTGGGGTAGTGATAGGATTGTTTTTGATTTCGTCAAGTGATATGGGCATATTGAGGTTTTGGAGTTGGGATGCTAAAAATTTAAAGATGTCGGCGTGTAATAGTTGGAAAGTAGAGGAGTTTGAGTGCAGGTTATAGTGTGTGATAATAGTCGGCAAATTCATCTGCTAAGTCTTGGGGGTGGGTAAGTATATGTCCTGTACGGGTTTGTTTAAGGTTTGCCATTTTAGATCTGATTTGTCGGGATTTAATTCTGTTGGCTAGTGACTTGCCTATTCTGTTGGCATGTGCATAGCAGAATAGTTTAAGTCTTCGAAAGTGGGCGTCATTTTGTTCCATTAAAATAGAACGGAGTTCTGCTCGGAGTTTAATCTTATTTTGGGATTCAAGGTCGTGAATTTGGGATAAAATGCGTGTAGTTTTAAGGTCGTATTGTTTTTTGAGTCTGGAGTTCTGGTGAATGCAGATTCCCATCATATAGGCTTGGGAGATATGCTGGGAGATATGTTTTTTACATTCCTCAGATTGCAGGTTTTTGATATTGCATCTCCAAATAGGAATGGCTCCTCTGGGGATTCCTTCATCTATAGTCACTTCTACTACCGCGTGGTCAGACCAAGTAATTTCTTTGCTGACCACAGATGAGATCCTCCCCAATAGGTGCCAGTCTGACACAAACATGTCTAGTCTCGAGTATGTGTGATGTCTGGCGGAGAAAAAAGTGTAATCTCTTTCCGAGGCATAAAAGCGCCTCCAAACCTCATACAGACTCTCCTTGTAAAACAAACCATGAAGCGAAGTTCTTCTCTTGGATGGGGAGAGGACATGTCCATATCCGGGTTGGTTGTAAGGTTGAAGTCCCCGCAGAGCATGAGGTCACCATATTTAATTTTTGAAATAAGTTTGAGTGTTCTTCTGATGAACCTTAGTTGGTGCGTGTTAGGGGCATAGATAGAGGCAAGAGTCATTGGTAAGTTATTGAATGTTCCTGTGACTGAGGTATCGACCTCCAGGATCAGTCACTGTCCTTCAGTTGCCAGGAGATAGTTCTTTTAATAGCTAGCAGGATTCCTCTTTTTTTTGCTGGAGAGGTGGCCAAGTATACATGGAGGAAATCCTTGTAGGTGCATTTAGGGTGATTGTCTAGTTGGAAATGTGTTTCCTGAACAGAAACTATATCCGCGTTGGAGGATTTTGGTTCTCTCTAAAGGGAGTATCGTTTGGCTGGGTGGTTAAGTCCATTGGCATTTATAGATATTATTTTAAAAGGCATTAATTAAAATAAGTGGGGAATCTGCTGACATAGTCTGAGGTTTACAGGTGGTGCATTGGAACTGTGCGATTTCTGCTGTCACATTGAAGGGCAAGACGTGTTGGGAATGATGTAGCGATTCACTCACTGGAAGACTGTTAGAAGGTTCTGGAAGAGGGAGAAGGGGATAAAAAAAAATAGAACTTCGTAAAAAAGGGACCTCGAAATGGGTCCCGAGTTCGACCAACATGGTCGACATTCTATGTGAATGAGGGGCCGTAAGGAAGTTTTTTACTCCACAGGCCTAGAACCATTGTAGTGCTGTTGAGAGGTGCTGGGGTGATAACCTAGCGACTTATTTTTCTTTTTTCCAGATTTTTTTCTTGGCGACGATCTGCCAGTCTGCATTGGTTGGTAGCGGGACTGGTTGGTCACGTTGGGGAATCTCATTTGGGGGATAATACCCCATTTTTGCAGTAGAGGGATGCCTTCCTCCAAAGAAGAGATTGCTGTGGTGGAACCATTGTGGGTGATAAGGAGAGTGGCAGGGTGTTTCCATTTGTGCAGTATCTTGTGGTTCCTTAGCACTTTAGTAATGGTCGCTAAATTTCTCCTCCTTTGGAGGATAAATCGGGTAAAATCTGGATGTTTGCAAACTCGGGAGGTAGCTCAGAGGATTGGCGGGAGGACGCCATTATTTTTTCTTTAGAGTGAAAAAAGTGTACTCTTAAGAGAACATCTCTCGGGACTTCTTGGCTTAAGAAGGTTGGCTTGGGCAGTCTATGGATCCTATCGATTTTATCGTTTTCAGACAAGAGTTGGTACAATTGTGGAGAATAATTTGATCGCATATTCTAATCTAACTGATGCGACTGCACCGATTCAGGAACTCTTAATTTTACATTGTTCCTCCTAGACCTGTCTTCCAGGTCACCGACCTTGTCTTTAAGCCACTGAATCTCTTCAGAGTGCTGGTTGTGAGCTTCAACCATGGTGTTGAAAGACAGGGTTTGAGTGCTGAGAGAGGATTCCACTGTATTCACTGTCTCCTAGATGGTGTACTTCCTGTCTATACTGCTGCATCCGTCACGTAATATCTGCCTGTAGTGTAGATCTGAAAGAGTGAAGCATGTCTTTCAGCATGGATTCAGAAACAAATCGTTCCTCTGTGGGGAGCCCTGTAACCTGACCCATCTCGTAGGACACTGAGCTTTTGCTGTGAGTCTGTGGCAGATAAAGCATGTTGTCTCCTGCTCCTTGCTTAGCTGGGGATATAATGCGGGACTTGTTTTTGGCAGGGCTTCTGCTGCATGGGGAGTGAGGGGATGATGAGCCTTAGGAGTACTCACTGTCAGGGTTTCCTACCTTCTTTGTAGGTGTGTGATTCCTTGCTTTTTCAATCCCTGGTAGTGCTAGTGAAGCATGCTGTGAGCCGCCGCTGCCATCTTGCAGAGTGCCTGGGAGATGTGATCCGTGGATGGTCTCTAGTTTAGACAGCTTCTGCGATTCCTTCCTCCGCCGGGTCATCACCAGTGAGGGCAGGGGGTTGTATGGTTCTGTTTCTCTATCGCTCATTGACAGACGTAGTCTTCTTGATTCTCAAGAGCTGGGTTATGTTGTCTCCGCAGGAGTAGGACTAGGCAGAATGACAAAACGTTCTGGCTCCACCCTAGGGGGCAGTCCCTGAGGGTATATCCTCCCTCTCTCTGCTACAGGGAATCAGTTTTTTTCTGTCTAGTCAGGAGTAAGGACCTAAGTTCCTTGCTGGGATCTTTTGGTCCTGGCAAGACTTTTTTTCTTTAAGAAAAAGACATTTTTTAGGTAGTTTTCTCCAGTGTTTTTTTCCTGTGAGATCTTCAAGCAAAAATGCCGGACTGGGCGACACTTGTGGTCACCCCAGCCGGCCTACGAGCGCGTGCAGACCAGGCATTGCGCTTGGTCGGCCGCGACATATTCAAGTAAGTATGCGGGGCCGGGCGACGGGCTGGATGTGAGATCCAGTGGTCACCCCGGTTTCTGCCTAAAAGCGCGTGCAGACCAGTGCGCTCAGTCGGCCGCGACGGAGTCCCAGTAAAGGGACTGACTTTGCGAGTTAAAAGCTTGCTTGGACGCCAGGACCAGAGAGTCGAGGCGTCCACAAACCCCCACCTCGGTGGAGAGGGTATTATGAAGAGAGGGTGCCTGTCGGTTCGGTATGGTGAGTAAAACGTTCCCTTTTTTCCTCATTTATGAGGCAGTATATATTATGGGCCCCTCCAGATATGGTCAGTATATATCTGACACTTACAAGTCCCCCTTGTAATACAGCATGTGTTTGTGGGAAGTGGACTTGGTTCACTAACACTCTACCCAGCAGACTGTAACATTACAGCAAACATAGGAGGTATAATCCTACCTTATGTGCAGTGTATCTCTGTAGATCACCTCTCAGCAGAGTGCAGGTGGATGTGCTGGGAAGACTATATCGGTGTATGTCCTCAGGTCACGCCGGCCGCCATGTTTTTGGAGTCTTATGTCTCTTCTATGGGGGCGGCCATGTTTTGTGAGCCCAGCTTCCTCGTGGAGGGCTGGGAACGCCGGAAGGCGTACACAGGGGGCGGAGCCACGCCTTCTGCCCGGGAAAAAGCAAACAGCTCCTTCCAGTCTGTGTAAGACAGACGCTGGCTGCAGTTTGTTGGAAACTGCACTGCATCGGTTGGTGAGCCTTGGGGGTCCCTCTCTCTCTCTCTGGGATCGAGAAGCAGGTACTCTGAGGGGCGCTATTGCGCTAGGGGGAGACACACAAAAAAAAAAAAAAAAAAAAAAGGTTTTTTTGTTTATTGCTGGCAAAAGTGTCCTGTATTAACATGGACCCTGCCACTCATGTATCTCCTCCGGATCCCCTCGAGGGGTCTGCGGGATCCTCCAGCACCCCATTGACAATTGAATCTTTGTCAGCCATTATGGAAACTTTTGTGTCCCGGGTGGAAGTGGCTTGTCAGGGACAGGGCGCAAGAAAGCGACCCCCGCCTAACCCCTTATTATCTGAAACCTCGGATTCAGACTCTGAGCCTATTTCTGCAGTTGCAGGTACTTCATCTGGTATTGGTGTCTCGGGTCCTGTCTCTTCAGACAGTGAGGAGGATGTTTCGGCATCTGCCATAGCCCGAGAGGAAGCGTTGGTAAACGCACTCATTGTATCTGTTCAAGAGACTTTAAGGTTACAGGGTATTCCATCAGAAATAGCTGAAACTGAGATCCCTTTTGGGACTAAAAAGCGCATCAAAGTGGCAAAGGTTTTTCCATTGCCCAAATGTTTTGGCAATCCAATCGATGAAGAATGGCGTCTGCCAAAACGCACTTTTAATATTTCCAAACGCATTGACAGGCGTTATCCGTTTGAGGAAACCCTTATTAAGAAATGGACAGAACCACCTGTGGTGGATTCACCAATTGCTAGATTGAATAAAGCCACGGTTATTCCTTTAGAAGACGCTCCGTCTTTTAAAGATCCAGTGGATCGCAAGATAGAAGCTATGTCTCGCACCATGTTTTCCTTGATTGGATCAGCTTTCAGGCCAATAATTGCTATTGGTCTGGTTTCGCAGGCTGTAACTGAATGGACCAAGTGGTTACGCCGGGACTTAGAAGAGGTCCCTCAGGCGGTATCAGATTTGTTGGAGCAAATGATACAGGGGTTACAGTTTGTATGTGATGCGGCGTTAGACGCCACTCCATTAATGGCGCGAGCATCAGTCTCAGCAGTGGTTCTCAGGCGTACACTGTGGCTAAAAGGTTGGATAGCCGACCAAGGTTCCAAAAAAGCATTGGCTAATATCCCCTTTTCAGGAGAACGTCTATTTGGAGCCAACTTAGATGAGATCATTAAGGATCTCACCGGTGGAAAAAGCACCTTTTTACCGCAAAATTTTAAAGGTAGAGGAACTCGTCAAAGACGAGGGCCTTCTTTTTCTGCTCACAAGAGGTTTTTTCGTCCAGCAGGTGAAAAAACTAAGTCCTCCAAGGTTCCTACAGGAGGCATCAGGGGTCGTTGGTCGGGCAAGCAAAAGCCCGCCCCCTCCAGACCTGAAGATAAACCATCCAAAGCCTGAAGGTGCGCCCCCACCCATAACTGGGGTGGGGGGACGTCTTCGCCGGTTCCCGGATCCATGGCTTTCCAGAATCCCGGACAAATGGGTTTGCGAAGTCATAAAGTCAGGGTACAAGATCGAGTTTCGATCTCTCCCACCGGCGCGATTCTTCCCTTCCAATATCCGACTATCTCCGGATCGTCTAGAAGATCTGCGGAGAGCAGTCACAGATCTACTACAACAAGGAGTGGTAGTCCACGTTCCTTGGACAGAACGGTTTCAAGGGTTTTATTCAAACCTGTTTACAATACCCAGGAAAGAGGGCAAAGTGCGTCCAATTCTGGACTTAAGAGCACTCAATTCTTTCGTCAACATAAGAAGATTCAGAATGGAGTCCATTCGCACGGTAGCAGCCTTCCTGCATCCAGGGGATGTCCTAGTGTCCATAGACATCAAGGACGCCTATCTTCACATTCCCATTTTCGCAGGACATCAGCGTTTTCTACGCTTTTCCGTAGAGGAGAACCACTATCAGTTTGTGGCGTTACCTTTCGGTCTCGCCACGGCTCCGCGGGTCTTCACAAAAGTGTTGGCCCCAATGTTGGCACTTCTGCGCCAAAGAGGTATATCGATTCTAGGTTACCTAGACGATCTTCTGCTTCATGCAGAGTCTCCTCAGACCTTGCTACAAAACATAGAAATTACTATGATTTCTTTACAGGAATTCGGGTGGCTGGTGAACCAGTAAAAGTCTTTTCTGGTTCCCACCCAGAGGCTCGAATATCTGGGTCTAATTCTAGACACAGTCAGGACAAGAGTGTTTCTTCCGGTAGGGAAACTTCGAAAGATTCAATCAGCAGTCCAGTTGTTACTGTCCAACAGCTGGTCTTCCCTTCGGACTTGCATGAGGGTTCTGGGGTTGATGGTGGCTTCATTCGAAGCAGTCCCATTTGCCCAGTCCCATACCCGAATTCTTCAGCAAGAGATTCTCCTCAGATGGAATCGGAATCCGGAATCCCTGGACAATCAGATACGGTTGAGCAAACAGACCAGAGAGTCTCTGGTTTGGTGGCTTCGGTCTCCAATGCTCAGCCAGGGAAAGGCATTTCTGCCAATATATTGGACGATAGTGACCACGGATGCCAGTCTATCCGGATGGGGAGGAATTCTCGGTCAATTATCTGCCCAGGGACTTTGGTCCCCGGAAGAATCCAGATTACCGATAAATGTATTGGAACTGAGAGCGATCAGACTTTGTCTGATTCACTGGACTGAGCAGCTCCAGGGCAGCCCGGTTCGGATCCAGTCGGACAATGCCACGGCCGTGGCTTATGTCAATCATCAGGGGGGCACCAAGAGTGTCCGAGCGGCCAAAGAAGTGGCTTGCATTCTTCGCTGGGCGGAACGATTTGTTCCAGCAATCTCTGCGGTGTTCATTCCGGGGGTGGAGAATTGGCAGGCAGATTATCTCAGCCGTCAGACCCTGGATCAGGGGGAATGGTCCCTCCATCCAGACGTTTTCCACCAGTTGTGCCTACGGTGGGGCACACCGGATGTGGATCTGTTGGCATCACGATTCAACAGGAAAGTTCAGAGATTCGTGGCTCGCTCCCGCGATCCTCTAGCAGAAACCGCAGACGCACTGATCGCCCCGTGGGGGCAATACCAGCTAATATATGCCTTCCCTCCTCTCGCGTTACTGCCAAGACTTCTTCGCAGGGTAGAGGAGGAAGGAATCCCAGTAATCCTGGTAGCTCCGGACTGGCCTCGTCGAGCTTGGTACGCCGACATGGTCAGACTGGTGGCGGACGTCCCATGGAGACTTCCTCTCAGGGAGGATCTACTGTCTCAGGGACCGATCTTCCATCCTGCTTTACGATCGCTGGCTTTAACGGCCTGGCTATTGAGACCCAGGTGCTGAAGGACAAAGGTTTGTCAGCTTCAGTTATTCCTACTCTAGTTGAAGCAAGGAAAGCGACTTCCAGAAAGATTTATCATCGCACATGGAAGTCCTACATTGCATGGTGTGAACCTTTGGGGTTCCGTCCTCGGTCTTATTCGATTAGTCGAATATTGGCTTTTCTGCAACAAGGGGTTGAGCAGAAACTGGCCTTGAGTACTATCAAGGGTCAGTTCTCAGCATTAGCCATCTTCTTTCAGAAGCCTTTGGCTACTCATTCCTTGGTGCGGAATTTCATCCAGGGGGTGCGACATCTGGCTCCGCCAGTGCACGCGCCGTTACCCCCCTGGGATCTTAATTTAGTGTTGTCGGTTCTTCAGAAACCTCCCTTTGAAGATATTAGGGAGATTCCTCTACCCACGTTGTCCCAGAAGGTGGCCTTCTTGGTGGCTATTACTTCTGCACGCAGGGTGTCAGAACTGGCCGCATTATCTTGTCGTTCACCATATCTGGTGGTTCATAGAGATAAGGTGGTTCTTCGTCCGAATCCATCCTTCTTACCAAAAGTAGTTTCAGAATTTCATCTGAATGAAGAAATTGTATTACCTTCCCTGTGTCCTAAGCCCAGTCATCCTCGGGAATTTGCTTTGCACTCCTTGGATGTGGTCCGGGCGATCAGGGTATACTTGAAAACGACAGACTCGTTTCGCAAGACGGATTCACTTTTTGTGATCCCAGATGGACCCAAAAAGGGGTTGCCTGCATCTGCCGCGACCATTTCCAGATGGATCAGACAGACGGTAGTGCAGGCTTATTCTATTAAGGGTCGGGAGCCCCCGTTCCCTGTTAAGGCGCACTCCACTCGGGCACTTAGTGCGTCATGGGCCTTTCGCCATCAGGCGTCAGTGGTCCAGGTGTGCAAGGCGGCTACCTGGTCGTCGGTGCATACCTTCTCTAAACATTATAAAGTTGATGTAATGGCATCGTCTGATGCCTCATTTGGCCGCAAGGTTTTGCAGGCCGCAATTTGAGGAGACCAGTGGTCTACCTCGAGGGTTTTTTTCCTTTGGAAAATTTTTTCTTTAGTCTCATTCTTTGTTTATAATGAGCCTTTAAAACTTCTAGTTTGGCACCGGTTGGGCCTACTAGATTGGATTTGATTTTGTCAATCCCACCCCTCATTTGTGGCACTGCTTCTGGATGTCCCAGCTCTTGAGAATCAAGAAGACTACGTCTGTCAATGAGCGATAGAGAAAAATGGATTTTTGTAAGAACTTACCGTAAAATCCTTTTCTCTTAAGCTCATTGACAGACGTAGTACCCGCCCCTCTATCATTGAGTGGGTTGGGTTAATTTCTCTGTACTGCTTTAAACAGAACTGATTCCCTGTAGCAGAGAGAGGGAGGATATACCCTCAGGGACTGCCCCCTAGGGTGGAGCCAGAACGTTTTGTCATTCTGCCTAGTCCTACTCCTGCGGAGACAACATAACCCAGCTCTTGAGAATCAAGAAGACTACGTCTGTCAATGAGCTTAAGAGAAAAGGATTTTACGGTAAGTTCTTACAAAAATCCATTTTTTTTTTTTTGTGATGGATTTTAATTTATGTATAGTTGTCACTGAGGCTTTATCAGTCAGGTCACCCTAAACTCCGGTCACCCTGACATGGCAGAGTGGGGTCACCCTGGCATGGCAGATTTGTCACCCTAAACTTCCGGTCACCCTGACATGGCAGAGTGGGGTCACCATGTGCTTCCTGTAAGGGGGTGTGGTATTTTGCACAATAGCTGACTAGCAAGCACGTATACCTGCTGTAGATCTATCAGCAGTGCAACGTGCTCACTAGACGGAACCCTGACACTTAAAAGTATCCCTACAAAAACTAGATTATTGAATCTAATTATAGTGGTATATAGTACCCTAACTAGACTGCATATCCCTTTCCTCACACTAAAAGAACGGCTCCATACAGCAGAAGATAATTGCAAAATGACACTGGAGCTTTACAAGCAATGCAGCAAACGTAACACAGCAGGAGAAACACAAATGCTTCCACTCTCTTCCAAAGTCTCTATCACAGTGCTAGAGGTTAGGCAGGGCTATGTTATATACTGTGGGGCGTATTCACTCATGATTGGCCTCTGGTCCCCGTAGTCACTCCAATCACGTTCCTAGCAGACTCCTGCCCCCTTACTGGCTTTTACTGACGTTTCTGGGCCACTCACTGGCTTTTAAAGCCCACTTCCTGTCCCATTGCATTTTGGGCAGTTCTAGTGACCGAATTCCGAACTTTTACCGCAAAAAATTCGGAATTCGGCCGAATTTCGAACACTCAATGTTCGGGTCGAACCGATGGTCGACCCGAACCGTTCAATCATCCCTAGCTATAACCTGCACACCTTTCTTTTTTAGTCTCCTAAGAAGAGTGAACATGCTTCCTATTAACTCTATCACCTAACCAGTTCAGGCTTTCCCTGTTCTTTGGATACATTGGTGTTTTCTTTGAGATGGCTTTGAGTTCAAGTTTAACCAGCCAGCTAAGAAGTGCCAGCTTTCAGTTTTAAGTATACTGGAGTTCTCTCTGAAATATTCTTGTGATTCCTGGTGGAGTTGTAAGGCTTAGCACAGTAACATTGTTCTGCTCCTAATCTGTGAAGGCTCACTGTTGTGATTAAACTAGTTGTAGCTTACTGGCAAAATGTAAAGAAGTTAAAATTCTTCTTTTGCAAATGTAACATGTAGGCTGGCCACATGGGCCCTCCTTTTATCTTGGTCTGTTTCAGTCTGGCACCCAGGCCTGGCTTGTGCCTGAACTGCTATTTTAAGTTTCCTGCTTTCTAATGATCATGATGAAAGCTTAGTGATCCATCACTGTGTAACCTTTCAGGAGCATCCTGAACTTTGAGTTCAAAATGATTATTCATCAGCTTGTGAAGCAATTGCCGTGTATCGTATGCAATGTTTACACTGTCCCATTAAGTATTGGGCTCATTTAAGATTCCGCCATCTTTTCGGCCCCACTCTAGAGAAAATGTATTCAGTTATGCCCAGTGACGTAAGGCGGAGCCAGTGATGCAAGATGTCCTATATAGAGTGAGGAGGAAAAGAACACTAAAGAATCGTAAGCGTGCCCAATACCTTAAGGGGACAGTGTAAAAAATTGCATATGACACACACAAATTGCTCCACAAGCAGCAGCTTTCATGCACATTGCCCCCAGTGGTGGTCTGAAGGAGATTTGCTATTGATCTGTGGTGAACCAGTGATTTTTAATTGGGTGATTTTTCAGCCTCTTAATAAAATAGTAATATTGAAAGCGCGATTTTCTTTTTTTCTATACTTGTCTTTGGATTTGCTGGAGTGTTTTCACTGTATTACTTTAACTGGTTTCTTAGTTTTGGTGTGTGGTGACGGGCTATGCAGCACAAGGTGGTTTTCACATCACAAAAGAAATGTAAAATGGAGAATTAGACTTGTATCGACACATTCACATGGACATGGTTGGTTGCAGAGTTATTTCATTTTTTTTATAAACATATGGTGGCTATAGTGCACTGCTGAATCACTTTTTTTATATACTTGATGTCAAAGTATGTGGCACACTTATGGCTTTGAACAGCAGAACATTTTTCATATTTTTATTTTGTCACATTGTTTTTGATGAGGTTGTGCACAAGCTTTATATTAGCTGATTTAGTATATTAGGTTAGTCTGTCTTATAGCCATCACTTCAGCCAGTGACATTTGTGAGTTATCAACATTGTCTTGTAGGGATGCTATTTGATGTAGCACAAAGCTAAGGTGGTTGAAACCAAGGACTATTTTTCTTTGTTTAAAAAAAAAAAAAACAAAAAAAAAAAAAACTGCTTTTTACCTTAATTTAATGGGGTCCTAAAAGCTTTGGCTTTCCAAATAAAGTGGTTTTGACAGAACACTGTGCAGGCCTACAAGTTGCATGATGAATACTTCTACTGTTAAGGCCACTCTCTCTATTAGGGCAGAGTATTAAGCATTGTGATCTGGTCTTCTGTATGTTTGCTTTGACAAATGCCAAATATTTTTTATTTTTTTTTTTATATATCCTTAGATTGCTTAAAATCAAATCAATCGGCAGACGATAGAGAAGATAACTTTTTTTTTTTTTTGTACGTGCCATAGGTCTGTAACTCATGAGCGACACCGCTCTCCTTTCTTTATACACTCCCTTTCTCTGGACTGTTTGCTACAACTGAGTCAGCGGTAGGGCTTATAGGGGGCTTGCATGTTTTTCTTTTTGCATTGCTCCTGTAGGCAGCAGTTTAACCCTAAGTTTACCTTAAGATGGGCCCCTCAATGGTATCGGAGAAAAGGTTTTTAGGTTTAGTACAAAATTGTGTTTTTAAGCAGATTTTACTTCATGATGCTCTGCTGTCTCAATTTGCTAATGTACTTGGTGTTTTTATCTTAAAAGCAGTTTTGCATTCTTGGGTCTATATGCAAGATGTAAAATTTTGTTGTGTGCCCAGTGTTAACTTGCACATGTAAGGGAAAAGGATAAAGACCCTAATATAGATTTTATATATATATATATATATATATATATATATATATATATATATATATATATATATATATATATATATATATATATATATATATATATATATATAATGTGTGTGTATCCAATTTTTTTTTTTTTTTTATAACCCCAAATAAAAAATGTAAATGCAGCTTACCAATTTGGATACTGGGTGGGCCATATCTATCACCTGTATTTAGTGCCTACACTCTAGATGAAGCAACAGACAACCCATGGGCAGCAGCATTGTGTGAGGGAGGTGGGTATTAGATGTGCTAGCAGATTTATAGAAAAACCGTTTAAGTACTGAGTGCTAAAGGCACAGATGACTAATGGATTGGTGAAGGGACCAGAGCAAACCTGTGCAGCTGTCTTAATGCACCTGGAGTGCATTTGCTTGGCACCCACAGTGGTCTCTGTATGAGGGCTTAATGATATCAAAATGGTCTATGGAAGGTAAAGTGTCAGCAGTTTATTTCCAAAATCTAAAAATGGATAAAAGCAAGATTACGGTACAAAACCAACAATACCACTTTATCAAAGCCCTGAAAAATGAAGAATCTGCATGAGGAAACCGCATGGAACGCAAGCTTGATCAGTTGTGGTGACTTCGCGTTTAACACACATGCACTTTATCAAGTCACAGGGATAGAGGCAACTGACATATTTAAACTAATTTTAACCCAATGGAGGGGTAGGTAGTAGGCAGAGCTATGCAGATCTGGATGTCACTTTAACCCATCATTGCTCAGGGCTACCATCAGTTGGTTGAGTACAAGTTCTATCTAGTCATAATTATGCCAAATGATGCAATATCAAATCTCATCAATTGCAAATTAAAATATTCTTGTGGGACTCAACTAAATATGAATATCTGTGTGTATGTATGTGTATTTATATATAGGGTGGTGTGTGTGTGTGTGTGTGTGTGTGTGTGTGTGTGTGTATATGTGTGTATATACTCTCTGACACATCTGCATTATTATAATTGTCCGCTAGCAATTAGTGTTTTAGGACATCCAAGGAAATGGTGGAGATAAATAACATGTCAGAGGTAACTTTAAACAATATTGTGAATCTCTAAATCTTCAAACCATGTGGTGATAACCAAATTTCTAAATCCAAAAAGTAGGGATGCACCGAATGTTCGGCGGCCGAAATTATTCGGCCGAAAATAGCCAAAAAAGCACTTTCGGTGTTCGGCCGAATAAGTAAATAGGCCGAATAAATTTTGCCGAACAATGACGTTTTTAATGGCGCGGATGGTGGGTCGGTAAGCCCAGATTGCGGGTCCCCGACCGGCGACCCGCCATCCCCGAGCATCACTGTAAACATAGCCGGAGGCACTACAGGAAGCAGTGCGGATGCTTCCTGTATAGCCGCTTAGCGCCGCCTTCTGTCACAGGCGGAGTGATACCAAATGTACTCCGCCTCCGCCTGTGACAGGGCACAGGAGCCATACAGCAAACATCGACTCTGCAGATGGGAGGGAGGGAGGACAGAGGACACGGGAGGACAGAGGACACGGGAGGACAGAGGACGAAAAAATTGGCAAAATAAATGGAAAAAATGCGAAACACCGCGTTCGGTATTCGGCCTTCGACCAAGTATTTCATTATTCGGCTTCGGCCAAGAATTTCATTTCGGTGCATCACTACCAAAAAGTCTCCCTCTTGCATAGGAGAGAGATCCTTTCATGGTCAAGTGAGCCCTTTTGGGCGGCCTCAATTGCCATAACCTCCAAACAACCAATCCGCTTAAAATGGACCTGAAGAAAATGGTGGTGAACACTATGTTCAGCGTGCCCTTTCTGGATGAGTCTACGGTGCTCTCCTACCCGTTTTCGTAAGTTGTGGGTGGTACGCCCTACATAGAATAAGTTGCAGGGGCACCTTAAGACGTAACACTCTGTAGAACAGGTGATGAATTGTTTAATGTGGAAAATATTACCATTGCCGTCTGATATTGGATTGCCCGTTTGTAATGAATTAGCACGTAAGGCAACCCCTTTTCCTACAATGAAACACACCTATCCTATTATAGTAAGATCTAATGTCCCTAGTGTGCCTCTTTGCAACTGGCTGTAACCTGCTCGGAGCTATGACATTCTTTATTTTCTGTGCTCTTCTGAAGGTAACTTGTGTAATATCCTATTACTAATAGGTGGTAAAACAGGGGTTAATCTTTGATCTAACTGGTGGTAAAACAGGGGTTAATCTTTGATCTAACTGAAGAATATTGTAATGTTTCCGGGGGATCGATCTGCCGATGCAGGCGGATTGCAGCTCTGTCTCTGCGCTGTGTGAGGAGACAGAGCTATCAGGTCCCCGCTGTTCTCTATGGGGGGGGGGGGGGGAATCGGATGGGAACGGACCGTCTGTCCGTTCTCATCCGATCCGCTGGACGGGTGGAAAATGGGGTTTCCATCCGTCCAGATTTATCGGGCCGAATGTCAGCAGACAGGTCTCCGCTAACATCCGATGCCCCATAGAGATGCATGGGGCAGCTGTTCATATCTGCCTGAAAATGGACAGGCGAATCTGAATGGTCCGCCTGTGTGAAAGGGGCCTAAGTGAAAATGTCCAAATTGGGCCCAATTAGCCATTTTCCCTCCCTGGTGGTCATGTGACTCGTTTGTGTTACAAGGTCTCAGGTGTGAATGCAGAGCAGGCATGTTAAATTTGGTGTTATCGCGCTCTCTCACTGGAAGTTCAACATGACACCTCATGGCAAAACTCTGAGGATCTGAAAAAAAGAATTGTTTATCTACATAAAGATGGACTAGGTTATATGATTGCCAAGAGCCTGAAACTGGGCTGCAGAACTCTCATTCATGTGTTCTAACACTTAATCATTTATTGGCTGTTTGAAAACCTAGCCTATTTCTCTATGGATATTTCTTTCAAAGGGATAAAACCTAGCTTATTTGCATCTATGCACTTTAATGGTTTTGTTTGCTTCCTAACAGGCTAGGATAAAAGCCATCAACACATTCTTTGCAAAGAATGGATATCGAGCAGTGGACTCCAGTGTGTATACTCAGCCTGTTCAGACTCAAGCACAGTTTGCCTCTCCTCTATTTATGCAGCCTGTATATAGTCCTCAACAGTATTCACTTTATAACCTTGTGCCTCAAACATGGTCTCCAAGCCCAGCACCTTACTTTGAAACACCGCTGGTAAGCAGCTCCGTTGGAGCAAACAATTTTTTTATTTTTTTTAATTCTCTGGTAGTCTTCATTTGTGGCCCAGTGATGACAACTTGCGCCTGGAGGGAAGAAAGGTTAACATCCATACACAAGAGGTTTCTTAATTTTTATTATTTTTTACATGTATACAGCTCTCAGAGACCTGGATAATCATTACTGGCCCCTGACGGCAACTTTTTGCTCTGTCTATGAATGTTGAACCTTCCCTGTGATTGCAAGATTATGAGATCTGAGGGCCCATTGTGCACATTAAAAATCTTATTTTCTGTTAATTGTGATCCTGCCCCCGAAGCCCAGGCAGCAAGCTAGCAACCACATGAATCACATTACCAAGTGTTTTATGTCCTGGGTCCCTTTTGGGGTTCAAACATTATTTCTCTTACGTCCTCCGACAGTCGCCGCCCATTCACACAGTCTTCACTTATGGGGTATTGACTTAATCTCAACAGGAGTTTCTAGGCATAAGACTTGTAAAAGAACAATAAATCTACATAGTCACACCCATGGGGGCTGTCCTTCTAGTCCAATACCCCCCTGCAATAGCCATCCCAATTCAGTTTTTCTTCTGCCTAGCTTCAGGAGTGGATAGGCTTCCCTGTGCTGAGGCTACAGCCTCAGCCTTTCTTTTTCTTTGTTTATTTTCAAAAGATGTCATTTTTTTCATTACATTGCTAGCTGTTTATTTTACCAGCACTAGTGAGTGGATCTTTGGATGAAGACGGCGTTTGCGGAGCTGGGAATCGGACTGACCGTCCTGGTTCTCCGGGAGAGGGTCAGATGGAATCCCTGCTGCCATCGAGCGTTTCGCAGGCTAGGTGTTCGCCCTGGCCTCGCAAATGACCCATCCCTGTCCATCAGGGATGCAGCCTTGTGAGGTGGCTACCTCACTGGACACAGCATAGGTTCGTCCGTGCACTACTAGTGTCCTGCGTTTGGGCTGGCGGCACTCCCCTGCCATTTGAGGGTGGGCGGTTTCCCGCTTGATATGAAGCACCCCACGCCATCGGGTGCAGGTAAGTACATTCTGTGTGGGGCCTCTGTCTGGGGTCGGCAGTCCTGTGTGTCTGTGCATTTTGGGCTCCCCGGTCCCTGTGGGGGTTTTTTATTCTCTCACAGCAGCGATGTGTGGGGGTTTGGGGGTCCCTCTCCTAATGTCACTTGTGGGCAGCATGTCTGGCTTCACTGTGGGCACTCATACAGCATGCTATGTAGTGTATTTTCGCGCCTTACGGCGCCATCTTGTGTGTGGCAAACGATCGTTCAGAGCACATGTTGGCGGCCATCTTGCTGAAGCCTCTCATTAGTTTCTATAGGCATCTATTTTCCCTTGGCCTGCAGCCTAGTTCCGCCTCCAGCGGTGACATCACTTCCTTCTTTCTCACAGAGCCAATTGAAGTAGCTGGTAACACTGTGGGTTTCTGTCCTGCTGTTCCTTTCCTATCCTGCCTTGTGCAATCTTCCTGGTCAGTTTTTGTCCCTGCGGGGGGTCTGTGTTTTACAGTCTCGATAGCGGTGTGCTGTGGGAGTCCGCAGCGCTCTTAAAAGGCCAGTTCAAAAAAACAGACTTTTTATTTCTGTTTTGGAATCCTAGGACAGCAAATTCCCTCCAGCCTTGGTGGGGGTTTCAGGGTCCTCTGAATCCTCTAACCAGACTAATTTGGTGGTTATTGTGGCAACTTTGGTGTCAAAAATGGATGTGCTGATGTCTGAACTTGCTGCTAGGAAAAGGCCTAGGATTTCCTTTTCGTCTGATTCTGAGTGCGACATGGTTGCTGTAGGTAGCGTGGCCCTTTCGGGGTCTCGCTCCTCTCAGGACCCGCAAGAGTTTGAGGGGGAGGCGAAGGTCGCAGGGTGGAGGAACCCGAGGAATGCGCAGCTATGGATGAGTTGATCCTAGCAGTGAAGGAAACACTACATTTAGAGGATGAGCCCAATCCTCCGGGCATTGTCATCTTTTGGTACACACAGGACCCGCAAGACGGCGCAGGTTTTTCCTTGCCCCGCCATAAGGTGAATGAGCTATGGCGTAATTTAAAACACACCTTTGTGGTGCCAAAGAAGTTTCAACTTCTCTACCCTTTTGCGGCTACTACGGCTGCGCGCTGGTGTGCCTCCTCAAGTGGATCACACGGTGTCCAGGTTGAACAAAGCAACTCTGCTCCCCGCCGAGGACTCCCCGTTGCTTACGGATCCTACTGATAGGAGACTGGAGTCTCTTGCCCGACATTCCCACATGGTGGCGGGTTCCATGCTCAAACCTATTTTTGCCTCTGTAATGGTGGCTCAGGCTGTGGCGGATTGGACCAAGGTGCTCAAACGCAGCCTCGTGGCCGACTCTTCCCCTCCCACTACGGTCGAGATGGTGGATCAGATTTATGGTGGGGTCATGTATTTGTGCGATGTGGCTCTTAATGAGACCCCTTTGGCGATCCACCTGTCCAGTGTAGCTGTGGTTAACCGTCGCTTAATCTGGTTGAAATGCTGGACGGCTGACCAAAAATCCAGGAAGACGGTGGCTGACATCCCCTATGCGGGGGTCTCACCTTTTTGGAGTATCCTTGGACGAATTGGTTAAAGGAGTCACTGGGGGTAAGAGCACTTTGCTGCCCCAGAATCCTAAGGGCAAGTTTTTCCGCGGTAAGCGGGGCCCATCCTTTAAACCTGACCAAGGGTCCTTTCGTGCTATTAAGGTGCAGAACAAGGGTAAACCCTTTCAGGGCCAAGGTAGTCAGAAGAAGCCCTAGTTTGGCAAGCAAAAATCCGGCCAGGCCGGTGCGGCGGCTCAGTCCCTGAAGGGGCGCCCTCACCCACTACAGGGGAGGGGGGACGTTTGCGCGGTTTCCTACAACCTTGGCTGCTCCAAATCACGGACAGGTGGGTTCAGGAAATAATTCGGTCAGGGTACAAGATCGAATTTCTTTCACGGCAGACAGATTCTTTCCCTCAAATCTTCACTTGACCCCGGGGCGGTTACAGGACCTACATCAGGCGGTGTAAGATCTTCTCGCTCAGGGGGTGATTGTCCCGGTGCCTCATCGGGACAGGTTTCGGGGTTTTTATTCAAATCTGTTCACTGTGCCCAGAAAGGAGGGCAAAGTGCGTCCGATTCTGGACTTAAAAGCGCTGAACCGCTTAGTGCGCGTTCGAAAGTTCCGCATGGAATCACTCCGCTCGGTGGTGGCCTCCCTGAATCCGGGGGAGTTCCTGGCCTCTATAGACCTGAAGGATGCGTATCTACACATACCCATTTTCGAGGGGCATCAGAGGTACCTCCGATTCGCTATCGCGGAGGAACATTACCAGTTTGTGGCGATACCTTTCGGTCTCGCTTCGGCTCCAAGGGTCTTTACCAAAGTCTTGGCGCCTGTTCTGGGCCTTTTGCGGGCACAGGGCATTGCGCTCTTGGGTTATCTGGACGATCTCCTGTTAAGATCGAGTGCCAGTGAGAGCCTGCTGCGCGATCTGTCCACTACGGTCCAGACGCTTCAGGAGTTCGGTTGGACAATCAACATTCAGAAGTCGACCTTGTCGCCTTTGGTTCGTCTCCCGTATCTGGGAATGGTTCTGGCTCTAGCAAAGGTGTTCTTACCGGAGGACAAGCTTCGGATCCTACAGAACGAGGTCAGGTCCCTCAGGGACAACAAATCCTCGTTGCTCAGGACCTTTTATGCGGTCTCTGGGGTTAATGGCGTCGGCCTTCGAGGCGATACCGTTTGCACAATTTCACACGCGCTCTCTTCAAGCGGAAATCCTCGCCAGGTGGGACAGGCTACCTCCGTCTTTGGACCTGAGTGTCTCTCAGAATTGATCTCTTGTGGTGGCTTCAGTCCCTGGCAGTGTCAGACGGAAAATCCTTCCCGGCCACTTCTGTGGACGGTAATGACCACGGATGCCAGCCTGTCGGGCTGGGGTGGCGTTCTGGGCAACCTGTCTGCCCAGGGCACTTGGTCGGAGGAGGAATCCTCCCTTCTGATAAACACATTGGAATTGAGAGTGATCAGGCTGTGCCTGATCCATTGGTCGGATCGTCTTCAGGGCCGTCCTGTACGGTGCAGACGGACAATGCCACTGCGGTGGCTTACATCAACCACCAAGGGGGCACCAGGAGTGCCCAGGAAGTGACCAGTATTCTGTCTTGGGCCGAGACTCATGTCCCGGCGATATCGGCGGTTCACATTCCGGGTGTGGAATTGGCAGGCCGACTATCTGAGCCGCCAGACCCTGGACCAGGGGGAATGGTTCCTACACCCAGAGGTGTTTTCAGATGCTGTATGCGAAGTGGGGATCCCCTGATGTGGATCTGTTCGCTTCTCGGCTAAACCACAAGGTGGAAAGGTTTGTGGCAAGAACGCGCTATCCTCTGGCAGACGCCTCGGATGCGCTGGTGATGCCTTGGCATCAGTATCGACTGATCTATGCCTTTCCTCTGATTTAATTGTTGTACAGATTCTTTCGCAGGTTGGCTTCGGAACAATCACGGGTGATTCTGGTGGCGCCGGACTGGCCTTGCCGGTCCTGGTACGCGGACATCGTTCACCTGGCCGTAGAGCCTCCGTGGCGGCTGCCAATGCGAGAAGATCTGCTGTCCCAGGGACCGATCTTCCATCCTGCTTTACAGTCGCTGGCTTTAACGGCCTGGCTGTTGAGAGCCAGGTCCTGAGACAGAGGTCTCTCCTCAGAGGTCATAACTACTTTGATCAAGGCTAGAAAAGCCTCTTCTGGTAAGATTTATTACCGTACAGGGAAAGCGTATTTTGCCTGGTGGGAGTCCAGGGGGTTTCTCTCCTCGTGCCTTTTCGGTGGCGAAGGTGTTGACTTTCCTCCAGACTGGTGTGGACCAGCGTCTTGCGTTGGCCACGATTAAGGGCCAGGTCTCTGCACTGGCTGTTCTTTTCCAGCGCCCTGTGGCATCTAATTCCTTTATTTGCACCTTTATTCAAGGTGTGCGTCACCTGGCTCCCCCTAGAAGGGAGCCCTTACCTCCATGGGACTTGAACTTGCTTCTGTCCGTGTTGCAGCGTTCCCCTTTTGAAAATATCAGGGAACTTTCGTTACCCATGCTATCTAAGAAGGTTGCGTTCCTGGTAGCGATCACTTCTGCTCGCAGAGTGTCGGAGTTGGCTGCGTTGTCCTGCCACTCCCCTTACCTGGTGGTTCATAGGGATAAGGTGGTCTTGCGACCTAATCCGTCCTTTTTGTCAAAGGTGGTTTTGGAATTCCACCTGAATGAGGACATTGGTTTGCCTTCGCTTTGTGGGAATCCTAAGGATCCAAAGGAGGTTGCCTTGCATTCGTTGGATGTTGTCCGGGCAATCGGTTTACCTGTCGTCGAATCAATCCTTTTCGAAAATCGGATTCTCTTTTTGTCTTTCCTGAGGGACCTCGGAAGGGTATGGCTGCGTCTGCATCAACCATTGCCAAATGGTTTAGACAGACCATTGTACAGGCCTATTCGTTGCGGGAACGGGTTCCTCCCTTCCCTGTCAAGGCGCACTCTACCAGGTCGATGAGTATGTCCTGGGCCTATCGGCATCAGGCTTCGGTGGCCCAGGTGTGCAAGGCTGTCGCTGCACACTTTCTCAAAATTGATGTTCTGGCATCAGCTGATGCATCCTTTGGCCGCAAAGTTCTTTGTGCGGCAGTTCCATAGGGAACCCTGCTTTTGTACGGGTTCCTAGCTGTTTGGGGTTGTTTTCCCCTTGGTTATTTGTTTTCCTGGGTTGTTGCTCATGTTGAGCCCATTTTTGTTACCCAGAAGGTTACCTCCTTGTACATGTAAGGTTCCTTTCTCTGATGTGGGTACTGCGTTGCTTTTCTGGCGGTTGCGTTGCCCACCCCTCATGTCTACACTGCTTTGGGACATCCCCATAAGTGAAGACTGTGTGAATGGGCGGCGACTGTCGGAGGACGTAAGAGAAAACGGAATTTTTGTAAAATCTTACCGTAAAATTCCTTTCTGAGTCCCCCGCCCCTCTTTTTGGGGTCTTTTTGTACACTTTCCCTGCTTGCGACCAATCTGAATTGGGATGGCTATTGCAGGGGAGAATTGGACTAGGACAGCCCCCATGGGTGTGACTATGTAGATTTATTCTTTTACAAGTCTTATGCCTAGAAACTCCTATGGAGATGAAGTCAATACCCCATAAGTGAAGACTGTGTGAATGGGCGGCGATTGTCGGAGGACTCGGGGAAAGGAATTTTACGGTAAGATTTTACAAAAATTCAGTTTTGAAGCTGTGGTGTGTTGCTTTAACCACTTCCATCCACTATATATGCATATGTCCTCAAATGGGAGTGGTGCTATCCAGTTCATTGCAGCAGCCATGATCCTGGTATTTTTTAGACCAGGTGATAGGCTTTCTAGTAAGTGATCAGAGCAGCTCTGCAGCCGCCCCAATTTACTCTTACTGGTGATGACAAGGGTTCCCGCCCCTAATAAAACCCCAGATCACTCCATAGAGGAAGAGGACCTATAGTGACCCATGCTATCATAAGGGGTGATGTTAATTCCTTGTCGCATTAATAAAAAAAAAAAATGGCTGTTGTGAAAATAAAGAATATTTGTATTTCATCACGAAGTGCCATATGACAGTTTTGGCCCCTATTATGGATGTGCACAGCTCTAAAACTAGAGGATCGGTCTTATACCAGTGCTGTTTCCAGTCTTGGGTTGTTTTAATTCTTAAGGCTACAAAGAATTTACTTTGCACCTGTTTATGAAGTATTTCTCCATGGAGGTTTGAAGCGTTCTGAAAGTTTTCTCCCCCAAGTGCTTATTAGCCTTGTATCCATTTAGGATTTTGTTCAGAAGTAATCTATTCCAACTGTGTATCCAACAGTTTCTAGGCCTTAAAGTGGTTGGAAACTCACTTATTTACAGTACCTATAGGTAAGCCCTATTAAAGGCTTACCTGTAGGTAAAAGTTAAATCTATCTTTGCATCATTTAGGAGATATTTACATTTTCTCTTGCATCCTCTTGTACAGTTGCTGCCCACTCAATCAATCTGCACGTCTGGGTATTGGCCTTCTTCACAGGAGTAAGCTAGGCAGAAGATTTAGTTAGAATATTCACAAAAACTTTGTATAGACACACCTACAGGGGGCTGTCCCTATGGTCAATACCCCCAGCTAGCTTCATTCCCAATTCAGTTTGCTGCTGCCTAGCTTAGGAGTAGGCTGGCTTTTCCCTGGCTGGGGCTGCGTTCTCAGCTTTTTTCTAATTTTTGTTTTCTCTCTAGAAAAGTATTTTTTCTTTTAAAAAATAGCTTTTTATTTGTTCCTGCACTTAGTCGGACTTCGGAAGACTACAGCGTTTGCGGACCTGGTAATCTTAACTGGTTTTTCTAGAGCCTTATGGAATCCCAGCCTGCCATCGAGCGTTAGGTTATTGGTATGCCCAGGCCTCGCAAACGACTGTCCATGACCTCCGGGTCGAGCCTGCGAAGTTGCTATCTTCGCCGGGATGTCTTAACTGCGGTACGCCCGCGTGTTGCTAGCGTCTCCTTCGGCAGAAGGCACCCCCACTCAGGGTGGGAGGCTTCCTGTCAGAGCGGGACCCACGTTTTCACTGGACCGGTGAGTACCATGCTACCCCTCTGTCTCTGGCATTGTCTGTCGAGTGTGTATGTGGGCCCTCTGTTTTATGGGGATGGCAGCTCGGTATGGGTTCTGTGATGTCCCCCTCATGTCTGTAGGTCCCTGCGAGGCGCTGTGGCGGTTCCACCACTGTATGAGGGGTGGCGGGGGTCTCCTATGTCCCTTAGGTGCTTGTGCAACTATTTGGGGAACAGTACATGGTGTGCGGGGGCCGCAATAGGTGTGGGCAGGCTGTTTGGCCTCATAGTGAGGGCAGCAGCCATTTTCTACTATGCTTTTGGTGCCGATCGGGCGCAGTCTTTAGTGTGGGCAAAATGTCCTTATGTGGACAGTGGCCATTTTCCCAGAGCTTTTCCCATAGACTTGTATTGGCAACCATTTTTTTGTGGCTCAGGGCTGTTTCTGCCTCTAGAGGCGTGAGGTCACTTCCTCTTTCTTCACCTTCAGATCGTTCAGCAGCGTGGGGCAAGTATAGCACACTGGGGTGCTTTTATTGTGTTCCCTGGCCTGCGTTCCTGCTAGCATTCATTTTTGCAGTTTCCTGTAGCACAGGACTTGCTCTCCATTTGCGGTGGGGACCGCGGGAATCACTGATTTAAAGGGCCAGCGTCATTTAAATTGAGATTGCTATTGCTATTATGGAGTCCCACGATAGCAAATTCCCCCCAGATCTGTTAGAGGTTTCAGGTACTCCTGATTCCTCTGCTATAGTCTCACTTACTGCTGCACTTGCGACTTTAGCGTCAAAAGTGGATTTGTTGATGTCTGACCGGGCTTCTAAGAAAAGGCCTATGCCCTCTCAGTCTTCTGATTCAGAGCCTGATTTGGTTGCCACGGACAGCGTACCCCCTGAAGGGTCTCAGTCTGATGCGGAGGAGGAGGATTCCTTCTCCGGATTAGCACGGGACTGCGCTGATGTGTCCGCGCTCATTAGCTCTGTTAAATACACTTTAAATTTGGATGATGAGCTCCACCTGTTGGGTAAGCGGTCTTCCTTTGGGACCCGCAAAGCCCTAAAATCTGGTCAGGTTTTTCCTTGTCCCGAAGAGTTTCACGAAACCGTGAATGAACAATGGTGCCACTTAAAACGTAATTTTGTGGTGCCAAGGAAATTTCAGTACAGTTATCCCTTTGCAGATCCTGTGGATTCTCGCTGGACTGTGGCTCCTAAGGTGGACCACACTGTGTCCAGGTTAAGTAAGGCCACTTTAATGCCCGTGGAGGATTCTCCGGTGTTTAAAGACCCGACAGATAGGCAGGTGGAAACTCTTTCCCGCCACATCTAGTAGCGGGTTCCTTGCTGAAACCTGTGTTTGCTTCGGTAATGGTCTCTCAGGCTGTTGTGGAGTGGGCCAAGGCGCTTAAGCGCACTCTTGATTGCTGACTCCGCCTCTCCTGCTGCTCTGGAGATGGTGGATCAAATGGGTCAGGCTGTTTTATACCTGTGTGACGCGGCCTTAGATGAGGCCCCTTTAGTCGCGCGACTTTCAGCGGTCGCAGTTGCGATTTGTCGCATTGTTTGGTTAAAAAGCTGGTCGGCCGACCAGTCTTCCAAGAAGAGTGTCTGACATCCCTTATGCGTGGAGTCATCTTTTTTGGGGACTCTCTGGATGAACTGGTCAAGGGGATCACTGGGGGCAAGAGCACTCTGTTGCCCCAGGTGGCCAGGGGAAAATCATTCCGTGGCAAGCGGGGTCCCTCCTTTAAACCAAACCAGGGGTCCTTTCGTGCCTTTAAGGCACAAGACAAAGGTAAGTCCTTCAAGGCCTCTAGTGGCCAGAAGAAGCCTTGGGCGGGCAAGTCAAAAGCCGCCCACACTGGCACATCGGCTCAGTCCGCCTCGGCCTGAAGGGGCGCCCTCACCCGTTTCAGGGGTGGGGGGACGTCTGCGCTGTTTTCCAGAACCTTGGCTGGCCAAGATTCAGTACAGGTGGGTTCAAGAACTCATTCGGTCAGGGTACAAGATCGAGTTTCGATCTCGCCCAGCAGACTAATTCTTTCCCTCAAATCCTCATTTAACCCCTGATCGTTTCCAATATCTCCATCGGGCGGTTCAGGATCTCCTCGCCCAAGGGGTGGTTGTCCCGGTTCCACAGCGGGACAGGTTTTGGGTTTTTTACTCGAATCTGTTCAGTGCCCAGAAAGGAGGGAAAGGTGTGTCCGATTCTGGACTTGAAGTTTCCAAACCGCTTTGTGCGGGTTCAGAAGTTTCGAATGGAGTCCCTCCGGTCGGTAGTGGCATCCCTGAGTCCAGGCAATTTCCTGGCTTCCATCGACCTCAAGGATGCGTATCTATACAGTGCCTTGCGAAGTATTCGGCCCCCTTGAACGTTTCGACCTTTTACCACATTTCAGGCTTCAAACCTAAGATATAAAACTGTAATTTTTTTGTGAAGAATCAACAAGTGGGACACAATCAATTGGATATTTCAAACTTTTTTAACAAACTGAAAAATTGGGCGTGGAAAATTATTCAGCCCCCTTAAGTTAATACTTTGTAGCGCCACCTTTTGCTGCGATTACAGCTGTAAGTCGCTTGAGGTATGTCTCTATCAGTTTTGCACATCTAGAGACTGAAATTTTTGCCCATTCCTCCTTGCAAAATAGCTCGAGCTCAGTGAGGTGAGATGGAGAGCGTTTGTGAACAGCAGTTTTCAGTTCTTTCCACAGATTCTCAATTGGATTCAGGTCTGGAATTTGGCTCTGCCATTCTAACACCTGGATATGTTTATTTGTGAACCATTCCATTGTAGATTTTGCTTTGTTTTGGATCATTGTCTTGTTGGTCCCAGTCTCAGGTCTTTTGCAGACTCCATCAGGTTTTCTTCCAGAATGGTCCTGTGTTTGGCTCCATCCATCTTCCCATCAATTTTAACCATCTTCTCTGTCCCTGCTGAAGAAAATCAGGCCCAAGCCATGATGCTGCCACCACCATGTTTGACAGTGGGGATGGTGTGTTCAGGGTGATGAGCTGTGTTGCTTTTATGCCAAACATAACATTTTGCATTGTTGCCAAAAAGTTTGATTTTGGTTTCATCTGACCAGAGCACCTTCTTCCACATGTTTGGTGTGTCTCCCAGATGGCTTGTGGCAAACTTTAAATGACACTTTTTATGTTTTATGGATATCTTTAAGAAATGGCTTTCTTCTTGCCACTCTTTCACAAAGGCCAGATTTGTGCAGTATACGACTGATTGTTGTCCTATGGACAGAGTCTCCCACCTCAGCTGTAGATCTCTGCTCCCGGTGAAGAAGTGGAAATCACGAAACTCGTCGGGGCCTGACCAGGCGGTGTAACCAGTCTAACGTCAGAGGAGTTCGGGATACCCGGAAGGCGCGAGGTCCACGGCGTGGAGCCTGGGCACCATCTCCCGAAGGGTACCCCTCTAACGATTACTGTGATATGCGATTGATGATATACAGAAAATGTGAGCGTGTTACCTATTTTATATTGAATAAAGCTTTTAAAAAAAAACGGTATCACGCTATTGGGATTGTGCTTTTCTCTCCATATGCTGCCGAGCTTCTATTGTCTGTGTTGGTGTGATGCCCGGTGTGGATAACTCGGACCAGTGACCAACTTTATAAGCTTGATTGCTCAAACACGAAAGTGGGTTGGGCCACAGCATCTTGGAGCACGGTGGTGGTGGTGACCCTTTTGAGAAATACACCTTTATATCCAGTCATCCCAGGAGATGTATTGAAGGAGCATGGACTGATTTATGCCACTATGATCATTTCCTGCTGCTAGTGTGACATCTGTGGAACAGTTGGACTTTGTGCGGTCCTATCAGTTGTATTTTTATACAATATTTTTATGGCACTTTCTTTTTGTTAAGTTTGCGCTACTGGTATATTTAGAGGTATTGTTGAATATCTGCTGTTTATCCATTGTAGATCTCTGCAGTTCATCCAGAGTTATCATGGGCCTCTTGGCTGCATCTCTGATCCGTCTTCTCCTTGTATGAGCTAAGTTTAGAGGGACGGCCAGGTCTTCGTACATTTGCAGTGGTCTGATACTCCTTTCATTTCATTATTATCGCTTGCACAGTGCTCCTTGGGATGTTTAAAGCTTGGGAAATCTTTTTGTATCCAAATCCGGCTTTAAATTTCTCCAACAGTATCTCGGACCTGCCTGGTGTGTTCCTTGTTCTTCATGATGCTCTCTGCGCTTTAAACAGACCTCTGAGACTATCACAGTGCAGGTGCATTTATACAGAGACTTGATTACACACAGTTGGATTCTATTTATCATCATTAGTCATTTAGGTCAACATTGGTTCATTCAGAGATCCTCACTGAACGTCTGGAGACAGTTTGCTGCACTGAAAGTAAAAGGGCTGAATAATTTTGCACGCCCAATTTTTCAGTTTTTTATTTGTTAAAGTTTGAAATATCCAATAAATTTCATTCCACTTCATGATTGTGTCCCACTTGTTGTTGGTTCTTCACAAAAAATTAGTTTTATCTTTGTTTGAAGCCTGAAATGTGACAAAAGGTCGCAAAGTTCAAGGGGGCCGAATACTTTCGCAAGGCACACATCCCTATTTACAAGGGTCATCAGAGGTACCGCAGATTTGCGATAGCGGAGGAGCATTATCAGTTTGTGGCTTTGCCTTTCGGCCTCGCTTCGGCTCCAAGGGTTTTTACCAAAGTTTTGGCTCCTGTTCTAGTCTTGTTGCGGGTACAGGGGATTGCCATCCTCGGTTACCTGGACGATCTCCTATTAACGTCGAACTCCAGTGCCACTCTGTTGGCCAATCTGTTGATCACGGTTCAAACGCTCCAGGAGTTTGAGTGGACCATCAATTTTCAGAAGTCTACTTTGACCCCTTCTGTTCGCCTCCCTTACCTGGGGATGATTCTGGACTCCGCCCAGACAAAGGTCTTTCGGAGGACAAGCTCCAGATCCTGCAGGACGAGGTCAGGTCCCTCAGGGACAACAAGTTCTCCTCACTTCGGACCTGCATGTGGTCCCTGGGCTTGATGGTGTCGGCTTTCGAGGCGATCCCATTTGCACAGTTTCACACAAGATCTCTAAAAGCGGAGATTCTGGTCCGGTGGGACAGACCTCCTCAGTCTTTGGAAAGGATTCCTTTGAGCCCCCAAGTCAGATCGGATCTCCTGTGATGGCTCCAGTCTCTGGCTCTGAAGGAAGGTAAGTCCTTTTGTCCGTTGCTGTGGACTGTGGTCACCACAGATGCCAGCCTTTTGGGCTGGGGTGGAGTTCTGGGCAAGGTGTCTACCCAGGGCACTTGGTCGGAGGGGGGAATCCTCCCTGCCGATAAATGTCTTGGAACTGCGGGCAATCAGTTCTGTTTGCTCCGTTGGTCGGATCGAATTAGGGGCTGCCCAGTGCGTGTCCAGACGGATAACGCAACTGCGGTGGCTTACATCAATCACCAAGGGTGCACCAGGAGTGCCCGGGCGGCCAATGAAGTGGCTGAGATTCTGTCCTGGGTCAAGACACAGGTCCTGGCGATCTCGGCTGTTCACATTCCAGGTGTGGAGAACTGGCAGGCGGACTATCTGAATTGCCAGACCCTGGACCAGGGGGAATGGTCCCTCCACCCGGAGGTGTTTCAGATACTGTGTGCGCGGTGGGGATCCCCGGACGTGGATCTGTTCGCGACTCGTCTCAACAAGGTGGGAAGGTTCGTGGCACGAACACGAGACCCTCTGGCGGTCGCCTCAGACGCGTTGGTGGTGCCTTGGCATTAGTATCGGCTGATTTATGCCTTTCCCCCGATTCAGTTGTCCAGGTTCCTTCGCAGGTTGGTCTCGGAACCGAGGTTGGTGATTCTGATGGCCCCAGACTGGCCGCGCCGGTCATGATACGCAGACATCATGCTCCCTGGCGGCTCCTGCTGAGAGACTGTCTTCTGTCTCAAGGGCCGATTTTCCATCCTGCTTTACAGTCGCTGGCTTTGACTGCGTGGCTGTTTGAGAGACAGGTCTCTCGGCGGTCATTCCTACCTTGCTCAAGGCCAGGAAGGCCTCCTCAGGTAAGATTTATTATCCTACCTGGAAGGCTTATTTCGCCTGGTGCGAGTGGCAGGGGTTCCATCCATGCTTCTTTTTGGTGGCGCGAGCGTTGGCTTTCCTGCACACTGGTGTGGAGCAGCGTCTTGCGCTGACCACTTAAGGGCCAGTTGTCTGCGCTGGCCATTCTCTTTCAGCACCCCTTGGTGTCAAATTCCTTGATCCGCATCTTCATTCAAGGGGTGCATCATCTGACTCCCCCCTAGGAGGGCACCCTTGCCCCCTTGGGACTTAAATTTGGTTCTGTCCGTTTTGCAACATCCTCCCTTTGAGAACATCCGGGAGATTCCTCTGCCGGTGCTGTCACGGAAAGTTGCCTTTCTGGTGGCGATCACATCTGCTCGCAGAGTGTCGGAGTTGGCGGCCCTGTCTTGCCACTCCCCCTATCTGGTTGTTCATAGGGATAAAGTGGTCTTTCAAAGGTGGTTTCAGACTTCCATCTCAACAAGGACATTCTCTTACCCTCGCTGAGTGCGAAGCCTAAGCATCCTAAGGAGTTTGCCTTGCATTCCTTGGATGTGGTACGGGCGATCAGGATTTACCGGTCTACTGAATCCTTCAGAACGTTTTTTTTGTCCTTCCTGAGGGACCTCGGAAGGGTACGGCTGCGTCTGCGACAACCATTTCAAAATTTATCAGGCAGACGATTGTGCAGGCCCATTCACTTAGGGATCAGGTTCCTCCTTTCCCTGTCACAGCGCACTCTACCAGAGCGATCAGTGCGTCTTGGGCCTTCCGCCATCAGGCGCCGGTGACTCGGGTGTGCAAAGCGGCGACCTGGTCGTCTGTGCATACCTTTACAAAATTTTACAAACTTGGATGTCTTGGCATCAGCGGATGCCTCTTTTGGCCGCAAAGTCTTGAGTGCGGCGGTGCTTTAGGGGAGACAGGGTAGTTTTGGCCTGTCTCCTCCTCCTGTTGAGTGTTTTCCCTTGTTTTTGTTTTCCTGGGCTTTCGCTCCTGTTGAGCTTTCTGGTTGCCCAGTGTTTACCTTTCTGTTTCGGAAAAGGTTCTTTTCCCTGACCTGGGTGCTGCGTTGCCTTTCTTAACGGTTACGTTTTCCCACCCCTCACATCTACACTGCTTCGGGACGTCCCAGACTTGGAGATTGTATGAGTGGGCGGCGACTGTCAGAGGACTCAGAGAAAATAATTTTACGTTAAATTCTTACAAAAATTCTATTTTATGCAGCCGCTGACGTCATCGGTGCATGTGCGGCTCCCACGCTCATGCACTTTAGTGACGTAACGTGGCTTCTGGCCAGTAGCTTAGCCAGAGTCCGCAGACAAGGAAGCAAGATGCCTGAAGATGGATGCGGCCTCCAGCGGGGACGACGAGGGCTTCATTTGGAGGTGTCACTTAATGTGCTAGAATGCGATGCATACTAGCACATTAGCACATTATGCATTTACTTTGCAGGGGAAAAAAAACTAAAAAAAATGTACTTCCTCTTTAACCACTTAAGCCCTGAAAGATTTTACCCCCTTCCTGACCAGGGGGTTTTTTGCGTTTTTTTTTTTTTTTTTTTTTTTTACTGCGTGACTTTAACGGACAATTGCGCGGTCGTGCGACGCTGTACCTAAACGAATTTGACGTCCTTTTTTCCCACAAACAGAGCTTTCTTTTGGTGGTATTTGATTACCTGTGCGATTTTTACTTTTTGCGCTATAAACAAAGTGCGTAAATTTTGCAAAAATATTTTTCACATTTTTTTATATGAAATTCCCCCCGCCCCCCCAAAATGTAAAAATCTAAATTTTTTTATTTTTGGCCAATTTGTTTTCTGCTACATATGTTTGGTATAAAAAATTGCAAAAAGCGTATTTTGATTGGTTTGCGCAAAAGTTATTGCGTTTACTAAGGGAAAGATTTGTCATTTTTGGTGGGTTTTTTTTTTTACGCGTAATGGCGGCGATCTGCGAATTTTTTTTTTTTTTGCGACATTGCGGCGGACAGATCGGACCCTTGACTGACATTTTTGACACTTTTGGGGTTACCAGTGACATTACTGCAGTAATCAGTGCTATACATATGCACTGTTACTGCAAAATGACACTGGCAGGGAAGGGGTTAACTTTATTAGGGAGGGAGGGGTTAAGTGTGTCCCTAGGGGCGTGCTTTTTACTGTGATTGGCTGTGGCTACTAGTGTAGGAACAGTGATCAACGGTCCTACATAGTAGAACCGTATGATCACTGTTTCTACACAGAGGAGAATGACAGGCGGTTTGTTTACATCAGCCGCCTGACTTTCTCCCTCTGCACCGACGATCGCCAAGTGACCGGCGGACATCGGCTCCGCCGGTCACATGCACTGATTTCCCTGTGAACGAGCCGCGGCGGGCGGGCGCCTCCGCGGGCTCGCGCTCGCCCACTATAGGCTCACAAGGAAGTGACAGGCAAGTGACGTAGATCTACGTCACTCTGCCTGGCCGGGGCTGAACGCCGCAGTAAATAGTCGTGCGGCGGTCGGCAACCGGTTAACAAGGTGCGAATGAGAAGCTAGATTCCATTGGGGAATGCAAGTCTGTTTGATCATGCTCGCTGTACTGCTTTGTCGCTATGGAGTCATGTTGGTTTCAGGGGTTATCCTGGGCTGGCCTTTGGGGGCTTTTCACCAGTTTGCAATCCTGTAGGTGACAGCATAACCTGAAGGTTAAAGACTGTTTGCCACAATAGGCTCCACAAAATCCTGTTTGCCTCAGGTGATGGCAGTCAAATATTTACTTCACAGCATCCAAGGAGCAGTTTTTGAAACTCTTTATTACTCTTCAGAATCTGGTTACATGGGCTGGAGTTGGGTGTGATGCTGTACCCGAAGGTAACAGTGGTTCTTGTTTGAAATGGTACCCAGGAGGAAGAAATTAACTGCTCAAAGGTTAAATCCTATATAAAAATTCAGCATCTAATGTGGTGTTTTTTTGTCCACAGGCTCCATTTCCTAATAGTGGATTTGTGAATGGTTTTAATTCTTCAAGCTCTTATAAAACAAGTGCTGCCTCAATAAGTATAGGAAGACCTTTCCACAGAAGTCGGTATGTATAGATGTATAGTTATACAATGTAATTTGATGCCTGTCAACCATTAAATCAACACGGTTTACTGTTAATGCAGAGTTTGTGTTGGTCTTTTTCAACGCTATAAAATGTAATGCTGTTGTATGCAGTAACTGCTCATGCCCATTTACTCTGCTTTGCTGAAAAAGGCATGTTAGACATCCGCAAAGAGGATTGACATTCAGCTCTGCAAACAATAGAATAGTTTTAGCAATTCATTGTATTGTGTTCAAACTGTCTGATGAAAGCTTTCTGGAACGGATCAGCTAGATTCTCATTTGTTAATGACTGGGTAAGTTTGAGTCCTGGTAAGGTCACAGGCTGGGATAAAATGTAATAATCAGGGCATGTAGGGGACACTTTCAGCTAATTTCCATTGTCTGTGTGGATTTTTGCTTGCATTGGTAGAATCTGACATATTCCAGGGCAGATAAATACCAGCTGAATTTTTTTTCTCTATTTGCTGTGTCCCCACACACCCGCTTTTTGCTTATGTACTATGAAGCTTGTAGACATTTTAATTTTGCTTTATACCAAGCATGTTTGGGCTGCTGGTAACACTTTGGAGGCATACTGGATGTCAGAATATGTAAGGCTGTTTCTGCACTATGGGCCAGAAGCTAAAGTAAAAATAAAAACCATGTTTTTTATTGGAGGAAGCAAGCATAAGGAGTGTATAGTGTACTGTTGATTCCAGTGATAAAAATACCAGCAATAAATGTTAAACTAAAATTTCATAAGCCGGTGTTATAATAAAGTGACTCGTGCTAGTAACCCCCAGTGTTATAATAAAGTGACTCGTGCTAGTAACTAAGTCCATAGTGATTCATGAGTATCCTTATAGTGATTTGAAAAGTGACAATTGATAAAGAATAAAATTCCTTAAGATATTGCTGCAAAAAAAAAAAAAATAGCAAAAGCTGTTGCCACCCATGCTCCCCCCCTCTTTTGCCATACTTTCCAAAAAGCTCTCCCGTCCAAGGGTTGAAAGCATTAGCAGCACAATCTGATTGTGATGTTGTCCTGCCAACTTGGACAAGCTTCCAGCGTCATTGCATCACTTGCAGTTTGGGTCTGATGAGCACATCATGTCCCGGACTTCCTATTTTTTTTTTTTTGCCTGATCATGCCTAACAGAATGTAAGTGCAATACAGTACAGGCTTTAATTTGGTTAACAGATTCACACTATGGGGCATGTTTTCTTGGCTCTACTCTGGGACACTGGAATTAAAGATGGAGAGAGAGAAATACACATCGGTTCTGGGACCCACATAAAACCAGATTGTGCTGTGAATGCTGTTTCACCCCTTGGAGTGGAGAGCTTTTTGGGGAGTGCGGCAAGAGGGAGCACGAGTGGAGATACCAGCACATGGCCCCCTCCTGTGTTTTTTTTTTTTTTTTTTTTGTAGCGATTTATTAAGGGCTTTTTTCTTTAGAAATTCTCACTTTTCAAATCGCTATAAGGATGTCAATGCATCACTATGGACTTTTAGTTGATCGCACGTGTCCCTTTGTTATAATAAGGGCTTAAGAATTTATTTCTAGTAACATTTATTGCTGGTATTTTTATCACTGGAAGCAGCTGGACACTAACGTCTTTACAATCGTTCTGCTTGCTTACATAAGCACTGATTTATATTGGATATCAACCCAGGTACTTGACTACACAACACTTACAATAACGGTCTACGATGGAGATGCCCACTTTAAATAAGCCAAGTGTTTTTTTTTTTATCAAGAACAATTGGAATGCCTCACTGACAAATGCTGAGGCCCACACAGCATTTATGCATTTGGTGCTGCATGCATGCAGCCTATTACTGAACGGAGACGCAGTGGCCGTGTGCAGACCACTGTAGATCCAACATTCACAGGCATACAGGGACAAGTGCTTGGGTCCAAACAGTCTGCTTTTGGGCCTATGCACCCAACCTTGCCTGACAAGCTCAGATGTGCAGCTGTGTCTTTACAGTCAGTCACTGTTCAGTAACAGGCTGCTTGCATGCTGCTCCAAATGTGTCAACAAGCACCTTGTTTATGCTGTATGGGCCTCAGCACCCATGTGACTAAGTCCTTACTCAAGTGTCTGACAACTACCTAAAATATTGCCATCTCTGACCCTGAACATTACCTTTCGAAGTGACCAATCAAGGATGCTGTGCAGGGACCCAATGTCCTCATCAACCAATGGTGTCAGCGGAAATTAAAACATTTTTGTAATTACACTATTTCTATTACATTAAACTATTATACACCATCAGGTAGCCGTAGTTCCTGCTCATTAACCGCTTGTGTGCCTAGGTTACGATTCTTGTCCTAAAATAGGTGCAAAAGGTTGAAACGGCGCTACCTTCCAAGTGATAACGTGCCAGACAAATTTAAATAAATAAATAGTGATTTTGTTGTATATTTTATGTCCTAAAGTGCTCAAGTGATTGGTGGTCAAAATGACAGACTTTTTTGACCCCTGACAATTACCCACTCAAGGGGTGTAAAGTGCTAGTGCAAATGAGTCAATGAAAGTTGAGTAAAGAAACAGTGAATTTATTTAAAAAGAGCCTGCTGTTAAACAGCGTGATATACCAGTGATAATAGTGATAAATTTATAAAATCAATGTAATAAATAAAGTAGATTTCCAGAGAAACAGTGAATTTATATTTAAAACAAGAGCCTGCTGATATACAGCGTGATATACCAGTGCTAGTAGTGATATAAGTTCATAAAATCAATTTGATAAATGAAACAGATTCCAACTCTTCTTAACAATAAGAACCGAAGGAATAGTATATAGAGTGAATAGGCAAGTGATTAAGAGCAAAAAACTTTGTTTGCAATCACCAGTGTGACCACTTGGTGTCGCACCTTGTATACAACCTGCTATATGTTAGATAAAATGGGACTGATAGGAATGTCCTGGAGTTCCTCCAATACGATCTCCCTTGTTCCCTCAAAAATATAGAGAGGGGGGACCCCTTGGTATGGTATATAGTGCAATTCCAAATGGTAGAGGTAGTAACTCAGTTAAGCTGTCCACGATCAGTAGAGAAGCCAGGAAGCTTCCACGGCCGCTCTAGCAGACGTCCTCTGACGAAACGCGTAGGGTGGAGTCTTACTTCATTACGTCACTACGTCACTTCCGGTTTTGGAACTAGGGCCGTGGAACGCGGAAGCTTTCCGGCTTCTCTACTGATCGTGGACAGCTTAACTGTGAGTTACTACCATTTGGAATTGCACTATATACCATACCAAGGGGTCCCCCCTCTCTATATTTTTGAGGAACAAAAAGGGAGATCGTATTGGAGGAACCCCAGGACATTCCTATCGGTCCCATTTTATCTAACATATAGCAGGTTGTATACAAGGTGCGACACCAAGTGGTCACACTGGTGATTGCAACCAAAGTTTTTTTGCTCTTAATCACTTGCCTATTCACTCTATATACTATTCCTTCGGTTCTTATTGTTAAGAAGAGTTGGAATCTGTTTCATTTATCAAATAGATTTTATGAACTTATATCACTACTAGCACTGGTATATCACGCTGTATATCAGCAGGCTCTTGTTTTAAATATAAATTCACTGTGTCTCTGGAAATCTACTTTATTAAATTGATTTTATAAATGTATCACTATTATCACTGGTATATCACGCTGTTTAACAGCAGGCTCTTTTTAAATAAATTCACTGTTTCTTTACTCAACTTTCATTGATTTATTTGCACTAGCACTTTACACCCCTTGAGTGGGTAATTGTCAGGGGTCAAAAAAGTCTCATTTTGACCACCAATCACTTGAGCACTTTATGACATAAAATATACAACAAAATCACTATTTATTTACATTTGTCTGGCACGTTATCACTTGGAAGGTAGCGCCGTTTCAACCTTTTGCTCCTATTTTACTTCTTTAACCCTTTTAGGGTTGGTTGTCGGCTGCTTACACCTTAGGCTTTTAAACATATTTATTGTAAACTCCATAGCGCTGGTCACCTTTTGTATATTCTACGATTCTTGTCCTAGTCCCACTTCTCTGTAAGGTTGTGTCTTTTAGTTTACGGCAGGACACCACGAAAGTGGTTTGCACACTGGTTATTATCCAATTATATTTATAGCCCCAATTTTTAATTCTTTGAATGTTATGAGGTTGAATAGATTTTGAGGATTTTTGTGCTATCGGGGGGCTTGTTTCCATTATATGCCTAAATTGCCATAGAGTTGGTTTGGTGTGCCATCCCTATACCCTAATCTGCAGTAACATGGCCCTTTTAGGTGATGAAATCGATAGAGAAATTGAGACCACTTCTGATAGGGATATGTCCCTTAGACTCACGAAGAAATTCGTACTAAATTTAAAAAACACAAAAAACTGATTAGAAGACACCTAATAGAAAATGGGACATCTCTTATCTAGAGACATATATAAAAAATAAAATCCTACCTCGGGGACTAAGACAAATTGCTGCTGAACGCCTCCACAATGAGAGAGAGATTTGAGTAAATGGAAGGCACAATGTATTGACCACGGTATAGCAGTGATTGTGGAGGAGGAAAATTTTAAATTGGAGGAAATTATTAAATTGAAAAAAATTCAGAAAGCTTAGAACCGTTCAAAGAAACTTCAGTTCATTAAACCTAATGAAAATCTCAAAAGAGAATTTGAATGTACACAACATAATCAACAGTCAAAATTTGAGGGACCTAAATGACTAGGAAAAGAGATTTTCAATCTAACCATACGGAGAGGACGGAGTAGATCAGGGAGGAGAGGCACTAGATCGGCATCACGCTCAGGGGGTGATCGTTCCCAGAGTGATACTGATGAAAATCAGGTGAAATCAGTGTCTTGTTTTAGATCATGGAGAAATGGAGGACCCTCAAGGAATTCAGAAAGGCAAAAATATTCCTGCCATAAACAAAGTAAAAAAAAAAAGGACAAGAGCACAGACTCAAAAAAACTGAAGGAAAACCTAGATCAAGGAAACGGTGATCTCTCAGATTTCCCATTATGGGAAACCCACATACAACTTTTACGAAAGGGTATGTCCTCTTCTCCAACTGGGAATATGGACGAATTCACAGTATACAAAGATGTAGTGGTGTTTCTACGTAAAGTTTATCTAAAAGTCCTCCATAAGGAAATGATCCTGCAAGGTACTCAATCTGACTGAATAAGACAGAACCACATTAGATACCCTTGCTTCCCTCTGAATGAGGCCTCTGAATCTGTCTGTGACCTCTCAAGGAGACGGGCCAATCTTAAGATAAGATCTACTAAGATGTCGCAATTCAATGAAAATGGCTCAGCATGTTCCTTGAGATGGTACAGAAGGATCTCAAGATGGATTGGACAAGAGGAATTGGTGATAACCTAACAAGAGATGAGCTAGAGGCTCTCAAGGAACTAAAGGAAGCTAAAAACATTGAGTGATAAGGGTGGCGATTTAACGAGACAGACTGAGGAAGAGTTTAAAAGACAACCTATAAAGTAATTGAAAGCAATCCCTTTCCCTCAATCCAAAAGGTCAATGAGAAATAGTTTTTTGCGAAGGAGGAAGGTCTTCTAAGCAACTATGATATGAATGTCTGAAAGTTGAGGGATATAACATACCCACGTTCTATATAATCCCAACAATCCACAAAAATCCAACTAGACCACCAGGGAGACCTATCGTCTCTGCAGTAGGGGGGCCCCTAGAACAAGTGGGACAATACCTTGATTTACTCTTAAAGGACATGGTTATTGATTTGAAGTCTTATGTTAAAAGTCTTATGTTTTGTCAAAAATAGAATCAACTAGGAGAGGCCCCATTAGGGATAGACGTTGAATCCCTTTAACCTCAATCCCCCATGAGTGTGGCATAGAAGCCATCTTGTATTTTGCGGACCATCACTTTTTTGATATGGATGCACAGAGAGTTCATAGTGGATCTATTACGATTAGCATTAGAGAACAATTTCTTCCAATTTCCGGGGAAATACTATCAGCAGATCAAAGGCACCTCTATGGGTGCACCCTCGGGCCCAGCCTATGCCTGTCTCCATTTGGGGAGATGGGAGGAATTAGTGGTCTACGCCTCCTCGATGTACCTTGGCCATGTTGAGAAGTGGCTAAGGGTCATCGACAGGTTAGTCATATAGAGAGGAGAGATAGAGGAACTACATTCATTCATACAAGAACTCAATAAAGTGAAGTTAAAATCCCATTCTTAGACCTATCTCTTTGTAGAGAGGATAATAGATTGGTTACCCATACATACTGCAAACCAACTGCAGCCAACACATTGCTAAGAGTGGATAGTCATCACCCACAATGGTTGAAAAACGGAATCCCCATTGGAAATTTTTGCGCATTAAGAGGAATTACACTAAAAATCAAGATTTTAGAAGAGAAGAGGGAGATGTATGAAGATTCAGTTAAGGGGCTTTTCGCATAGGCAGTTGCGTAAGGCAAAGCGTAAGGTAGTGCAATGTGAAAGAATGGAACAATCCCAGAAAATGACAACTGATAGTAGAGTCCGATTTTGTCACCACATTCGGCGCACAATGGGAGAAAGTAAGGGGAACCATACTAACATTGCAATATGCTTTTAAATAATCCAAGTATAGCTAAATTTGTAGGCCCTGTACCCAAATTGACGGCTAGGAGGGCACCTAATCTTGGCGACATGTCAATACGGTCGGAATTAGTCAGAACTGAGGCGTCGCATTGGCTTTCGCACATTTGTGGAACGTACCACTAGATTTTCGGATTCCGACCAAAAAAATAATTGTCATTAGGGACCTAATTGTGCCACCACTTGTTCCCGGGGAGCTCCTGTTTCTGGTTGAGCTCTTGTTTTACCTGGTCAGCTACATTTGGCTGTTGGGGCATTCAGGTTTTTTGTTCCTGTCTTGTTCTCATGGTTTTATTGCTTTGGGACATCCCTATGAGTCATGAAGATAAGGAGCTGCGTCTGTCGCTCAAGGATAGAGAGAACTCGATTTTTGTAATAACTTACCGTAAAATGCTTTTCTCCTGAAGTTTGACAGATGCAGCACCCGCCCCTCTACTTTTGAGTTATGGGGTCTTTTTCGGTCACTTCTTGCAACACAACTGTTTGGGTATAGCAGAGCCTGAGGAGTTATGCTTGCTGGGACAGCCCCTATAGGCATGGGCAAGCTTTTTTCCCCGCCTAGTGCCTATCCCTAGTCTGAGGAGCATAACCCCATAGTCTGATTAAGCAGAGCTGCGTCTGTCGAACTTCAGAGCAAAGGATTTTATGGTAATTTCTTCCAAAAATCCAGTTTTTCTTTTGTTTGACGGATACAGCTCCATATCTTCTTTTGACTCTTGGGTTATACTGCTCTCCGCAGGACTAGGCAGAAACAAATTTTGACGCAGTCCTAGGGGTTGTACTTTATGCTATAGGATTGCCTAGTCAGAAGTAAGGACCTGGTTTCTTGCCGAGATCTCTGGTTCTGGCATTTTTTCCTTTTTTTATATATTTTTTTTTTTTTTTATTCCTTTGAGAACTACAATCAACTGCCGGACTGGGCGATGCACTGGATAGACTAGATCTTTATGGTCTTCCCAGTCTGGCCAGCGAGCACGACCTAACTTTAGATCTTGACTAGATTGACCGCAAAATGTCCCCACTGAACAGGGGGCTGTCTGGCAAGTTAAACAGCTTGCTAGGACGCATAGCCCTGGTCATGACACTCATCACAACCTGACTTGCAGCATACTTCTGGCCCACAGCACCCCCATTCCAAGATGGTGCGATGGACTGCGCCTGGAGTGTTGTAGATTAGTGGGATCAACAGGGTGTAGATTAGTGTTTGGCTCGGCACCATCAAGGGCCAGATTTCAGTTTTGGCAATTTTTCTCTAACGGCCGTTGGCTGCAATTTTTTTGGTTCAGACTTTCGTCCAGGGGGTTAGCCACTTGGCACCTTCAGTAAGGTGCATGGTACCTCTGTGGGACCTCAATCTGACACGGTCTGGTTTTCAAAAACCGCCTTTTGAAAATATTTTGTCTCGGGTTTCCACTTGAATGAAGACATTGTGTGTTGCCTTCCTTGTGCCCTAAGCCTAAAAATCTTAAAGAAATTGCTTTACATTTCCTGGAATGTGGTTCAGGCAATCGGCGGCGACTGAGTTAATTCTGAAATCGGATTCCTTGTTTGTCCTTAAGGATGGATCTCGTAAGGGGCAAGGCTGCATCTGCTGCAACCATTTCCAGATGGATAGGGCAGACGGTGCAGGTCTTTTCCCTGTTGGGCACATTTTATGCGGGCGCTTAGTGCCTCCTGGGCCTTCGCCATCAGGTTTCAGTGATGTAAGTTTGCAAGGTGGCCACTAGTAGTCTTTGCACACTTTCACAAAATTTTTACAAAGTGGATGTGCTGACATCTGCGGATGCTGCTTTGGCAGCAAGGTTTTTGCTGGATGTTGTTGGAGTAATAGTCATTTTTGAGAGGGTGTATGTTTTAGGTGATCTCCAGTTGTTACTGGTTGAGCTACGCATTACCTGGTTGGCTAGTCTTTGGGAATTTCTGCTTCACCCCCCCCCCCCCCCCCCCCATCTCACATGTTTTGACACTGCTTCAGGACGTCCCAATGGTCAAGAAGGTTCTGGAGCGGTCGGTCAATGAACGAAAGAGAATTGGATTTTTTTCTTAACGTAAAATTTTCTCCATTCATTGACTGACACAGCACCAACCCCTCTATTGTTGGTATGCTTGCAACAAAACACAGTGCCTATAGCAGGAAGTGAAAGTATATCCCCTGAGACTGCCCCATAGGTGTGGTAAAGCTTTTTCCTGCATAATGTCCTACTCCTGTAGGGGAAAGCATAACCCAATGGTCAAGAAGATTCTGGAGCTGTCAGTCAAACATCTGAATAAAGGATTTTAAATTAAGACCAAATCAAATTTTCTTTCCTCCAAGGATAAAGACCCAGTTCCGTGAGGCCTCATGTGTTCACTCAGTGGGAAGAGGTTACCATAACACCTGTC
The DNA here is from genome assembly GCF_965119305.1 of Pelophylax lessonae. Classification (NCBI taxonomy): domain Eukaryota; kingdom Metazoa; phylum Chordata; class Amphibia; order Anura; family Ranidae; genus Pelophylax; species Pelophylax lessonae. The sequence goes on along the minus strand of NC_138769.1, from coordinate 587,858,874 downwards.
AGGCATTTGGAGCGATTTGGTAAATTTGTCTAATAGTGCACAAAATGTGTGCCATTAGCGTTTATTGTCAAATTACTGTGTTCGATTTACTAAAACTGGAGCATGCGAAATCTGGTGTAGCTCTGCATAGAAACCAGCTTCCAGGTTTTATTGTCAAAGCTTTATGGAACAAGCTGAACTATAGAAGCTGATGGGTTACCATGCTCAGCTGCATCAGATTTTTCAATCACCAATTTTAGTAAATCAACCCCATTGTTCTAAAACTAGTAGCCATAGATTTTAGACCCTAAGGGTTTGTTTGCATCATATGCAATCAAACCATGTGGCACTATAGTATGGCCAATGCATGGGGGTCCTTTTCAGAACTGACACCCCTGTACTTTTGCTAAAGGGCATCGCATTTTGGCTGGTAATACTTAATATTTTGGGAGTGTTTCTGACCCACTAAGCCTGGGCTCAGTGTAAGACACCTACTTGAGCTGCTAGCAGGAAAGAGGGCTGTCTACTTGAATAGTTGGCTGTTTTTGGGAGAAGGCAGTAGGTGAATCAGGTAATGCTTAGGCTTTGAGTTTATCTAGCAGGTGTAACAAAAGTATATTGTAGGAAGATGCTTCCTGGATTTCTTTAATGCTATTGGCATGTGGCCAGTTCTTTAACACATTAACTTTATTGCTTAGGCTTCATTCACATATGGGCTATTTGGAATAGCAGCAAAACTTATGTTGCATGTTTTGGGTGCCGTTCATCCTGAATGGCACACCAAACATGGTGTGCTTTTGCCACACAACAAAATGCACATGCAAACATGCCTGGCTCAGGGCCAAAAGTTTGGTCCTTAGGCTGTCCTATGTGTAACTCACAAAAACTTTTAAATTGATATATATATATATATATATATATATATATATATATATATATATATATATATATATATATATATATATATATATATATATATATATTTTATTTTTATTTTTTTTTTTTTTTTTCATGTGCAATTGGTCTTAAAGTGCAAAATATGCGTCAAGTTGAAAATAATTTCTCAAGACCTTGAGTTTTAGCTTGGAGTTGCAGTTTTGGAATTGTGATTTATGCCCATGCATAATATGTTATGCAAGACCATATTAAGGATGTTTTCATTCTTTTTAGTGTGAAGACTCAATTTCGATCATCCACAAACTCTTCAGAAAGGACTACGGACAGTGGCACTACAGTTCCTGTATCTTTAGACATAAATGTAAATAGAGCACGCTCCTTCCCCTCAGAAAGGCACAACGCATCTTTAACCGGGCACCAGGATGTTTATTCAAAAGACACGCTATCTCTACATTCAGAACATAATGGTACAGATGGAGGGTTCCGAGGCAGGTATGCCATGCTGCTAAGTGTTTTTATTTTTCTCTCGTACGCAGTAATGTTTGCATGGACAAATATAATCAGTTAAGTGTCTTGATCGACAGTTATCAATACTGCATTCTTTATAGTTAAAGTAGAAAATGTCTGCCTATTGCTATGGCTGATGAAGTGTTAATGATTTTAAATCATAGGTTTTTTTTTTTCAAGGCAATATACACAACGTTGTAGGATCTGCATTTGTTACATGTGACATCTTTAGGAATTGCCATTTGTTGTGCAAAAAAAGCATGCTGCCCCTTTAGAGTCCATTCAGACTAGCACGACTTGTCAGGCGACTTGGTCGCCTGACAAGTCGCGGTCGGTCGCTCGCCATTGAATAGTACAGGACCCGTTCTAATAGGAGCGACACAAGTCGCTCCGACTTAGAAAAAGGGTCCTGTACAACTTTGGGGTGACCTGGACGCGACTTGCATTGACTTCAATTATATGAAGTCCGTGCAAGTCGTGCCGTGCTTCACAGGTCGCCCCCCAAAATCGTGTCCCGCCAGTCTAAATGGGCTGTTAATCTTATGCAGTTCCTCAAACATGAAACGTTTGTTATAAATGTAACGTAATCAAAATGCGATACAATTTACCACAATAATCACTATACATATTTGTGGATCTTATATAAACTAATAGTCCATAATTCATATGTGAAAGTGCTCTGTGCCCCAGTGCTGAAAAGTTCCCCTGACCGGATCATATTGGATTAGAGATCAAACGCTTTTTTAGTATCTCAGATCTCTAATCTTAAGATGCCAGTTGTGGCATTTTCTGGGTCTAGTACTCAAGACCTAATTGCAGCAGTCTCTAATATTCCATCAGCCATCTCCTTTTTTAACCACCTCAATACTGGGCACTTTCACCCCCTTCCTTCCCAGACCAGTTTTCAGCTTTCGGCGCTCACACTTTGAATGACAATTGCTTAGTCATGAAATTCTTATTTTGTTTACGCAAAGAGCTTTCTTTTGGTGGTATTTATTCACTACTGTCCTTTTTTATTTTTTGAGATATTTTGGAAAAAAAATATTCTACATTTTTGTTTTAAAAGAAATCCAATAAAATCCAAATTCGTCAATTTTAGGCCCGGATGTATTCTGCTACATGTCTTTGGTATAAAAAAAAATCCGGATAAGTGTATGATAGCTTTGCGTGAAAGTTTTAGTCTACAAGCTAGGCTCCGTATCATCGAAAATTGATCAATTCTGATATACTGACTACCTAATTTCTTGAGGCCCTAAATTGTCAGAACAGTACAAATACCCCCCAAATTACCCCTTTTTGTAAATGACAGTCCAAGGTATTTAGTAAGAGGCATAGTGAGTTTTTTTGAAGTTGCAATATTTTTTTGCCCACAATAGTTCAATCAAGTTGTAATGAAGTTTTTTTTTTTTTTTTTTTTTTTTTGCTCCCCCACAAAATTGTCATGTTAACAAGTTATTTCTTACCATGGCATAGATAAACTTGCAATTAAACCCCAAAAAATATTCTGCTACTCCACCTGAGTATGGCAATACCACATGTGTGAGACTTTAACACAGCCTGACCACATACAGAGGCCCAACATCCAAGTAGCACCATCAGGCAGTCTAAAGGCATAAATTACACCTTTCATTTCCTGGTACCTATCACATTTTTGAAGGCCCTGAATAATTTTTTAACCATGTGGACAGATGTGCGCAGATTCCTGGGACAGATGTTGATCACTGGGATGTGGCAGATGTTCACTTTGACAGATGTGGCATATGATGTGCGCCAGATGACTATAGATGTGATGGGTGATCACTGACAGATATGGCCGATGTACGCCAGATCAGACAAATTTTGCAAATGATGTGCGGCAGATCACGGGCAGGTGGTGTGCCAGATCACGGGCAGGTGGTGTGCCAGGTGTGCGCCAGAGGTGATCACGGACAGGTGTTTTATTGTGGGGGTACTCTGGGGAAACTTTTGGGGGCACTAGCACAGGGTGATCAGGGAGTAAAGAGCAGTAAAACAGCTCTATACTCGCTGATCGCCGCCTGCCAGCACCGATCCGCTCTCCTTCTCACTGTGTGAGAAGCAGAGCCGATCACTGTGACAGCGTCTCTATTTACATCACATGACGCCTTTGGACACAGCCGTCATGTGATTAGGAGGGCCAATCACAGAGCCGTCCTGTCGAGTGGTGTTGCTCTGTGTCCAGGGGACACAGGCACACTGAGATTGCGCAGCTGCACGTGCATTGAGCATCTTGTAGTGCATGGGCATGTGCCATATTTGTGCCAATCCCAAAAGCAGTGTTGCACAGATATCTTTGTGCATGATTTTTGCACATGGCCATTTTTCTTGTATATTGCGTTTTTCCTCCTTGGCTAGTTGTGCTCCTTCACAAGGTTAACTCGGAACATTCAGAGGCCTAAAACATCCCAAGGTAGCAAGTGGGAACCTAAAGTGGAACTTCACCCAACAAAAGGGGCAGTTTCATTCATCTTCCCACCACCCTGTCCACGCACATTTATTGGGAGGGTGAAGATTGTAAAACTGGGTTATGATCCAGCTCAGCAAGAAAAGTGCAAGTGTGTGTAGCCCTCCTGGTTTGACAGAAGCCGATCATTAGGCTGGTTTCTGCCCAACGGTCCTGTTGGAGAATGTCATTCAATCCGGGTCTTGGGGGATCCCAGTAGTTATGCGACCAGCAACTTCTGGTTTCTTGGGATAAAGTGAGATGAACTGATTATCTTCCCTGTGTGTGATGCTAGAAACGAAATGAGGATTTCATCACTTTCTGGTTTCAGTTTGGTTTACCTGACCATCACCTGATCTGTATCTGAACGGCAGCATTGGCGGCGAGAGGAGAGTTCTGGGCTCTAATGAGCATGTGGAAAAACTCCAGTCACACCACATATGTGAGGTCTCACTGTAAATGCGGTCGTGAGCAATAATTCTAGCTCCAGATCTCATGTGTACTTCTAATTGGCAACCTGTAAAGACTTTAAAATTGTATATGGAGGTTTTTAGGTACCCTAGTTTTGTACCATTCCACGGGTGTACGCAATTTTAAAGAGTGACATGTTCTCCATTTACATGGTGTAACGGTCTTTATTTTACCCAAAAATTGTGTGATGTGTTTTTGTGCATTAAAACTCAGTGTGTTTTCCAAAAAAATTGCTTTTAAAAAAACGCTGCGCAAATATCGTGTGACCCTAAAAATATTCCACACCACCTTTTTCTTTTTTCTCTAGGGCTTCTGTTTATGATCCGGGGTTCTAAGTTTTCTATCATAAAGACATTTTGTCATGTAAAAGAGATATGTCTGAATTGGCCCTGAGGAAAAAAAAAAAAAAAATATCCAACGTAGACATGGGATTTTTCCACTAGGTAAAAAGGCAAACCTCAATCTCAGTTCATCCACCTCACTTGGTATTCAGAAGAGTTTGGTACTCAGAAGTATGTAGGAACTCATACTGGTGGAGCCACTTAAACTTTTAAACAATTTAACTTTTACCTACAGGTAAGCCTATAATAAGGCTTACCTGTAGGTAAAATGAATATCTCCTAAACCTTCACGGTTTAGGAGACATTCACCCTGCATGCAGCCGCTGACACCAGCGGCGCATGCGCTCTGAAGGTCCGGCGGACCTTCAGAGCTCTACACCGGCTCCTTCCCGGAAAGTGAACTCGTGCGCGGGAGTGACGTAATCGCGGCTAGGGGCAATCGCAGCGCCGGAGAAGCCGAGGGTACATGACAGCTAGCTCCCTCAGCGCTGTCCGGACGACCGTGTCGGGGGTTCGTTTTAAGGTAAGTATTTCATAATGAGCTAGTATGCGATGCATACTAGGTCATTATGCCTTTGTCCTGCAGGTTTGTTTTCTTTTTTTTGTGAGGATACAACCGCTTTAAGAATGTGCTCCGTTCTCAGTAAATACTAGGTCCTCCAACCAGTTTATTTTGTAATTTTTGCCAACCTTTGCCACGGAGGGGGCTTGTAGTTTCCAACAGGGTGGAATAAATCTGTGTAATTAGGAGTGTAGATCCTTTGCTACTTGGAGCCTGCGACTCAGTATCTTGTAAAGAATCTGGTTGGCCACACATCCAGCATAAAATCCCCTTTGAGCAGCACCATTTGTGTTCGGAGTAGCTTTTATGAACATGACCAAATAAAGGTGATTTTCAACCAAGCAGCCAATCTGATTTTCTTTGCTACTTAAGGCCTGGAAGTGTGTGGAGGCAGAATGAGGATACTGACCTTGAGCACGGTTTGCTTCCACATGAGTCAGTTTGGTGTAACAAGAAGGTCCAGCTGCAGTTCCTGGTCTGATTTTCTGTGTCAATCACGGAACCTCTGTCCAAAAAGGGTGGATTTTGTCAGAGGACCAAAAGACATATGTAGTGAATCCAAGTTTTTAGCTCAATGGTAGGTAGCATTTTACTTTAAGCAGGTTGGTTCCTGATACCAAGAACATATTGAAGTTTTATTTGTCAAATTTGATCCAAAGTAAAAAATCTGATGATCACTTTCCCATTTGCCTGGTGGCATGTAGCCTGGTAAGCATGCCCTAGGTCAAAGATTTTCTTTCCAAGAGGCTCTGAAGAATCACTGCTGTTCAAATTGGATAAAATTGTGCACAAACATTGATGCTGGGGGTTTTGGTAAGGAAAGCAAATGCACCAAAGTTTGGGAGTAACTAGCTCCAGGGTCAGATGCCATTGATTAAATTTTCGGCCATCTATTACCCACCATAATGTGGTGTGCTCGACAGACTTGCTGCAGGTTTCGAAGGCTATGGTCCTCTAGACCTGGGCAGGAGACCGGGTTTCCTGAAATTGGAAAAAGAGGTGACAGCCATAATAGCCCTTACGTTAAAGACTTTCTGACAGACCATGTCACTCCTGTATTAGGATAGGACTTTATAGCGTGAGGAATTTATAGCATACCCTGATCAATACCCACCCACTCTTGGTTTCAGCCAATCAAGAACCTTAGGGGGTAGGCCATTTGATAGCAAGAAATATTTGGAAATGCCATCCTATCCTCCATATTTGGTAAACTGAGGAATGCTTGGGACGGTCTCTGGGATTTGTTTGCCCATAGAAATTGAACAAAAGCTCTATTCACCTGATTAGGAAAAGACGAAGGGATGTGGACAGGAAGAGCTTGAAAAAGGTATAGTATTTTGGGCATAATCTTTTTTTTTTTTAATACGCATGCCAAGCCAGGGAAAGACCGTCCGCCAGCTATAAAAGTCTCCTAATTTGTTGAAAAAGGAGTAAAATTAAGTGTGAAGGTAAGAGTGACCTCTTTAGGAAGGTTAATAACTAAATATCTAATCAACATGTCTGCCCACTAAAATGGAAAATCAGCCTTAATGCCTATTAGGTCTCCTGGGAGAGACAGTCAGCGCCTCCAGCTTCTAGTAATTTATACAATTTTATATATACAATTCAGAATTTTTCTCCATCTTGATTGGTAAAATCAATAGTGGGTTTGTTAAGGAAAAGAATCAGCTTGGGTCGCTACTTTCAATGTTGGTGGTTTCCCTACAAGGGGCCAGAGATATAATCCAAGTGTACTGGTTGTAAAGGAAGTGCTCAATCCTGTTGCAAAGCTAACAAAGGTATGTCTAAAGAATCTGCGCACAAGTTTATAATTAAGTAAAGCATTCTGGCCCCAGTGCTTTACCACTCTTCGCTTGAGAAATGGCCATAAGAATTTCATCCAATGTGAGTGGGGACTCCAGGTCCACCACAACTTCCAAGGGGATACAGAGTTCCACCTCTTCCAAGTATTGTGCAATTACTTCAGTCACTAGGTTGCTGAGTAAGAGAAGGGACAATATAGAAAGCGGCGTAATAGACATCTGCAATCTGATTTGATGAAAGTTGACTTTAGTATCCACATGATTAAAGCATTTCGGAGATGTATCCATGGGTTTGTTGAGCCCAAGGGTTGACACCGAATCTATCTCCAGTGTAATAAGGCCATGGTCCAAGATGGTAATAGTAACAGCAATAAAGGAGCGCTAACAAAACCTTCAGAACAGGAAGGCTAAAACGGTTAAACAGGGTGGGAGGGGGGAAGGGGAAAAGGGGGGGGGGGAGAAGGAAAGGGAAAATGAGGAATAAAGAATATAAAACAAAACAAAAAATACCATAAAATGGATGATTGAAAAAGTCCTGATGGAAAATGTCCAAGGCGCCGAAATGGTAATAGTACCCATTGAAGTGTTGGTCACCCTCTGTAATGTTGAATAAGGGAAACGTGAGCAAACCACACAGGAGACCTCTAAGAGGGGGTCCAATGAGATGGTGAAGTCTCCCCCCTATAATAAGGATGCCTTCTGCAAATTCATGTAGTTTATTCTATAGAAATTCCAAGTAAGTAGAGACTTTTAATTCAGTCTTCCTTTTATATATGATTATTGGATGCGACTGGCAGTATGGAAGCGGAGGAGAATGTATACAAAGGAAGACCGGTAAGATCTAAAAAAAGTGTACTATACTTGTACATCAGGTGAAAATATGGCTACTCTTAAGCTGGCCATAGACTGATCAAAATTCAGGCCAGTTTAGCAGGAACCGGCCTAGTTTCAATCCATCTTTGGGCAGGCTGGTTGTACTGAAGTTGAACAGCCAACTCCAGTACAACCAGCCTTTTGGATTATTGTAGTTAAATTACTGCCAGTGCCTAAATCATTTTATTGTGACAACTTGGAAACCCTTTGATTTCCCCCATCGGTACTGACTGTATTGGGGGAATCAATCAATCAATTTTCTTCAACCCATGGTTGGAGAAGAAAATTGCATAATGTATGGCCTGCCTTAGAAGCGCTCCCCTTTTTTCTTTTAGGGTCGTTTTACCAGAATATGAACTAATGGTCATTGGTTTTGAAAGATTTGTGAAATATATCTTACTCTCCTAAGGCTGCCTTACATTGGACAGTACCGTGTAGGGTGTTTGAGGTTCTGTTAAATTATATAATCTACAGTACATATCAAAAGATTCTGAGAACCATATATACAAACATTCTATATTGTAAGTCTTTGCAGTTTTACGTTAATCAACATTCTGAAATGTGCAACAGATTGGTGAACCCTTGCCCATCCTAACTTGAGACATTCTGATGCCCTTTCTGTACCTGATCTGTTACTGACCTGTTGCCAATTACCCTAATTGCAAAATGTTTTTCTACTCTTGTTAGTACCACTTTGCCCGTGTTTTGTTGCCCAGTCCCTACTTTTGAGATTTGGTGCTGTTGTCCATATTAAAATTATTATGTTCTTAGGATGGTACATTTTCTCAGTTGAAACATTTGATATGTTTTTTCTTTTGTAAATAAAATAAGGGTTTTAGATTTGCAAGTCATAGCATTCTGTTTTCATGTAGATTTTTTACACCGCATTTCAGCTTTTTGAAACTCAGGTTCTATTAGGACAAGTAACATTTTTTTACACTCCCTGTTACAGGAGAAGTACATTCAGAGGCAGAAGACGAAGAGATGATGACCGCACCACCGTAAGTTATAGTTTTTTGGGTTTTTTTTCAGTCTTCTGGCTTTGTTTTAGGTCTTAGCCCATTTTAAGTGAAGAATGTACTTTGTTTAAACATTGAATACTGTTTACAATAGGGGTCTCCAAGCTTTCTAAACAGAGGGACAGTTTACAGTCTTTCAGCCCCGGTTCACACTTGTGCGTGTGCGGGGTTCGCATGTAATGTCGGAGCGCACTGCTCCGACATTACATGCGATCGGCTGTGCGGTGCGAGTTTAGCCATACAGTTTGTATGGCTAAATTCGCAGCGCAGCCGCACCAAACACGCACAGGACCCTTTTTGGCAGCCGCATCAGGATCGGATCGCACAGCAGTTCACACTTGTGCGAACTGCACGATCGCACTGCGATATGCGATCAAACTGGGGGTGTCATTAAGATTACATTGACACCCCCAGCGTATCGCATATGGCAGTGTGAACTGCCGGGGGTGCGTGTGCGATGCGGGAACAGGCTGCGAATTCGCAGCCTTCCCGCATCGCATAAGTGTGAACCGGCACTCAGAGCTGGCTCACACTACCGCGACCTCTAAGTCGCCTCATAAGGTGCGACTTGTTTGCGCGACTTTCAACGCGACTTTAGCGCGACTTTCAGCGCGACTTGTGAATTATTTTAAGCGACTTATGCTAAACGACTTTGTATGACTTTGTATTTGGCCAATTTACTCATTGCCCACCAAAAAAAAGTTCGTATAAATTGTCGTTTTTGATAGAGAGCCAATTTAAAAAATTAGTAAAAAAAAAAAAAAATTTCTCTTGATTAATTAGTGTCTGGGGGGTCTAAAGTGTACCTGTGAAGTTTCAGCTCTGTAGCATGTCCAGAACCAGAAAAAAAAGGATAATTTTTCTTAGAGTTATTAGAGCAGGGATGGGGCTCCGCTCCTTTTACATTTGGGCGTCTTTGGAGGCAGGCATGACATCTGAACTTCTGTATAGGGGTATATACACATATGTATGTATGTGTGTGTGTGTGTGTGTATATATATATATATATATATATATATATATATATATATATATATATATATATATATGTGTGTGTGTGTGAAAGGAGCGGAACCCTATCCCTGCGCTACTGAAATTATTTGCAAGGATGGTGTTACCCTCCTTTCACACCTATGTTTGTGTGTATATATACCCCTATACAGAAGTTCAGATGTCATGCCTGCCTCCAAAGACGCCCAAAAAATACCCAATAAACGCCTAAAACAAAAACGCCCCGGTGTAAAAGGAGCGGAGCCCCATCCCTGCTCTACTAATAATTCTAAGAAAAATTATCTTTTTCCTATGGCGATCACCCTGACATGGATGAGTTCTGTCACCCTGGCATAGCAGTCAGTCAGTTCACCCTAAACTACACTACGGTCACCCTGACACTTAACACTTTCCCTACAGAAACTAGATTATTGTATCTAACTATAGTGGTATATAGTACCCTAACTACACTGCATATCCCTTTCCTTTCAGTGTCCACCAGTGCCATGTATCAGTGCCATGTATTAGTGTCCACCAGTGCCACTCACAGACCAGGCAGAGATAATGGTATATAGAAACTGTAGGCATGGCTGCAATGTGGGGAATGCCTGGCTAATTTTCCTTCTTCATGCAAAGTCGGATCACAAGTCGCTTCAAATAAGATAAGGATCTCACTTGGAGGCGACTCCCATTGAAGTCTATTGGGACAAGTCGCCTCAAAGTAATACAGGACCCTTTTCTCAAGTCGGAGCGACTTCAGTAGTGCCAATTAAGACGACTCTCATTGATTTACATTGCTTTACATTGCTTTTGTTATGTCAAGCGACTTTGGGCGACTTGAGGGCACACAAGTCGCCTCACAAGTCGCGGCAGTGTGAATGGACTCTCAGGCTTTGGAGGCCAAACTTTAGTCATTGTGAATAGTGTGAATAAACTATGCCCCATCATTGGTTTTAGTAGGGGGAACAGTGCCCCATCATTGGAATTAGGGAGGAGGGGAAATAGTTAACTGATTAATTTTAGTGGGGGATATAGTGACCCTCTGTCCAGAATGACTCCTTATCACGCTGCTGAAACCCATTAAAGAGGAAGTAAACTCCTCAATTCTTTTTTCTTCCCTGTAAAGTAAATGCATAATGTGCTAGTATGCATCGCCTACTAGCACATTATGTGGCACTTACCTTCAACAAAGCCCACGATGTCCACGCTGCTGGCCGCATCTATGTTCACCCCTCTTCTTCCGGGTCTGCGCACTCCCGCGCATGTGCGTGGCAGCCGCCAGTCACAGCACTGGGCTCTGAAGAAACAGCACGGGTGGCTGTTTCTTCAGAGCTCATGCGCCAATGACATCGGCTACATGCACTGCAAATATCTCCTAAACGGTGCAAGTTTAGGAGATATTTACAGCACCTATAGGTAAGCCTTAATATAGGCTTACCTATAGGTAAAAGTAATTAAAGTGGGTTTACAACCACTTTAAGGGGGACAGTAATTCAGGTACTTTTTGCTTGTTATACCTACATTAGCCATGCACACTGGCAAACAAAAATGTGTAGGCCAGCTCAAGAATATCCCTCCACACAGCAGGTCTCCATTTTTTTGTAGAAATATAAAGTCTGGTTTTGCATTGCAGACTGGACAATTGTGCTTTAGCCAGTTATATTGCAGACAGTCATTATTTTCTAAAGCTTCAGCTGGCAATTTTCATGTAAACCTTAAAGTGGAGTTCCATCCCCCTTAAAAAAAATTTAAGTCAGCTACAAATACTGTAGCTGCCGACTTTTAAATGGTAGAACTTTCCTGTGAAGAGGGGCTCGCAATGTCGGCACCCGAAGCTGATTTACGTATTTACTCTCGGGTGCTGCCGGCTTCACTGCTGGTTCCCTACTGCACATGCGCAAAGCCCAGGGACGGAGGAAAAAGGAGGGGGCCGAACTCCTGGGAGACAGCGTCCCGGCGCTGTCCCTCAGAAGTGGGGAAGGGTACCTATCAAAAACTCATACCCCGTTCCCCCTCTCCCCTGAAAAGTGCCAAATGGGGCACTTTTGGGTGGAACTCGCTTTAACTACACTGTTTGTTGTGAAACCTAATTTGCTGCTGTCACTAGTGGTTATTCAGACCAACTGCTGCATTTTATTCCATCAGTGGTTTTTACGTGACAGCTAAGCAGGAGCACTGTTATTCCGGGAGGATACCATGACGTAGTCTTGCATGCTCTGGTGGCCATGCTGTGGCTCAAGCTGACACTCCCTTTGTCCACCAAACGACAGATCGTTGTACTGTCGGTCTCTCTTCCATTTGATCGCTGTGACCTTTCATACAGTGCCTTACGAAAGTATGCGGCCCCCTTGAACGTTGCGGTCTTTTGCCACATTTCAGGCTTCAAACCTAAAGATATAAAAGTGTAATTTTTTGTGAAAAAAACAAGTGGGACACAATCATGAAGTGGAATTAAATTTATTGGATATTTCAAACTTTTTTAACAAATAAACTGAAAAATTGGGCGTGCAAAATTATTTAGCCCCCCTTAAGTTAATACTTTGTAGCACCACCTTTTGCTGCGATTACAGCTGTAAGTCGCTTGGGGTATGTCTATCAGTTTTGCACATCGGGAGACTGAAATTTTTGCCCATTCCTCCTTGCAAAACAGCTCGAGCTCAGTGAGGTTGGATGAAGAGCGTTTGTGAACTGCCGTTTTCAGTTCTTTCCACAGATTCTCGATTGGATTCAGGTCTGGACTTTGACTTGGCCATTCTAACACCTGGATTTGTGAACCATTCCATTGTAGATTTTGCTTTGTTTTGGATCATTGTCTTGTTGGAAGACAAATCTCTGTCCCAGTCTCAGGTCTTTTGCAGACTCCATTAGGTTTTCTTCCAGAATGGTCCTGTATTTGGCTCCATCCATCTTCCCATCAATTTTAACCATCTTTCCTGTCTCTGCTGAAGAAAAGCAGGCCCAAACCATGATGCTGCCACCACCATGTTTGACAGTGGGGATGGTGTGTTTCGGGTGATGAGCGGTGTTGCTTTTACGCCAAACATAAGGTTTTGCATTGTTGCCAAAAAGTTTGATTTTGGTTTCATCTAACCAGAGCACTTTCTTCCACATGTTTGTGTCTCCCAGGTGGCTTGTGGCAAACTAAACAACGCTTTTTATGGATATCTTTAAGAAATGGCTTTCTTCTTGCCACTCTTCCATAAAGGCCAGATTTGTGCAGTATACGACTGATTGTTGTCCCATGGACAGTGTCTCCCACCTCAGCTGTAGATCTCTGCAGTTCATCCAGAGTGATCATGGGCCTCTTGGCTGCATCTCTGATCAGTCTTTTCCTTGTTTGAGCTGAAAGTTTAGAGGGACGGCCAGGTCTTCGTAGATTTGCAGTGGTCTGATACTCCCATTTCAATTTTATTGCTTGCACAGTGCTCCTTGGGATGTTTAATGCTTGGGAAATCTTTTTGTATCCAAATCCGGCTTTAAACTTCTCCACAACAGTATCTCGGACCCTCCTCGTATGTTCCTTGTTCTTCATGATGCTCTCTGCGCTTTAAACGGACCTCTGAGACTATCACAGTGCAGGTGCATTTATACGGAGACTTGATTACACACAGGTGGATTCTACTTATCAGTCATTTAGGTCAACATGGGATCATTCAGAGATCCTCACTGAACTTCTGGAGAGAGTTTGCTGCACTGAAAGTAAAGGGGCTGAATAATTTTGCACGCCCAATTTTTTTCAGTTTTTTATTTGTTAGCAAAGTTTGAAATATCCAATAAATTTCGTTCCACTTCATGAATGTGTCCCACTTTTTGATTCTTCACAAAAAATTAGTTTTATATCTTTGTTTGAAGCCTGAAATGTGGCAAAAGGTTGCAAAGTTCAAGGGGGCTGAATACTTTCGCAAGGCACTGTAGCTATTGTGTACTATAGTGATCTCTATTCACTGGCAACATTGTACATACAGGAACAATCACTGCACACCTATACCTTGTGCTAACTGTAGCCATTCACAGCTTTCACAATTGTACATATTGGTGAATGAATGCTGTTCATAAAACTGAGTGCTTTTAACAGTCGTCATCTGTTATAAGCGGTCATAGTATGGTGATAGTGTAAAAAAAAAAGAAAGATGAGAAACCATTTCACAGTCAGTATCCCCACACCATTCTTATGATCATGCTGTCCTGTACTGAACTGGTGATGGTTTGTAAAAACTAAGTTTTGAAAAAACAAATGTGTTCATTTTCAAAATTACAAATTCTAAAAACTCACAATGCCTCTTACTAAATACCTTGGACTGTTTTACAAATACAGTCTGCTTTACAAAAAGTGGTCATTTGGGGGTGTTTGTACTGTCCTGACATTTTAGGGCCTCAAGAAATTAGGTGCTGATCTATTTTTACACTGTCCTTTTTTAAATTTATTTTTTTGTTCACTTTTATTGCTGTCACAAGGAATGTAAACATCCCTTGCGACAGTAAGTGCCGGTTCACATTTCTGCGATGCGGGAACGCTGCGAATATACAGCCTGTTCCCGCATCGCATCCGCACCCCTGGCAGTTCACACTGCCATATGCGATACGCCGGGGGTGTCAATTAGAAGTTAACGACACCCACAGATCAGATCGCATATCGCAGTGCGATCTGAAAGTTCGCACAGAATCGGATCGCACTAGTGTGAACCACCATGCGATCCAATTCTGCTGTGGACCAAAAAAGTGTCCTGTGCAAGTTGGGTGCGATTTGCTGTGGGAATTCAGCCATACAAACTGTATGGCTGAATTTGCACCACACAGAGATCGCATGTAATTGTAGGAGCAGTGCGCTCCGAATTACATGCAATCTCTGATCGCACAAATGTGAACCGGCACTAACAGGCAGTGAGAGGTACTCTTTATGGAGGGGTCTGAGATGGAGACAATCTGTTTTGTGTTCTGCTACATTTCTTTGGTAAAAAATAACTACTACATTTTGGCCTACATTTTTGAAAGATTTGCTAAATTTTATAACAGATTTTTTTCAATATTTTTTTTTACGCTTTTATTAGTTTAGCAAAAAATTAAAAACCCAGTGGTTTAGTTTCCACCAAACTAAACCTCTGTCTCAAAGGATAAAAATGTAATTTGCATATAGTATTGTATGATTGTCATTTAAAATGTGACAGAGCTGGAATCGGAAAATTGGTCTGGAAGAGGTAAATATGTCTGGTACTGAAGTGGTTAGAGATGGGGTTAAACATCCATATTCTCGACTATAGTTACCAAAACAGGATTCCTATTTTTAATGGGTGATTTTTCTTGATAAAAGCTCTTGTACCCTATACAAATTTTCATATATAATTCAATGGCTTTAGGTTTCACCGTACTACAAACTGCCAAAGTAGGTATGTTTATTTTATGGCCCAGTGATGATCAAGTATCGCGCTTAGAGGGAATAGGGCTGGACATTCAGAAGTCTGAGCTTATCCTTTTCATTCTTTACTCATTTCTTTTATCCATCTTTTCCTTTCTGATCACTCTTACCTTCTACTCAGACCATGTTTGTTCAGTCTTCTCAATGATCGCAAGATTATGAGATCTGAGGGTCTTCTCAATTATCGCAAGATTGAGATCTGAGGGCTGTGGTCATTCTTTTCTATGAACTGAATAGTTTGGCCGGATAAACATGTATTTGTTAATCTTCATTTCAGCACCCTTTGACTACAATGGAAGAGATGGCACAGACACCAAAGTTTGACTTGCTAGCATCCAATTTTCCTCCCCTGCCTGGAAGTATAGCAAGCACACCTGGAGAGACAGTACTTGAAAGCAGAATGGCTGATGTTGTGAAAGGAATTTGCAAAGAAAAAGTGAGTATTGTCTAACCGGATGTTCTGAATACCTCTCTCCTGCTTTGTAAACAGTTATCTGTATTTGCTCATTCTCACTTGGTTATAACTTTTTTTTTTTTTTTCCTTTTGCAACTGATTCTTAGTGAATGTTGACTAGTGAATTGAGGGGAAATCTTCCAGTATGCACACTAGTTCTAGTTTCTCTGGTGAGGGATCTTCTCACTTCATGTCGCTATGACCCAGGAATTGGTGGGGAAAACTACTCCAATGGGAGGAGACAGGTGGACAAAAAAAAACCCACAGGAGTTTTACCCTCCCATACGCTATCTGAAAATGTTATGTTTTACCTTCAGTTCTACTTTCAAAGGTTATGTTCATTATTGTGCATTTGGGTTTTTCATGGTCTTCCATTTACATTTATGGGGCAAAAAAACATTTTACAATCTTTTTGGTATTTCAAGATGCACCACTGTAATAGGGCTTTCTCAGAAAATATTTATCTTGTTCATTAGCATATATCAGCCAAGGCATGTGTGAATGGGCACTGGAAAAAAAATTAAAAAGGTGGGGAGGGATCATAATGGCTGTGGCAACTTGGGATTGGGTACATAAAGGCCATACTGTTTCAACCTTATTTGCCTGTTACTAAAACGGGTCTTTCCATTTGTGGCTGATGGTGGCCATTTTTACTTAGTCTGGGAGATTCTAGAGGCTAAAGCCTCATGGGGATGCCAAAGCTCCTCCTCTTCCTCAGTTTTCTCTTCCTGTGCCCAGGACATATGAACAGGGAATAGCGTCCATGATGCTGGGTTCAAATTCTTGGTGCTCCTCCGGTCGGTAGGGTGAATCTTTGGGGGTCCCTGTTTTATCTCTGCTGATAGGTACCCTGAGCCTTGAGGGGATTCTTTTAGTGGTGCCAAAAGATCATTTCTCTTACGTCCTCCGACAGTCGCCGCCTCCTCTAAGTCATCACTATTGGGTATTGTCCACCTATCCGTAGGAATAGCTAGGCATATAGACTTAGTCAAAAGACAAAAGGCATTAGCATATGCACATCCACGGGGGCTGTCCCATCTGGTCAATACCCCCACTGCATCACCACTCCCAACTCAGTTTTAGTTGGCCTAGCATCAGGAATAGTTCAGGCTACCTTGTGCTGGGGCTTCAGTCTCAGCCTTCCTAAATCTTTTTTGATTTTCTTTTTAAATGTCAGTTTTTTTCTCTCACTTTACTAGCTGTTTATTTTGTCAGCTTTAGTGTTAGTTTATTCTTCGGATGAAGATGGATCATGCGGTGCTGGGATTCGGACTGGCCGCCCTGGTTCTCCAGGGCACAGAGGGTCAGATGGACCCCCAGCCCGCCATCGAGCGTTCAGCTATGGTTCGCCCTGGCATTAAGAACGACCCATCCCTGTTTGCTGCAGGGATGCAGCCGTGAGGTGGCTACCTCACAGGACTCGTCTGCGGTGCTGCAGCGTCATGTTCCTGGCTCACGCCACTCCCTGTCAGAGGAGGACAGAGGTTTATCCGTGCATGGAGGCTCCCCATGCCATCGGGTACAGGTAAGTACTTTTCTGTGTGGGGCCTCTGTCTGGGGTGGCAGTCTGTGTTGCTGTGTGTCCCCATGTCTGTGCCTATGTGACTCCCTGTGCGATTCCTGCGGGGTTCGCTTTGTGCAGATATGTATGTTTTGCTGGGGGTCCCTGTCCCTGTGTCACCTTAGGTGCATGTTTGGGGGTACAGATGTGTGTGTTGTGTGGCGACCGCTGCGGGGGAAAAATTTGCGCGGTCCGCCATGCTTTTTGATATGCACACTGTATGGCCCCTCTGGGGCGAGTATACAGATCGTTTTGGCGCCATCCGCCGCCATTTTAGGGGCGGTAGAACGATCGGTTCGGCCACGTCGGCGGCCATCTTGGTGAAGCCTCCTATGCATCCCTATGGGGCAGCCATTTTCCCTGGGGTCTGGCTTATGGCCAGCCCCCTCCAGCAGCATTTCCTCTTCCTCTGACAGCACAGGCACAGGTAGCAACGATCTGCGGGCTCTGCAGTGTATCTCTCTCGGTCTTCTTCTGCATACTGCTTCTGGCTCAGTTTTCTTTCTCCTTTTGGGGGTCTTCATAGCTGTGACAGTAGCGGTGGGCTGCGCTCTCCGCAGCGCTATTTAAGGGGACAGTACATTACTTTTTGCACTGTAGTTTTTTATTATCTTGAGCCATGGATTCTCAGGGAAGCACTGTAGTTTTTTATCTTGAGCCATGGATTCTCAGGGAAGCAAGTTTCCTCCAGCTTTGGTGGGGGGCCCCAGTTCTCCTGTGGCCCTGCTGCGACCTGATCTGGCTGCTGTTGTTGCGACTTTAGTGGCAAATATGGAAATGCTGATGTCTGAACGGGCTGCAAGAAAACGGCCCAGGCTGGGTCTCTCTTCTGATTCAGATGGGGATATGGCTGCTGCTGCGAGCGTGCCTTTTTCAGGGTCCCGCTCATCCTTTGACCCCCCGGGGTCTGAGGGGGAGGCTGAGGTGGAAGGTGTTGATACATCCTCCCCAGGGTCACCTGAAGAATGGGCGACCATGGATGAGTTGATTATTTCGGTTAAGGATACCTTACATTTGGAGGATGAGCCCAGTCCTCCGGGCGTTGTGTCCTCATTTGGGACGCACAGGACCCGCAAGTCTGCGCAGGTCTTTCCCTGCCCGGCTGAATTTCATTACACTGTTAATGAAATGTGGCGCACGTTAAAACGTCCATTCCTGGTACCTAGTTGGTTCAAATTGCTTTATCCTTTTGCGCCGGCTATGGAATCGCGATGGTGTGTGCCTCCACAGGTAGATCACACTGTGGCCGTGCTGAACAAGGCTACCTTGGTTCCTACTGAGGATACCGCGGTGTTCCGGGATCCCACGGACCGGCGGTTGGAGTCTCTAGCCCGCCATTCCTATACGGTGGCGGGTTCGTTGCTCAAACCCGTTTTCGCGTCCGTTATGGTGGCTCAGGTGGTGGCTGATTGGATTAAGGTGCTTAGAAGCAACCTAGTGTCTGATGATGTGCCGCCTGCCCGACTGGAAATGGTGGACCAGATCCACCAAGGAGTCATGTACTTGTGTGATGCTGCCCTGAATGAGGCTCCCTTGATGGCTCGCCTCTCGAGTGTTGCGGTGCTTAACCGGCGACTAATATGGCTGAAGAGCTGGTCGGCCGACCAGTCCTCACGGAAACCTGTTGCTGATTTTCCCTATGCTGGCTCTCGCCTTTTTGGCGAGGCGTTGGACACTCTGGTGAAAGGCGTCACGGGGGCAAGAGCACTATGCTACCCCAGAACCCGAAGAACAAGTCTTTCCGAGGCAAGCGGGGTTCTGCGCCTAGATCCACTCAGGGGTCCTTTCGTGCCTTTCGGAACCAATCCAAGGGCAAGCCCTTCAAGGCCCAGGGCAACCAGAAGAAACCCTGGGCGGGTAAGCAGAAGACCGGCAATGCCGGCTCGGCGGGACACTCCGCCTCTGCCTGAAGGGGCGCCCTCACCCGTTTCTGGGGTGGGGCGGACGTTTGTGCGGTTTCCTCCAGCCTTGGCTGCTCCGGATCTCGGACAGGTGGGTCCAGGAAATCGTTCGATCAGGTTACAAGATCGAATTCCTTTCCAGGCCGGCGGACAGATTCTTTCCCTCCAATCTTAATCTGCTTCTGGGGCGTTTGCAGGACTTGCATCAGGCGGTGCAGGACCTTCTTGCTCAGCGGGTGATTGTCCCGGTGCCTCATCGGGACAGATTGCGGGGGTTTTATTCAAATCTGTTCACTGTGCCCAGAAAGGAGGGCATAGTGCGTCCTATTCTGGACCTGAAAGCGCTGAACCGCTTCGTGCGGGTTCGGAAGTTCCGTATGGAGTCTCTCCGTTCGGTGGTGGTTTCCTTAAGTCCAGGGGAATTCCTGGCCTCGATGGATCTGAAGGATGCGTACCTGCACATCCCCATTTTCGAGGGTCATCAGCGGTACCTTCGGTTTGCTATCGCAGACGATCACTACCAGTTTGTGGCGTTACCTTTCGGTCTCGCTTCGGTGTTTACCAAAGTGCTGGCGCCGGTTCTGGGCCTACTGAGGGCTCAGGGCATTGCGGTCTTGGGTTACCTGGACGATCTGCTTCTGAGATCGCGTGCCAGCCAGGACCTAGTGCGCGATCTGTCCATCACGGTACAGACGCTTCAGGAGTTCGGATGGACTATCAACGTTCAGAAATCAACGTTGTCTCCATCGCTGCGTCTTCCCTATCTGGGAATGATTCTGGACTCCGCTCAGGCGAAGGTGTTCTTGCCGGAGGACAAGCTCCAGATTTTGCGGGACGAACTCAGGTCCCTCAGGGACAATCCGTCCTCGTCACTCAGGACCTGTATGACGGAGATCCTGGCCAGGTGGGACAGACTACCTCAGTCCTTGGATCTGGAGGTCTCCTTGAGTCGCCAGACCAGATTGGCTCTTCCTTGGTGGATCCAGTCCCCGTCGGTGACGGAGGGCAAGTCCTTCCGTCCGTTGGTGTGGACAGTGGTTACCACGGATGCCAGCCCGTCGGGCTGGGGTGGAGTCCTGGGCAACCTGTCTGCCCAGGGCACTTGGGCGGAGGAGGATACTCCCTCCCGATAAATGTACTGGAGCTACGAGCGATAAAACTCTCTCTTCCAGTGGTCGGAACGTCTCCAGGGCTTGCCTGTTCGCGTAGACTGACAATGCTACCGCGGTGGCTTACATCAACCACCAGGGGGCACCAGAAGTGCTCGTGCGGCCGGGAGGATTCCGACATTCTGTCTTGGGCCGAGACTCGTGTCCCGGCGATCTCGGCAGTTCACATTCCGGGTGTGGAAAATTGGCAGGCCGACTATCTGAGCCGCCAGACCCTGGACCAGGGGGAATGGTCCCTTCACCCGGAGGTCTTTCAGCTGCGGTGTGCGAAATGGGGATCCCCAGAGGTGGATCTGTTCGCATCCCGGCTAAACCGAAAGGTGGAAAGCTTCGTGGCAAGAACCCGCGATCCGTTGGCGGACGCCTCGGATGCGTTGGTGGCCCCTTGGCATCAGTATCGTCTGATGTATGCCTTTCCTCCAATTCAGTTACTATCCCAGTTCCTTCGCAGGTTGGCCTCGGAACCGCACATGGTGATTCTGGTGGCACCGGACTGGCCACGCTGGTTTTGGTACGCCGACGTTGTTCACCTGGCAGTCCCTTTTTCGTGGCGCCTGCCTCTGCGGGAAGATCTCCTGTCTGTTTCCGATCTTCCATCCTGCTTTACAGTCGCTGGCTTTAACGGCCAGGCTGTTGAGACCCAGGTCTTGAAGGACAAGGGTCTATCCCCTGAGGTTATCCCTACCCTGATTAAGGCTAGGAAATCCTCCTCTGGTAAGATCTATTACCGTACCTGGAAAGCCTATTTCACCTGGTGTGAGTCCAGGGGGTTTTCCCCTCGTTCTTACTCGATGTCGAGAATCTTGGCTTTCCTCCAGTCTGGAGTGGATCAGCGCCTGGTGCTGGCCACGATAAAGGGCCAGGTGTCTGCACTGGTGGTCCTTTTCCAACGCCCTGTGGCGTCTCATTCCTTGGTGCACACCTTCATTCAAGGTGTGCGACATTTGGCTCCTCCCAGGAAGGAGCCTTTACCTCCATGGGACTTGAACTTGGTCCTGTCCGCCTTGCAGCGTGCTCCCTTTGAAAATATCAGGGAGATATCGTTGCCTCTGCTGTCGAAAAGGTTGCTTTTCTGGTGGCGATCACTTCGGCTCCCAGGGTGTCAGAGCTGGCGGCGTTGTCTTGCCACTCCCCTTACTTGGTA
Source organism: Pelophylax lessonae (assembly GCF_965119305.1). NCBI lineage: Eukaryota > Metazoa > Chordata > Amphibia > Anura > Ranidae > Pelophylax > Pelophylax lessonae. Next base: position 587,837,330 of record NC_138769.1, on the reverse strand, counting down.
ATTCACAAGGATAAGGTGGTTTTGCGACCACCCCCTTCCTTTCTTCCCAAGGTGATCTCTGAATTTCACCTTAATGAAGACATTGTCTTGCCTTCGCTTTGTATGAAACCTAAGCATCCAAAGGAGATTGCTTTGCATTCCTTGGATGTTGTCAGGGCGATCAGGGTTTACCTGAATCGGTCAATCGGCCAATATTTTCACAATCTATTAACAAACATGTTAATCTTTATTTACATTTTTAACATTAACCACTTAAGCCCCGGAGGATTTGGCTGCTAAAAGACCAGGGGGTTTTTGCGATTTTTTTTTTTTTACTGCGTGACTTTAACGGACAATTGCGCGGTCGGGCGACGCTGTACCTAAACGAATTTGACGTCCTTTTTTTCCCACAAACAGCTTTCTTTTGGTGGTATTTGATCACCTGTGCGATTATTTATTTTATTTTTTTTGATCATGCGCTACAAACAAAAAAAGAGCGTCAATTTTGCAAAAATAACAATATTTTTCACATTTTATATGAAATTCCCCCCCAAAAAATTGTAAAAATCAAAATTTTTTAACATTTTCGGCCAATTTGTTTTATGCTACATATGTTTGGTAAAAAAAAAATCGCAAAAAGCGTATTTTGATTGGTTTGCGCAAAAGTTATCGCGTTTACTAACAAAGGGAAAGATTTTTGTTTTTTTAACGCGTAATGGCGATCTGCGATTTTTTTTTTTTCGGTACTGCGACATTGCGGCGGACAGATCGGACCCTTGACTGACCTTTTTGACACTTTTGGGGTTACCAGTGACATTACTGCAGTAATCAGTGCTATACATATGCACTGTTACTGCAAAAATGACACTGGCAGGGAAGGGGTTAACTGTATTGGAGAGGGAGGGGTTAAGTGTGTCCTAGGGGCGTTATTCTAACTGTATAGGGACATGGCTATTGGTGTAAAAACAAAGATCAACGGCCCTACATAGTAGAACCGTCTGATCTTCAGTTTTTACAACAGGGAGAATGACGGGCTGCTTGTTTACATAAGCCGCTCCGCCTTTCTCCCTTCACCGGAGCGATCGTAGTGTGACCGGCGGACATCTGGTCCGCCGGTCACACGCACTGACTTGTCAGTGAACGAGCCTCGGCGGGCGCACGCCTGCCCGCAATTGGCTCTCAAGTCAGTGACAGGCGAGTGACGTACCCATACGTCACTCTGCCTGGCCGGGGCTGACCGCTGCAGTATATAGTCGTGCGGCGGTCGGAAACCGGTTAACCTTTGCCGACTGCCGCATGACTATTTACGTCGGCAGTCAGCCCCTCACAGGCAGTGACGTAGATCTACGTCACTAGCCTGTGAGGGTCTAGGGAGCGAGCGCATCCGCGTGGTCACGGGCCCCCCCGTGCGTGTGACCGGCGGACCCGATGTCCGCCGGTCACTCGGCGATCGTCGCTGCAGAGGGAGAAAGTCAGGCGGCAGATGTAAACAAGCCGCCTGTCATTCTCCCCTGTGTAGAAACAGTGATCATACGGTTCTATGTAGGACAGTTGATCACTGTTCTTACAGCTCAAGCCACAGCCAATCACAGTTAGAATCACGCCCCTAGGGACACATAACCCCTCCCTCTCAAAAGTTAACCCCTTCACTGCCAGTGTAATTTTACAGTAACTGCATATGTATAGCACTGATTACTGTAGAAATGTCACTGGTAACCCCAAAAGTGTCAAATGTCAGTCAAGGGTCCGATCTGTCCACCGCAATGTCGCAGTACCGCAAAAAAAATCGCAGATCGCCGCCATTACACGTTAAAAAAAAGACAAAAATCTTTCCCTTTGTTAGTAAACGCGATAACTTTTGCGCAAACCTATCAAAATGTACTTTTTTTTATTTTTTTTTTATTAACCAAACATATGTAGCATAAAACAAATTGGCCTAAAATGTTAAATTTTGATTTTTTTTTTTTTCTTTTTTCAAAAGAAAGCTCGGTTTGTAGGAATAAAGACGTGAAATTCTTTAGGTACAGCGTCGCAAAACCGCGCAATTGTCCGTTAAAGTCACGCAGTGCCGAATCGCAAAATAGGCCCTGGTCAGGAAGGGGGTAAAATCTTCCGGGGCTTAAGTGGTTAATTGCTCGTTCTTTACACCTTAACTGCATAAAAACTCATAGGAAAACTTCAATTGTAAGGAGTTGGACATTAGCATTTCACATCATCTCATTGTGCATTAATGTATAATAAAGTGCTGCAGTAGTGGACTCACTGCAATATAAAAATTTTAATTCACTACTACAGTGCAGTCAGCGCGAAACTACTGGGAAAAAAACTAGGCAACAGCTACACAATAAAATACACTGCACAACTGCTATAAAAAGAGCAAGGCAACAGCTACACGTCACAGTGGATTGGACTGGACTCTAAATCAGTGGACTACTACCTCTGTGTGCAGTATGGCACTCACTGCAACTACTGCAGTGCAGTCAGTGCAATACTGCTAGATGAAAAGCAAGGCAAGTAGGCAACAGCTACGCATGTCAGTGGATTGGACTGGAGTCAGTGGGGGACTATCTGCACTGCAGTATGGCACTCACTGCCACTACTGCAGTCAGTGCAATACCGCTAGAAGAAAAGCAAGGCAACAGCTACACATGTCACAATGGAGAGGACTATCTGCACTTCAGTATGGCGCTCACTGCAACTACTGCAGTCAGTGCAATACTGCTAGAAGAAAAGCAAGGCAACAGCTACACAGTGAATTGGACTGTGTACCACCGCTGCAGTAGGGCACTCACTGGAATAATTTTAAATCACTATTGCAGTAGTGATTTAAAACTATTGCAGCAGTGAGTGGCGTTCTACTGCAACAGTAGTCCACTGGCACTGACTCCAATTCCCTGTCTTTTTTTCTTTTTTCTTATCACTTTTGCACTGACTGCAGCGCAGTCAGTGCAAAAATGTTAGAAAAAAAAATAGACACATGCTAGACAGTGGATTGGACAGACACAGTGGACTGGTGGACAGACACTACTATAGACTAGCTACACTTTCAAATCAATACTCCCAGTTAAGTAGAATATTATTATAATGCAGAAAGCATAACAGTTCAGCATGTTAACCAGTTAACCGGCTTTTCTTTTCATATATTGCTGCCACTTCACTAAAAACACGCTCACTTGGTACTGAGGAAGGAGGAGCAAAAACACGCTCACTTGGTACTGAGGAAGGAGGAGCAGAAAGGTATCTTCTAGCATGAGAAGCAAGTCTTTTGTAGCGTGCCTCATTTTCTTTCCACCACTGAAGAGGACCACTTCTGTCAACTACTGGTTCCTTCAAATAGAGATGAAGTTCATCATCTAGGCTCATTGCCGATTCTGATGAATCCTCTGCATGAGGCCCCAATAAAATGCTGAACATTGCATCTATTTGACCACGATGAATTTTCTCTTCTGTCCGTTGTCTTTTGGGACATTTTTCTCCTGCATCCTGCTCTTCCACATCAGAAACCTTCTCTTATTGTCCTTGACTTTTCTTTTCATCAGGAGGAACCTCCTGCACCTGCTGTTGAATATCTTTTGTGGTCCTTCATTCTGTTGAAGAAGCATCTTCAGGACTCATACATGGGATCACAGAGGAGTCGTAATGACTCACCTCCAGTGTCACTTCCTCACTGGGTATGAGCGTCTCTATAATGTTGCCTACTATGTCCTACTGATCTGCAGTAGGGCAAGAATGTCCTCCCAAGTCCATATTCACCAGAATATATGGTGAGAGCTCGCTTCTGCTCCACTATCCTCTGTAACCTGTGTAGCGTGGAGTTTTATCGTGTTTGAACAGCCTGTATCAGGTTGTTTTTGGGTAGGCCAAGATCTTCCTGAATGCACTTCAGTCGCTGCTTGGCAAGAACAGAATGGTGGAAATGGCCTGCGCACTTCTTCAGCATGGTAATGTCCAGCAAAGCTTTCTGGTGTGACAGACCATCATTTACCACCAGTTGGAGGGTGTGTGCCATGCAACTGAGGTCTGACACTTCAGCATGTCTTATACCTTTAACCTTGTTCGCTCCACTGTCTCGCAGCGCAAGCATCACTTGGTCTTTGCTGATTCCCCTTTCTTCTAGCATGCCTAGAAACTTTTCTTTAATGTACTTCCCAGTGTGGGATCCTTGAATCACTTTTGTATTCAACACCAAATGTCGCCTTGTCCATTCGCTGTCAATGTAGTGGCATGGAAGACACAGTGATTCTGTTTGTCCTGACCAGCAGTCCGTCGTGAATGAGTGAGTTGCCAGCATTCTCTGGTTGCAGCATAGTCTAAACTTTGTCAATGACCTTTTGGTGAATCTTTGGCAGCATTTCAGTTCGATAAAACTTGGCACTCTTCAGTGTGTACCTTGGCTCAACTATGGACATTAACCGCTTAAATCCAGACTCACACTATTGTAAATGGCTGGTTATCAGTGACCATCATCTGTGATTACTCTGTCCAGCAGTTGGGATCTCCCATCTGATTTTTGCCGCCTGTTTTTTTCTCTGAAACATATCTGTTACTGTTGCCTGGGATAGGGATGATTCACCTTGTGATTCATTTTGTTTTTTCTGTGCTGCATTATACAATTCAAGATGAGCTCTTAGATGGGCCCAAAGATTAGAAGTATTTTTGTTTTTTGCAGTTATTGATCCCATGCTCAATGTTTTGGAATGTGTTGCACAGTGCTACTGATTTTCCTGCCTATAGAGAAGAGAAATACTCCGTCTACACTTTTAATTTTTCTATCTTCATCCATCTCCATTGAAACAAGAGAGTCAGACACTAATTTAGGCTTACACAAAATTGCTGGTTGACACTCTGTGGAGGCTGGCTGGCACCCTGTTGTGGATGGCTGTCTGGCTGGCTGGCACCCTGTGGTGGGTGGCTGGCTGGCACCTTGTGGTTGGTGGGTGGTTGGCTGGCACTTTGTGGTTGGTGGGTGGTTGGCTGGCACCTTGTGGTAGGTGGGTGGTTGGCTGGCTGGCACCTTGTGGTAGGTGGGTGGTTGGCTGGCTGGCACCTTGTGGTAGGTGGGTGGTTGGCTGGCACCTTGTGGTTGGTGGGTGGTTGGCTGGCACCTTGTGGTTGGTGGGTGGTTGGCTGGCACCGGGCAGCTGTGGGTGGCGGGTGGCCGCGGCGGCTGTGTTACAGAACGTGTGTCAGTTTTTTGTTAGTTGCTGTTATCAATTATCACAGAACAGAATACAGAACGTGTGTCAGACTGTTGGTCACTGCACTCACTAAATGTAGAAGAACTCTGTCCCGACTTTCCTGACCGCCTGTGCCACATGCATACTCCACTGTGGCAGTGGCGGGTAAAAGACATTGCAAGTAGGCAGAGGGAGGCGGCCTAAGAGCTGTCCAGTGCGCAGTGGCGCAACATACGGGTTGACGCCACGAAAATATCGGCAAATCAACAGGCCAATTCCGATATATCGGGGAAAGTGCATATCGGGCCCCCGATATATACCGGTGTTGCCGATAATTGGTTAATCTCTACTGCAAAGGTCCTCCTTTCCTTATGGAGCCTCAGGGTCACCTCTCCCCCACTAACCCCCTCATGGAGGTGGCAGGTCCCTCCGAACCCCAGTTCCCCATGGTTGCACCGACGACAGTCCTTAGTGTCCTGGGTGGAAGTGGCTTGTGGGCAAAGGCCCAGGATTCCCTCTGCTCAGTCTCTCATCTGATTCTGAGCCAAATGTGGCCCGTCCAAGGGGAGTTAATATCACACCCCCTGATCCATCCGATAGGATGATACCTCCATGGTCACAGCAGCGAAGTAAAAGCCGCTGATAGACGCACTTATTGCTGCAGTGCGTGAGACTTAAAAGATGGAGGAAGCGGCTGTTGTAGCCACAGATGTGGCTGTGTTTGGTACGCGTCAGTCGCGTTGTACTCCAAAGGTGTTTCCTTATGTGCCTTATTTTGACAGGTTTTCCTGTAAGGAATGGTAACAACCAAAATTACCCTTTGTGGTCCCCAAAAGTTTTGCTGTACGTTATCCTTTTGAGGAGTCACTTAAAAAAAAAAAGTGGACTAGTGGATCCTCCAGTTTCCAGGTTGACTAAAGCCACCATTAACCCAGTAGAGGAGTCCCTGTTCTTTAACCACTTAAGCCCCGGAAGATTTTACCCCCTTCCTGACCAGGGTTTTTTTTGCGATATTTTTTTTTTCCTGCGTGACTTTAACGGACAATTGCGCGGATTTAAACGGATTTCACGTCTTTTTTTCCCCACAAACAGAGCTTTCTTTTGGTGGTATTTGATCACCTGTGCGATTTTTTGATCATGCGCTATAAACAAAAAAAGAGCGTAAATTTTGCAAAAATAACAATATTTTTCACATTTTTTTTATATGAAATTCCCAAAAAAAATGTAAAAATCTAAATTTTTTAACATTTTCGGCCAATTTGTTTTATGCTACATATGTTTGGTTAAAAAAAATCGCAAAAAGCGTATTTTGATTGGTTTGCGCAAAAGTTATCGCGTTTACGAACAAAGGGAAAGATTTTAGTCATTTTTGGTGATTTTTTTTTTTTTTTTTTTTTAACGAGTAATGGCGGCGAGCTGCGATTTTTTTAATTTTTTTTTTTTTCTTTTTTCCGGGGGACTGCGACATTGCGGCGGACAGATCGGACTCTTGACTGACATTTTTTACACTTTTGGGGTTACCACTGACATTACTGCAGTAATCAGTGCTATACATATGCACTGTTACTGTAAAAATGACACTGGCAGGGAAGGGGTTAACTGTATTCTAGAGGGAGGGGTTAAGTGTTTCTTAGGGGCGTGCTTCTAACTGTGATGGGATATGGCTACTATTGTAAAAACAGAGATCAACGGTTCTACATAGAACCGTCTGATCTCCATATTTACACAGGTGAAGTTTACATTTACTGCCCGCCTTTCTCCCGCTCTACCGACGATCGTAGTGTGACCGGCGGACATCGGGTCCGCCGGTCACACGCGCGGACTCCTCCGTGAACGAGCCGGGGCGGGCGCGCGCCTCAGCAGGCGCACGCTCGCCCGCTATTGGCTCACAAGCCGGTCACAGGCTAGTGACGTGTATATACGTCACTTTGCCTGGCCGGGGCTGACCGCCGCAGTAGATCTACCTGCGGTGGTCGGCAAGTAGTTTAGGACCCGGCTGACTGGAAAGCGGAGGCTGTGGCATGCAGCATATTTACTATGGCTGGTTCGGAATTGCGGCCAGACTTTTTCTCAGCCCTGGTGTCTCGGACTCTTAACTGAATGGGCCAAGTTTTGCACCAGGGCCTGGGGGGTGAGCAGGTTCCTGCTGCTTATGTTGATTTAGCGGACCAGTTGGTCCATGGGCTGTAGTTTATGTGATGCGGCTTTGGATACAGCTCCTGTGCTGTGCAAACTTTGTTTCAGTGGTGGTGATTAGGTGCGTGCTGTGGCTTAAGAATTAGTCCGCAGACCAAGCCTCTAAGAAAGCTCTCATTGATCCGCGATTTTCAAGGCGCGATCACGTGTTTGGGGCTACCCTGGATGATGTCGTTAAGGGTATCATGGGAGAGAAGAGTACCTTTCTGCCACAGTCAAGGAAAGGGGAAGGAGCCTCGTCGCAGATGGGGGGGCCCCCCTCAGCCCATAGAAAATCTTGTGCTTCGGGGACAGAGAATAAGAGAAATGAATCATTAATATCTTCCCTGGGAGGTACCAAGCAACCTTTGGTCTGGTAAGCCTAGAGCTAGCTTCCCCGGACCAGCAGACAAGACTTCTTTAGCATTAAGATCTGCCCATAACTCGTTCTGGCCCCGTGGACTAGGAGATACGCAAAAGGTTTGTTTTTGGGGTACCGAGAAAGGGGGACAAAGCTTGACGTTTGTAGGTTTTTTTAGGTCCTGAGTCGTCTCATGCAGATTTAATTCCTGCAAAGGTTCAGGTGATGTCTGAACTACCAGCCAGGTACTGAGGAATAGAGGTGTGCCTGGATCAGTGATTCCCTACTATAGTGAAGGTGCGGAAGTAGTCTTCCAGCAAGATATACCATAGTAGAGAGAAAACAAAGCTACAGTCTAAGTGCAGCATGAAAGTTTATTAGGCTGTCTCATAGGTTGTAGTACTCACAAACATAAATGATGTGAAGCGTAATCCAGTGTATACAGGTTGTCCATAGATAGACTGTCAGTCCAGTGGAGTATTCAGGATGGCCTCCAGCGGTCACGGCTCCCGAAATCCTTGCCGGTGGATACCGGCATTTACTGGTTCCCGGAATGCAGAGTGGCTCCCTTCTGACGTCACCTCCCGAATGTGACGCAATGGCGCAGGCGACGCGTTTGTAGAGCATGCACTCCTTCCTCAGGCCTATTCGGTGCCATATTGAGTAAGGGATTTAAATAGATCTGATGAAACCGCTGGGTCCTAGGTACCCGCGGTTTCTCTGCATAACCATATAATAAACATTTTGGTGACAAAGGCTTCCATATTCCTACAGATATAGGCGTTTCCTATAAGCAAAACATTTACTTTAATATTAAAAGTTCTATTTGACCACACATTTGAGTTTAAAGATAAAAACAACCATAACAAAGGAAATAAAAGAAAAAATAATAAAATAAAGGGAAAAATAAGAATGAAAAAATGTGAAGGAAATAGAAAAAATAAAAATAATAAAACCTAAAGAATATGAAAAATGTAATAAACTAATAAAAAATTTTATATATAATATAAAATGCGGGAGCCGTGACCGCTGGAGGCCATCCTGAATAGTGTTAGTCCCGGTGCTAGCCTTGTTATGCCAACGGGGGATCGTGGTACTGGACTACTTAGACGATCACACTCTGAACTGCGGGAGTTCAGCTGGATTATGAACTTTTCATGAAGCCTGACTATCTTGGCCTGACTCTGGACTCAGTCTTAGTCAGAGTGCTCCTTTGTACAAACTCCAAAATTTGCAGGCTCCAATTCCCCTCCTGCTGTCCCAACAGATGGTCATCCCTCCAGACTTGCATGCGGGTGGTGGGCCTGATGGTGTTTACTCAAGACGGTTCCATTTGTACAGTTCCTTAGGGGGTTCCTGCAAAGGGAGATTCTGACCAAATGGGATTAGACTCCGCAGTCTCTGGACAATTTCGATCCAGCCGAGTCAGGGAACATAGGAGTCCTTGATATGGTGAACAGAAATTGACCTTGAGTACCATTATCAAGGGCCAGATGTCAGCCTTCTTCCAATGACCTATGGCCCCACACTCCCTGGTGTGCGTACCTTTCTTCAGGGTATCCGACATTTGGTTCCTCCAGTGTGGGTTCTATTGCCGCCTTGGGATCTTTGGTGCTTTCAACTCCGCAGAAGCCTCCTTTTGAAAATATTCTGGAGATTCAGTTTCCTACGTTGTCCTAAAAGGTGGCCTTTTTAGTGGCTATCACTTCTGCACTGCCCTCTACTAGGAAGAGTTGAAATGGAACTACACGTTGAGAGTTCATCGGATCTTGAAATCCAATGGGCGTCCCAGCAGAAGCCCCCAGGAACATCATTGTAAGATTTTAGAAATATGCTGAAAAGGCCCAGATATTGGAGAACTTGAAAGGAAAAAAAACACCAATAAACTTTCAAAATGGTAACCTACAGATCTTTATGGATTCATCTCCTTAAACAAGAACATTGAAACCCTTGGTGGAATCGATGCATAAACAAGGAACATGTTATAATTGTGGATTCCCTGCCTAATAGGGAGAAGAGATGGCTGAATGGTTAGGCTAAGATTCCCGGAGGAAATGCAAGAATTCTGTAAGAAACTTGTAATCTCTGTACCAACTATGCCAAGCTGGTTTGAAGAAGTGAAAACCGAAGATAAACTACAAGAACTGTGGAGACAGAACTTCAAAGATGAGAATGAATTGGACTGAGAAACAAAATAGGAATGGGTGGGGGATATGACTGAGGGTGGGGGATATGACTGAGGGAGGGGGATATGACTGAGGGAGGGGGGGGGGGTTGGTAGGGAGGGGGCAGGAAAGGGTTAAGGAATGTTAACGTGGCATGGCAACCTGGCTGGTTCTAGACCATCTCCCGGCAAGGAAGAGGACATGTATGCATGGACAGATAGAGCATCACCCTGAGGAAATTAGTAGGGCCCTAGTGGGAACTGACTCTAGGACCAAGAGTTGGTCATTTCAACATCCTGGAGGTTGAATGGGGGGAGGAAGAGGTTGGGATGGGGAGGGTTGGCCATAAAGGGTAATCATTGTGTTAATTACATGATGGTGGTTAATGATACGCCCAACTCTATGGAGCATATGGCTTATTGTTATCCTATGTAGATACTCCATTCTCAGCTGTTGAACTCTGAAGCTCCTCCAGGGTTACCTTATGTCTCTGTGCTGCCTCTGATTAATGCCCTCTTTGCTCAGTCCATGAGTTTTGGAGGGCAGCCGTCTTTGCGGGTTCGTTGTTGTGCCATGTTCTTTCCATTTGGTTATGATAGATTTGATGTTGCTCCTGGGGATCATCAAAGCTTTGGATATTTTTTTTTTTTTTATAACCTATCCCTGACTTTTACTTCTCAACAATATTCTCCCTTGTTTGGACAGTTCCTTTGTTTTCATGGCAGTGTTTGGTTAGTGGTGCCTTTTGCTTAGTTGTTGCAGCCTCTGGGGCCTTTCAAAAAAGGTGTGTAAGTAATGACAGATCATGTGACACATTAGACACAAGTGGACATTTCACTAATTATGTGACTTCTGAAGGTAATTGGTTGCATCAGAGCTTTTTATGGGCTTCATAACAAAGGGGTGAATACATACGCACATGCCAATTTTCGGTTTACTATTTCTAAAGAATAGTTTTATGTATAAGTTTCCTCATTTCACTTCACCAACTATTGTGTTCTGATCATCACATAAAATTCAGATTAACAAAACATTGAACTTACGGCTGTAATGTAACAAAATAGGTAAAAAGTCAATACTTTTGCAAGGCACTGTAAATTGCACAGGGTACAAATGTAAAAATATACTCAAGCCACTACCCGGTCTGGTTATTATGGAGAGACACCAACTAAGAGCAAAGGGAGTAGCAATCAGTTTCTCGAAGCAAGTTACATTCTCCTTAGAAGATGGGAGGGCTTATTCATCTTAGTCAGCTGATGGGTTTGGACTGGACCCTGGTAAATGTGTACTGCCTGAATAAAAATCCAAGAGGCTAGCTAAAGAAATTATTGGATAAGCTGATGCTCTTTAAAAAAGGTTAATATATTAGCAGGCGACTAACTTTTGTATGGATCCATCTCTTGATAGTACGTCAGGTGCCCGGTAAGTGGAAGGACGTCAATCAAAGAATAAGGAATAAGCTTTTTGAATGTTAATTATTGAATGTATGGAGAATACAACATAATATAAACACCTGAGAGATTACTCCTCCCACTCACCGGTGCACAACATGTACTCAAGATTAGATTACATTATAATAGAGCATAGATCTTTAGACATAGCCATTAGTACATCTATAGGAACAATAACTATATCTGACCATGCTCCAGTTATGATGGTGATAAAAATCCCAGGTTCCCAGAGACAATAGAAGATCTTATACAAGATATTAAAATAGGAAAGGATATAGAGAAGAAATTGGAACAATACTCTAATATAGGCTTTATGGGCCTCCCATATAGTGACAACAGGGACGTCTTGGGTTTCATTTTAAGAGTACGCTCTATAAGCTCCAAAAAAAAAGGAAAACTTTAAATACAAGATTAATAGCGGAGATCCACGAGATGGAGCAGAAACATAAGAGCCTGGAGGAAGGGCGACAACAAGCTCTGGTATTGAAAAGAGAAAAACTAAAAGTTTATTAGAAGAAACTAGATGTATCTTAAACAGAATGGCCATTTGGATACAGATGGGGAAATATCTTGCAAGGATGTTAAAAAATTTTATAGAAAAAATATCATAAAAGGAAGTCTGTATATTTACCAGAGATAGCTAAAGCTTTTCAAAGTTACTATGAAGCCCTATATAATGTGCAGCAAAAAGAATCTAGAGATACAGAACAAAATAGAAAACACAGGATACAGAAGTATGAGTCAAAACCAGTAGATGAATTGCTAGAGCTAGAAACACCAATTACACAGATAATTGAGGCAGTTAAAAACACACCGAAAAGCCCGGGCCCAGACGGAAAAACTATCCAAATATTATAGAAAATTTAAAGAAATTAGTACCAAAACTATGCACATATATGAATAGGAGAGGAAATTAGATTAGAATCATTACAGGCCTATATAACGGTTATACCTAAAGAGGGAAAAGATTCAACCCTTTGCTCTAATTTCAGACCAATAGCATTGCTAAATGTTTGCACCAAAATATTTTGCAAAAATATTCGCTACTCGATTAAATTTAATAAGACTGGATACACCCAGACAATGGGATCAGAACACTGTTACTAACACAACACTAGACGCCGGGAAGTCCTAGACCTTTTTCTGTCGATGGACGCAGAGAAAGCATTTGACAGGGTGGACTGGAAGTTCATGTTAATAGAGAATTTGGGTGTAGGTATGAAAATGATTCAGTGGATTAAGGCACTATACGGGAACCTACAGCGTCGGTAAAAGTAAATGGTAATGTATCTCGCCACTATTCATCTTGTCTCAGGAGCCATTATTGGCGACAAAAGGAAAAAATGGATAAAGGGTGAGTAAAAGGACATGAAGAACATAGAGTGGCAGCATACACGCACGTCCTGTAATCTTTGAATAACCCTCCCTAACGCAATGAAGGAGCTTAAGGATTACGGGGAATTTATCTAATTTTAATATCAACCCAATAAAATCTGAAATTTTGAACATCGGTTTTAGTAAGAAAGAAGGCTTCACATTACAGAGGGAATTTCCATTCACCTAGGCAAAGTCACAATTAAAATACTTGGATATGAACATAACTCCATCATTGGAAAATATTTATCAGGCAAATTGTATACCCAAAGAAATAAAAGCAGATCTAAATATATCAAGTTGCCTAATTCTCTTGTTTAGGAAGAATAAATGCAATTAAGATCATACTGCCTAAGATACTATATACATTTCAAATGTTACCAATCTCTATTCCATTGAAGTACTTCAAAATAATAAAATCAATGTTTTTAAAAGTTATTTGGCAAGGGAAAAAACCTAAAATGCAGTACACGGTTCTCAGTATGAGTAAGTCACAGGGTGGACTAGCGGTACCTGACATAAAAAGATACTATGCAGCAGTCATAATTTCATGTATGTTAGTATGGACAAGAATAAATAGACAAAAGATGGGTCAAGATTGAAAACGCACTGAACAGGGCACAGTTAGGTAGTAACAGATGGGATACCCCCTAATAGGGAAATAGAAGTAGAAACGCATGAATTAACGGTGGTAGGACCTGAAGTTCAATGAATGGAGGTATCAACAGCTAAACTGAGATCTCTACCACAGCCAATTAGATCATCTAGAAATCTGAATACATTGGAGAAATTATGTAATCTAGTAATAAAGCTAAAGCATGGAATATATGATAACCGAACTGGGGAAACCTCCATTCAGAGGCTTAGGAAAAGAGATAGGATCACATTTAAATGAATACGAAATGAAAAGTTCTGAGAGCCGTATACGGTTATGCGATGGATGTGAATACCATATAAATGAAGCATATCGAGATGGTACATAACGCCAGAAAAGGCACATAAACAATATACAGAGAAATCTGTTTCATGTTGGAGAGAATGTAAAACACGGGGTACAATGTATCTTATGGGGTGGGAATGTCCTAAGATACGCGATTATTGGCCTGACGGTACAGAAATTTAGCAAAGGAAATAACCGGAGAAAACATTGATGATCCATGGACGTGCTTATTTCATAAAACATGTGAATCATATAGACAGTATAAAAATACATTAGTACCAAACCTTACAGACGTGGCTAAAGGGGCAATACCAAAAAATGGCTTGAATTGGATAGCCCCTCCTGAAATTGGTTTAACATTGAATATATGCATAATATGGAGTATCTGGGTAGTAGAGAGGAAGAACAGGTTGAGAATTTTACAAATGGAGAAAATCGGTAGACTTTAAAAAAAAAAAAAAAATCTAGACTGGATGGAATAAGGGGCAGAATGAATAAACGTATAAGATGAAGTAAAACACAACAGAAATAAGTAGTAGAAAGAAAGGGGAAGGGCTAGGGAGGGAAGGAGAAGGGTAGGGTAAATTTTGTCGTTTTTAAAAGGAATTTTGAATATTGTTTGTATATATGATTGAACTTAATAAAATCTATATTAAAAAAAAAAAATCCTTTTTTAGGTGATGCACTTTTTTTTAAAGGTTGTGTTATGAATAGTATACTATGACATTTTTAATGCTAATTAGTAATTGCATTTTTATTTATATACTTGAAGGAGAATAAAGAATTGCCTCCGAATATATGTACTCACACTCAGGGTGAACCTTCAAAAAGCACTCTTCAGCAGTCCGTTACATGCTCCATGCACAGTACTGCAGAAGATGTTACCCCACTTCCAGCTCCTCCAAGGTAAGCCACGTTTGTCACTGTTTGATAGATACTTGGATGAATCTATGGGTAATTATTATATTGATGAGTCTTATGAAATCCTAACTTCCCATTTCCCAATCTCGATTCAGCGTTGTGCTTTAGAGCTTTGGCTCTGCCTTCGCATTGGCTGAGACAGCAGTGGTAGCCATATGGCGCTTTTCCACTGCATGAAACCGAGCGGTTCGGCTCGCTTTTGTGCTTTTCCACTGCTGGTACCGCATGGTATGGTGTAGGAACGGTTCAGTACGGCGGCGCTTTTCCACTGCATGGAACCGAACGGTACGGCTCTAAAAAACAGTACCACCTCGATTGTGGTTCCAAGAGGTACCATATCCCACAAACCTTTGCATGCAGTCACTACTAGCCACTGATTGGTCAGAGAATCCCACCCACCCCGTTGTTATCCCACCCACTTAACTTTAGTACTATAGTGGAAAAGCAAACCGTACCGTTCCAACACCGTACCATGCGGTATCAGCAGTGAAAAAGCAAACTGGGCCAAGTAGAGTAGAGCTGAGTAGAGCCGAACCGGTACTTGCAGTGGAAAAGTGCCAATAGTCTCATGCTACTGTCCATCACAGCCAGTCAGCCAATTGGGGAAGAGCAGGTGTGGGCTGAGTCGCACTAGTGTGAATAGACACACACAGCAGCAGCCAAAGTTCAGGATGCACTTGGCTGAAACTGAAATTTGACGGTTTTAAAATAGAGATAGATATATATATATTATCAAAAATCATTTATTTCAGGAATTCGATTCAAAAAGTGACTCATATTATATAGATGAGTTAGTGATATATTTCAAGCATTTTTAATTTAATTATGGCTTACAGCAGGGCTCCACAAACCCCAGGTGCCAGGTCGCATTGGCGACTAGAATTAGCGGCCTGGGCTATACTACCACAGGTGTCTTGTCCCCCTGCAGCCCGCGTGTGTGTGGACTAAGATGCCGCGCTGGCCAGTAATTGAGGCCACTGCTTTGCAGCCTGCTGTGGGGACACGCTTACATTGGGGAACTGGCGCCCTCTTGTGGTAGCCGGAGCTGCAGCAAGCAGTCGCTGGCGGCGCTGAGGGTTTTCCCTGCCTGTTCACTGCTCAGGGAAGAGGTTGAAGATGTTGAGGGCTTGATCTGGTGCCCTGTCCTTACCAGTAAGTGGGGCAGTTGGTCGTAACAGCCTCAGTTCCATTTACAACCCCACAAAGATGGAAACAATTTTTTAACCACTTGCCGACCGCTGCAAGTAAATATACTGCGGCGGTCAGCCCCTAACAGGCAAAGTGACGTATATAAACGTCACTAGCCTGGGAGGGTCTGGGGAGCGAGCACGCTCCCGCGCCGTCACGGAAACCCCCCGCGCACGACCGGCGGACCCGATGTCCGCTGGTCACTCGGCGATCGGCGGGGGAGAGGGAGAAAGGCAGGCAGCTTGTTTAAACAAGTTGCCTGTCAGTTCTCCCTGTGTAGAAACACTGATCATACGGTTCTACTATGTAGAACCGTTGATCAGTGTCCCTACACCTCAAGCCACAGCCAATCACAGTTAGAATCACGCCCCTAGGGACACACACAGCCCCTCCCTCTCAAATAAAGTTAACCCCTTCACTGCCAGTGTAATTTTACAGTAACAGTGCATATATATAGCACTGATTACTGTAGAAATGTCACTGGTAACCCCAAAAGTGTCAAAAATGTCAGTCAAGGGTCCGATCTGTCCGCCACAATGTCGCACTACCGCAAAAAAAATCGCAGATCGCCACCATTACGCGTTAAAAAAAACAAAAATTACAAAAATCTTTCCCTTTGTTAGTAAACGCAATAACTTCTGCGCAAACCAATCAAAATAAGCTTTTTGCGATTTTTTTTTTTTTACCAAACATATGTAGCATAAAACAAATTGGCCGAAAATGTTAAAAAATTTTGATTTTTTACTTTTTTTTTTGGGGGGGGAATTTCATAAAAAATGTGAAAAATATTGTTATTTTTGCAAAATGGACGCTCTTTTTTTGTTTATAGCGCGTGATCAAAAAATCGCACAGGTGATCAAATACCACCAAAAGAAAGCTCTGTGGGAAAAAGGGACGTCAAATTTGTTTAGGTACAGCGTCGCACGACCGCGCAATTGTCCGTTAAAGTCACGCAGTGCCGAATCGCAAAATACCCCCTGGTCTTTTAGCAGCCAAATCCTCCGGGGCTTAAGTGGTTAATTTTTTTTTTTTCCCATTAAAATTCATTTTTTCTTTCCCTGTAATGCCACACAGCCGAAAGCCCCTTTCACATGGGCTGTCTGATTAGGTCCACCTGTCAGTTTTTCAGGCGCACCTGATCAGACCCTCCAGTCTTCTCTATGTAGTGGTGGATGTGTGCTTACAACTGCAGTCATCCGATTCTTTCGGCCAAAAACACTTATGGTGCTCCTACTTTCCATCTGTCTGACAGATCGAATCAGATGGCATTGGATTGAAACGGACAGGAGTCCATTTACATCCGACTGCCCCATAGAGAGCGGGACTATCATTGTTCGCTCTGTATAGTGGCGCAGACAAGACCTGTCGTCCACCTGCTCAACGGGTATTAGCGGAGAAATCTCCACTGAGCACACGGATTCTGCTTAGCGAAGGTGCACGTGTGAAATGGGCTGATGGTGGCATGAGCTACTGGATCTCCTATCTCCTCCAACCTGCTGCACTGTCCTTCCCTGGTGAGCCACTGCCCATCACACCATCAAGCCAAGTACACACGGGCCCAATGCCGGGCAACATCAGCCGGTTCATTAAAAACTGGCCTCCGCTCGGCCCGTGTATGGCAGCCCGTCTGACAGGAGCTTACCATTTGGCATGCGCGAAAAGAAACTGGACCCTAACTTTTTTTTTCTCAGAAAATTAGAATATTACACAAGACCTGACCAATATATTTTTAATACAGAAATGTCTTACTCAAAAGTATGTCCATATACAGTATGGTATACGCTCAATAGTTGGTCAGGGCACCTTTTGCATGAATTACTGCCTGAATGTGGCATTGAGGCAATCAGCCTGTGCCACCGCTGAGATGTTATGGAAACCCAGGCAGCTTTGATAGTGGCCTTCAGCTCATCTGCTTTGTTGGGTCGTGTGTCTCTTGACAATACCCCACAGATCCTCTATGGGGTTTAGGTCAGGCCAGTTTGTAAAAAAGTACCAATACTTGGTTTGATGGTATCACGGTGATTGACCAGCAGTGTGGATAGGTGTCAAGTCCTGTTGGAAAATTCAATCAGAATCTCCATAAAGCTGGTCAGCAGAGGGAAGCATGAAGTGCTCCAGAATTTCCTGTTCGAGGGCTGTGCTGACTTTGGACTTGATAAAACAGTGGACCAACACCAGCAGATGACATGGCTCTCTAAATCATCACTAACTGTGGAAATTTCACATTGGACCTCATGTAACTTAGATTCTGTGTCCCTCCAGACTCTGGGACCTGGGATTTCCAAATAAAATGCAACATTTTCCAGAGTCCGTGATTATTTGGGGAGCCATGTCATCTGCTGGTGTTGGTCCACTGTGTTTTTTCAAGTCCAAAGCCAGCAAAGCACTCTACCTGGAAATTCTAGAGCACTTCATGCTTCCCTTTGCTTACCAGCTTTATGGAGATGCGGATTGTATTTGCCAGCAGGATTTGGCACCTGCCCACCCTGCCAAAAGTACCCAATACCTGGTTTAATGATGGTATTACTGTGCTTGATTGGACAGCAAATTTGCCTGATCTAAACCCCATAGAGAATCTATGGGGTATTGTCAAGAGGAAGAAGACACCAGACCCACTAATGGAGATGAGCTGAAAGCCCCTATCGAAGCAACCTGGGATTCCATAACACCTCAGCAGTGCCACAGGCTGATCTCCTTGCCACGCCCAATTGATGCAGAAATTCATGCAAAAGGAGCCCCGACCAAGTGTTGAATGCATACTATACTGTACATGGACATGCATTTCAGTAAGAAAACATTTCTGTAAAAACTCTTTAAGTCTTATGTAATCTAATTTTCTGAGATGCATATTTTTGGGGGTTTTCACTAGCTGTAATCATTAAATTAAGAGGGAGAAATGCTTGACATAGATCAATGTGTAATGCATCTATACTTAGAGGTTCACTTTTTGAATTGAATTACTGAAATTACCTTTTTGATCTATTTTTGAGATGCACCTGTGTATATTTTATAAATGGTCTTAGGCTGGCCATACACTATACTATTTTCTTCTATAGTTTTCCTTTTAGATTTACCAAAACCATATAATATGACAAACCTAAACACTTTCAATTCATATGCAATCAGGCCCTTGCGCTACATAGTTGAAGGTAAATCTAAAAGAAAATTGTATAATGTATGCCTTAGACCCTTTCTACCTGAGATCCTCATATTCCTGGCCTAGAGGAGGCCCCAGGGGAAGCATTAGGAGGTTGCAGAATATTTCCCCCAGACACATATACACCTGATGTTTCCCCTTTCTTGAACAAACAAAATGGTCAACTTTCAATTACGTCAATACAGAAAAGATTTTCAACCCTCCCTAAAAACATTGCCCAACTGTTCAGTGGAAATTTTTTTTTAAAAAAACGTGGTCTGTTCAAGCTCTTACAAGAGCTTAGTGATTATCCCAGGGAATATGAAGAGCATAGCAATCCCTTGTAGCAGCTTCCCCCAATGAGAGACAGGACTCTAGATTGATGAAAAGGAACTCTTGAACAAAAAAACAGACTTTTGTACAGTTTTTCCCCGACAAGGTTACTGCCCAGGTGGACCTTGTGGAGAACTGAACATGACATTCAAAATCCAATGAAAACAGTTTTACACTCCCATATAGTGTACACAATCCCTCCCCTCTGCCTTATTACAGTAGCATATGCAGATGAAAGTGTATACAGGAACTAAACTAATTATCTAGCCATCTGGACAGAACGATTTGAGGTCATTAACATTTAACAATGGGACAGACACAATCAACATTCAATTTCAATACACAAACAATAGGGAAGCCTGTCAATGAAAGTCTGTCTCTCACAGACAAGCACACAGAATACACATTATCTAGGAGGCAGACTTCATGGCAATGGTCTAGAACAGTCGAAATCTCTCAGTGTAAAGTAGGAATAAATCTTCATATTTCTATATGAAGATATTGTTGACAAATATTACTGTCCCATCTGAAGCAATTCAAACCATTAAGTATCTGTTCTTCACTGCCAGTGACGGTAAATTCTGTAAATAATCCACAGACACGACGTGGTTCTGCACTCCGTCCTTTATTTCACCTCCACACAAACTAAACAGGAAAAGGAAAATCCACCAAACTAGACAGGAAAGGGAAATACATCATAGAATAGGAGAGAATACTGAAAAAGATGCAGTAACCGAAATGACCACAAGATGGCAGTATATTAAACAACTATATCCCTTGTACATGAAGTTAACAATCTCACTCTCTTCTTAAGATAAAAAGAACGGGTGAGTTTGACATAAAACATTGTCACCCAAAAATGATTTTCAGAACACAGTAGCATTCAAGTAAGTGTGTGTATTTAAACAAACAAAAAAATACCAAGATATATGCTCAATGGACCAGATTTTACAGTTTCCATACACCCTCATACAGCGCTTTAAGAAGCATAAGAGAGGAAGCACCTTTTTTCGTCAAACAGTCAGCAAGTTGTGACTTGGCTGTTGACCAACGCACTTCTTTGATTTTATTAGCATGTATGAGCTCTTTGACACCGCTTATTTCTAATCTTAAGCCCCGTACACACGTACCGATGGTCGGCATACAAATGTTCGTCTTTTCTCCCCGGGATGTCGGTGTCTGTTGAAAAGTGCAAAGACAGCACAAGGACAGCACAAGAATTTTGTCTGCAGACTTCAGCTGACTGCAGAAGTGATGTCATGTAATGGTTAACTTTCCCTGTGTTTTTAATTTTCTGAGCATGCCCAGTCTTGCAAATCTGCGGTCTGTCGGCCGAATTCTGTACTGACAGGCGAACAATCGTCCGTTCTGGTGTCGGCATACAAAAATTTTCATGTTTGCAAGAAAGACTTTTGTCCGCGGATTGTGCGCAGACATCTGTCGGAGGCACCATACTAACACGCGTACAATCGGCAGATCCTTCGTCCACCGACGTTTGTATGCCGACGATCGGTACGTGTGTACGGGCCTTTAGTCTCTTCTCTGTGACCTGTTTTGTAGACTTAAGAGCGTCAAACAGGGAATGGTTATCAGTAACACAGATAAGAGGAAGAGCATTAAGATCAGCTTTACCAGTAGTGAGTTCAGAGTAGAGCATAGCCAAGAACATAGCATTGTCAATACCATCTGACATGGCAAGGGTTTCTCCTGCCAGTGTGCTTCTTACCACACGTCTAATTTTTTTAGATTGCCAAAACAGTGGGGAGAACTTTCCTGATTTTTCCATGAGAGCAATTAGAGCCCCACCCTGTGTACCTCCATCTGGAAGATTGCCCAGTGAAGCATCACTGAATACTACCAAACTCAAATCCTCACTGTTACCCAAGTATTGAAACTTAAGTGTTACCTTCTCTGATTTAAGTTTACGGATCACTTTGTTCACTTCATGTATGGACTGAACAGTAGCATTCTTAATGTTGGATGCTAGGCTACATGTGTCAAACATAACATCTGGTCTTGTTTGTTTAGCAACCCACAGAACCTGTCCTATTTTGGATCTGAGTTCTTTCTCATTCAGTGGGGCCTCTCTCTGTACAGCACGTGTTGCCTGCAAATGAATTGGTTGTAGGTTTTCAATATAACTGTGCTGATGCACCTGCACTACACCACCCACAGTAGCAATGTTCATCCCACATATGAAAAACTCTCACACTTTTCACGACCCACGTGAAATGCAGATTTAAGCACAGGGATGACATTAGTTACAAAATGCCCTGAACCTGCCCAAAAAAAAATCATCCACATGGCATGCCAGTACTCCTGTTACCTCAGACTGCTCATTCTGCCAATAAAACACTGCACGATCAATCCGTGACATTTTACCCCCACTGTTCAGCATGAGTTCTTTGACCTTGTTGTGTACCAGTAGAGGGAAGCATCTGCAAGTCCATACACACATTTCTTTAGTTTCCACAACACATTGTCCACGCTCGCTTCTGGTGGGGGACGAATGTAAATGTCTCTTGAGAGTTCCATTCCCTGCAAAAAAGCAGACTTAATATCCATAGAGTTCACTTGCCATTTGTTTTGACAAATAACAGCTAACAGCAGCCTGAGTGACTCTGATGCACATGTGGGAGAATCTTTCTGTAGTTCATGCATATTGGCCTCTTCAAAACCTCTCGCCACAAGACGGGCTTTGGGAACAACACCACTAGAAGTTTCCTTTAACGTACAGACCCATCTAGTAGAGATACATTTTTGACCTTTGTCTGTGACTACTTCGTAAACATTATTAATTTGCCAGTTTTCAATCTCTTGTTGTTTAGCAGCATCAAAAGAAATGTCTTTGGTGATAAGTACATCATCGGTGTTTTCACACCCAGTGAGAAGATCGTCAACTTGTGACATGTCTAAAGCTTCCTTTTGACCCTCGCTGCCATTTGGTTCTAGATACTGCACATTGTACCAGTTTCTATATTGCCCTCTTGCCCTCTTGCTTTCCCTGCTCTGCCTAAGACTCTGGCAGTGTGTTCAGCACCATCATCTCTGTTTGTAAATGTCACTGTCTGACCTTTTCTCATTTTTACACCCGTGGAACTCCCTGTATTAGTAGTATTAGTTTCTCACATCTTCTCTACCATCAGTGTCTGTGTTTTCAGGGATTTGCACTTCGCTATTGACACATTTCATCATCTGAATTCTCTGACCCATCAGTGTGGATTACATTTTCTTTTTCTTTACTATTTTCAGTGATATCAGGTAGTACAGGTGTATCCTTATCCTGTGCATTAACTTTATTCAGTCTGGACTGGTGTGCTCTAACAAGGATACCACCATGTCTGACAAACAATACAGAGCCATCTTGACGATAACTACAGCTGGACCTTTCCACTCTGTACTGTCTGCTCGTTTGTAGTACACTCTGTCTCCTGTCTCATACTTTTCATCTGTAGGCCTGAGCTGCTTTCGTAAAGCTCTTTTTATTCTTTCTGAGCATTCCACCTCTGTGAATGCTCTTCTGGAAGCATGCAATGCTGCTAGGTGCTGTCCTAATCTAGTACTCATAGAAGTGCCTTCTAGAGCAGGCAGTTCATTAACCAAAACGGAGGGAAGATTAGGATTGTGACCAAACACCAGCTGGTGTGAACTATAACCATGCACATTGATCATACTGTTTTTGGCCATTAGAGCCCAGTCTAGAGCAATCTGCCAGCCACACCCATTTTCCCTTTTCACCTTCAGGAGGATCTCAGTCAGTCATGTTGTGTCTCTCCAGCAGCCCGTTGCTCCAAGGACTGTATGCTGCTGTAGTCTTCATCTCGATGTTGAATTTTTCTGCCATCTCTCTTATCTCCTCATTGTTGAACTCACCACCGTTGTCAGTGTATATCTGTTTTGGGGCACCATGAACGCTTATCCACGAGTGAATGAAAGAGTTGACGATCTCAGATGCTTTCTTTGTTCTCACAATGTTTCCAGCGCTGAAGCGTGTGAAATGGTCGATGATGTGGAGGTACCATATGCCAGGTTCCAGCTCATGTAAGTCCATTGCCACCGTCTCATTATACTCTGAGGCTAAAGGCAAACCGACAGCAGGCCTGGGCTTGGTCCTGCTGTATCTTTGACATACCTCACAGTCACGGATGATCTCTTGCAGAATAACTGGACAGTCTTTGTCAGTATTTCCAGAGCTGAGGATAAGCCTTTGCAGCCGGTCTGCAGAGGCATGGCCAAACTGCTTGTGAAGCTTTAAAAGGACTTTACGCTTCTCTTTTGTAGACATCGCTGCTGTGATGACAAGGACTTCACTTACATTGGTGTCCACTTCAGTATTACCATCTCTAATGTCAACACAGTAGTGTCCCGAACTAGTGAGCTCAAGAGGCACTGGTTGCTTGAACATGACAACTTTGTCATTCTCCATGTCTAAGACAGTTCCCGCTCTCTTTAGAGCCATTTTGCTCAGCAATAAAGGAATATCAACAGGAACAACTTCCGTTTCAATGTGACATTTTGTTGGTCCGATCTTAGCGGGAAGCTTTACCTTTCTGTTGGAGTGTACCACCTGACCATCACCAAATCTGAAAGATCTGCAGCTTGAAGATTCTGTTTGCATCAGTTTGTTTATTTGGCTTTGGCTCAGGTCTTTCATGTAACTATCCAGCCACTTTTCACCACAGACAGTACGTGTGCATGCTGTGTCAATGATAGCTGATCCCAGTGATTCAGTTAGGAAAATCTGAGTCCGTCATAACTTTTGTAAACAGTGTAATGTTACATTCCTCAACATTTTCATCTTCTGCTAGCTTTACTTCATTTCTCCGATGAGGACAGTCTTTGGCCCAATGGTATGTGCTCTGACAAATTGCGCATTTTGATCGCTTACCATATTTGTCGAGTGGGTTAGTACCTTGCTGTGGTTGCCACTGTCTGCTCTGTGACTGGCTGTTGTTCCGTTTGAATTTACCCGGTGGCCTCTGCTCCGTGAAAAACGCTGCATCTTGAGTCTCACTGCCTCCGCTCACTCCACTGGTTTTTCCTCCGAAAATCCGTTTTAACGCTGACTTCATGGATGCAAATGTTAAATCCGTGCACGCTGTAAGTGCTAGTTGCCTACTCTTTTCTTCAAGACAAGCCGTGTCCAGTAGCTTAAATGCTAACACAGCATCAGGCAAGGTCATGGTGTACCTCTTCATGCGGTTGTATCTCTGCTCGAAGTCTATGATGTAGTCTGTCATGGACACCTCGCTGTCTTTAGAAATCGAGTCGAAATGAGAGTACGCTTCATAAGCGCGGTCTTTTTTCTTCTCTCAAAAATACAGAGTCCAGCTTGGCTATCAAAATTTCCATCCCATTGTCCTCGTTTAGATCGCTCGCAGGTATCTCCAAAGCGGTCTCTCTGGCTCGCCCCTCAAGCCCCAACACAACCGCGAGTGCCTGCTTCTTCTTGTCCAGATCCGTAACAAGTTTCCAAATACTAATTTCATTCTTCCAGCACTCGTATGGTCTGGCTTCGTCAAACTTAGGCGGTACTCTATAGTTGGCAACCATCCTCTGCTACCATGTAAATAATCCACAGACACGACGTGGTTCTGCACTCCGTCCTTTATTTCACCTCCACACAAACTAAACAGGGAAAGGAAAATCCACCAAACTAGACAGGAAAGGGAAATACATCATAGAATAGGAGGGAATACTGAAAAAGATGCAGTAACCGAAATGACCACAAGATGGCAGTATATTAAACTACTATATCCCTTGTACATGAAGTTAACAAATACAGTCGCAGGATTCTTTTCAAACCTGTTTGTGGCATGAAATCAAACCGTATTCCCGTATGGTATAGCCGTGTTCTATCCGGAGCCTAAAATCCCAGGCAAATCCCTTGGCATACATAGACCTCCGAATTGCCTATCTACATATTCCCATTTAGCCACCTCATCAGCGCTTTCTACGCTTTGCAGTAGACCATTGCTTCAGTGCGTTCCACTGCCATTTGGTCTAACCCCTAATATTCACAAAGGTCCTAGTACCTCTTCTTGCATTTCTGGGGACTCGGGGCATCCAGGTCAGATTATCTAGACAACTTTTACCTAAACTTATCTCCTATCCAGCTGTCTGCAAGTCTCCATTATCTCATCAGGGCAATTCAGGCTCTTCAGTGATGAATTAAAAATCTGCTCATCTCCCTTCTCTTCACCTGCAATATATGGGTCTGATCCTGGACAGAACTAACTTTTTCTTGGGGCCCTTGCTTGAGAAAGTTAAGGTTAAAAGCATCCCTCTTAAATTCTGCATGAGTTCTAGGTCTTGCAGTAGCCGCCGCCTTTTTGTTTTGTTTTTTTGGTCTTTTTTCACCCAATTTCATTAGAGACCTCTCCAACATATCTTGGCATAGAACAAAAATGCTACTTATCCTGACAATGCCTTTGTTCAACCAGACTTTCCTGGCTTGGTGGATCTTCAGCCCAGCCTGAACAATGGGGGAAGCCTTTCCTTTATCATTAGAAAGTAATAGCTACAGATGCCAGTCCACTTCAAGGAACAGTGCAAGCCAATTTCCCCATTAACATCCTGTAGATCAGAGCATGTATGGCTCTCCAACACTGTACTTTGTGCAAGGACACTCAATCGGTGTGCATGAGACTGCTGTGCCTTACATCATCCACCAATCACCCACCTAATGTATGGAAAAACTGTCCAGGGATCATTGTTTTCCACACCCCAGGAGTGGACAGCTCGAAGACATTACCTCAGCTATCTATCGCTGCCTGGACCAAAGGGAATGGCCGGGCCCCTCACCCTGAAACCTTCAGCTTGATATTCTAGATGGGACAATGTGGATGTCCTGGCCTCTGGGTTCAACAAGCTACCAGAAGGGTCTCATTCTTTCCTACCTTGCAGAAAGCCACTTCCAGAAACAAAAAAAACCTTACCAGGAAATACTCCTTTGGTTTTAACACAGGGACTTAATCCCCAGAGTTTACTCTGTGCCTCGCATTCTAGCCTTCCTATACTCAGGACTTCACTAGAACTTAGCCTTAAACACTTTGAAAGGACAGGTTTTGTCCTTGTCTGTTTTTAAAACCTGCCTCCGCTCTCCACTGTTACACTTTATTCAAAGTGTATCTCCGATCAAACCCCCTTTACAGCATGCAATGCTTCCCATGGACTTCAGTCTGGTTCGCTCTGCCCTTTAGAAGTGAAATCCCCCTTAGATCTCTCCTCTAAAATGGCTACCTTGTTTGCTATCCTGCCTTCCATATGTCTAGGAGTTGGTGACTTGTAAAAGTGCCACTTCTCATTTTTCACAAAGGCAAGTAGTCCTATGCTCAAGACCATAACTTTTTCCATGCTCTTAACTGCAGTCAGAGCCATCAGTACATCAAAGCAACAGCTTTATTTAGGAAGACTAACTGCCTAATTGCCCTACCCTCCAGGTCCTTGCAAAAGACATGATTCAAAGTTTATCACTAAATGTAACCGAACCAATTGAAAGTGCTTACACAAAGGACCAGGTGTCAGCCTTACAAAGTTCTACTAGATAGTCATACAATCTTCTAAGGGTAGTGTCAAGCCACAAAGTTTTTGCACACAAGGTTTTTGCAGTGGCACTTGGTTCTGTTGACACTTGTTGGGCCTGCTGTCAGTTTTTATCTACTTGTTACCCACCCTTCTTATTCATTACCTGGACATCCCAGAGTCTTAAGTCTCCAGCTTGTGTCCCTTACATTTTAAGAATGAAATGGAATTTAAGTCAAAATTCCTATCTTCTAGTACAAGAAACAGGCCACACTCCCTTTTTAGGTTCTTTACTCTGTATTGCTTGCTACATAAACTGACTCACTGAGTAGGATTAAAGGATCTCCCAGGGGGGGTGTTAACAGTAACGTGATGGTGTCCAGTCAACTGAAGGCACCAGTCTATAACCCAGGGTCTATGAATAATTTTGTCCTGTACTCAGAGAAAAAGGAATTTACAGTTCAGCCAAAATGCCTATCGTCCATCGACAGACACAGCCTCATCTCCATGAGCGGAGTGGGTTATGCTCCTCCCATCAGGAGTAGTCTAGGCAGGAAAATTTGTATGTACACGACCTAGGGGCTGTTCCTCCAGGCATAAACCCCCCCCCCCCCCCCCCCCCCACTGCCACAGCCCAGCACATCAGTTTGTTTCTGCCTAGAAAAGGAGTAGGACCTAGATTTCCTGCTGGGACTCTGGTCTGTTTTATTATTTCTTTTGTCTATTCGTCAAGCCTCCTTTTGAGAATATAAGGGAGATTTCTCTGCTCTTTGTCGCAGAAGGATGCCTTCCTAGTGGTTATCGCTTCTGCTCGCAGAGTCTGAGTTGGCGCTGTCCTGTCCGCCTTATTTGGTGGTCCACAGGGATAAAGTGGTCCTCCGACCTAATTTGTCTTTTCTGCCTAAGGTGGTGTCGGATTTTCATCTCAATGAGGACATCGTTTTGGCTTCCTTATGTCCTAAGCTTAAACATCCCAAGGAGATTGCCTTGCACTCTCTGGATGTGGTTCGGGGCAATAATGAGGGTTTATCTGACGGTTACTGAGTCCTTCAGGAAGTTTGACTTTGTCCTTGTCCCTTCCGGACGTTCATCGCAATGGTTTGGCTACGTTCGCTGCAACCATTTCAAGATGGGTCAGGCAGATGGTTGTTCAGGCTTGTTCAATCAAGGACAAAAATGTATTTTGGAACCACTAGACAGATCCAAAGAATGGCTGCAATAAGGGATGCTCACGCCCGCTTATTTCAAAAATGCAAAAACTTTATTGGATATAAGGCATAACACGATAAAATTACCCTTTGACAAAAGGGAATGATTAGGAGTACATATGATTGATATCAGCTGTGATGACATACAAAACATGTGACATAAAAACAACATAACAATGACTCACACATACATGGCCGGCCACACACACACTAGGAATAATGATACACTGTAGAAGTGGCTTCCAGCATATAGCTCATATGAGAGCTTTGTTAATGCTGTCAGAGCCACTTCCCATGCATCTGCATGCCACTGTGATGGAATGACAATTTCCAAGATGGTAAGTACCCAATACAACACTGCGATATTTATAGATGGATCAAAACATTTTGGTATTATTCCTTCAACCTCATATAACTTATCATGCGAAAATGTATACTTAGAGGAGTGTCTGCACCTGACAGAGATACTAGACCATTGCTGGACCTGGTCAATTGACCAATCAACTATGCAAATAGAGTGGAAAGGAGGGGATGGCTGAAGGTCAGTGAAGGCGTCCTCATATACTATTGGGATATCTTGGTGTATGTCCACACAAAAGGTATATGGAATGATGGCATGAAAGGGGGATATGGGGAGGATGAAAACTGGTCTGTCCTTGAAGGTGGACGATTGGATGGCCAGTCCTGTAATTGATGGAGTCGATGGCAACTTGTTTTACCAAAATTATGATGTTGGGCAATTTAGACCATCGTGGTTGTCCCGAGGCAGGGATGTATGCAAATTCAAAGTAAGTCTCTTAGTAGGTAGTTGGAGCGGGGGAGAGACGCTAAACACCACTAGGGTAGCGCAGGCTCGCACCGTATCTAGCAATGGTGAGTGATAGTGTCAGGCAGCTATCAAACTGTCTCAAAATAGTCTTCTACTGCACCCAGACTCCAACCAATTCAATATGTTTCACCGATGTTCATAGCCTTTTCTCAATCCCCATTTATAGCTAATGCTCACCATGCATTTGATTGTAAGTGGCTCGCTCCGAATAATACATCCGTCTGTCTTCCAATTCAGTAGCCTTCGGTGTAGCTCAGCTTCTTCGAGACGCTATAGATCAGCGGCGTCTCCCGCACATGGCGGTTCCTGTGCCAGAACGGCCGGGTTCGCTGATTGGCTGTTTTGCCGACTCTTCCAATAGGTGTGTGTGTGGCCGGCGTGTGACATCAACGCGTTTCGCGTGCGTGACGCACGATTCGTCACGCACATGAAACGCGTTGACGTCACACGCCGGCCACACACACACCTATTGGAAGAGTCGGCAAAACAGCCAATCAGCGAACCCGGCGGTTCTGGCACAGGAACCGCCATGTGCGGGAGACGCTGCTGATCTATAGCGTCTCGAAGAAGCTGAGCTACACCGAAGGCTACTGAATTGGGAGACAGACTGATGTATTATTCGGAGCGAGCCACTTACAATCAAATGCATGGTGGGCATTAGCTATAAATGGGGATTGAGAAAAGGCTATGAACATCGGTGAAACATATAGCTATTGGAGTCTGGGTGCAGTAGAAGGCTATTTTGAGACAGTTTGATAGCTGCCTGACACTTATCACTCACCATTGCTAGATACGGTGCGAGCCTGCGCTACCCTAGTGGTTTTTAGCGTCTCTCCCCCGCTCCAACTACCTACTAAGACTTACTTTGAATTTGCATACATCCCTGCCTCGGGACAACCACGATGGTCTAAATTGCCCAACATCATCATTTTGGTAAAACAAATTGCCATTGACTCCATCAATTACAGGACTGGCCATCCAATCGTCCACCTTCAAGGACAGACCAGTTTTCATCCTCCCCATATCCCCCTTTCATGCCATCATTCCATATACCTTTTGTGTGGACATATACCAAGATATCCCAATAGTATATGAGGACGCCTTGACTGACCTTCAGCCATCCCCACCTTTCCACTCTATTTACATAGCTGATTGGTCAATTGACCAGGTTCAGCAATGGTCTAGTACCTCTGTCAGGTGCAGACACTCCTAAGTATACATTTTCGCATGATAAGTTATATGAGGTTGAAGGAATAATACCAAAATGTTTTGATCCATCTATAAATATCACAGTGTTGTATTGGGTACTTACCATCTTGGAAATTGTCATTCCATCACAGTGGCATGCAGATGCACGGGAAGTGGCTCTGACAGCATTAACAAAGCTCTCATATGAGCTATATGCTGGAAGCCACTTCTACAGTGTATCATTATTCCTAGTGTGTGTGGCCAGCCATGTATGTGTGAGTCATTGTTATGTTGTTGTTTTTATGTCACATGTTTTGTATGTCATCCCAGCTGATATCATATGTACTCCTAATCATTCCCTTTTGTCAAAGGGTAATTTTATCGTGTTATGCCTTATATCCAATAAAGTTTTTGCATTTTTGAAATAAGCGGGCGTGAGCATCCCTTGTTGCAGCCATTCTTTGGATCTGTCTAGTGGTTCCAAAATACATTTTTGTCCAGTATCTGTTTTGAGTTGCGGTGGCTCCCCGCCTCGGTGGATGACCAATAGAGATATCCTAAGGGATCTTTGGATGGTTGATGACTGGACTGTGCACAGCAACTAGTCATTTTGGTCCCTAGCATTGAGCATTATTTTTTACATGTTCAATCAAGGGTTAGGTTCCTCCTTTCCCTGTGAAGGCGCACAATTTTACAAAGTGGATTTGTTGGCATCTTTGGATGCCTCTTTTGTCAAGGCTTTGCAGGCTTCCGTTTCATAAGAGAATGTTTTTTGTTGTTCTCTTAGCGGTCTTTTACCTTGGTGAGCTCCTGTTTGGTTGAGCTCTGTTGCCTGGTTGGCTAGGTTTAGCCTCTTGGATTTGACGTTCCTGTCTGGTTGCGTTTTCCCACCCTTCATGCCTATACTGCATTGGGACGTCCCACTCAGCTCATGGAGGTGAGGCTGCGTCTGTCGATTGAAGAATAGAGAAAATACGGTTTTTGTAAGATCTTAACGTAAAAAAGTTTTTCTCTGATTTCCATTGTGACAGACGCAGCAACCGCTCCTGTTGGTTCTTTTGTCTTCACTGCTTTTAAACTAAACTGATGTGCTGTGGCAGTGGGGGGTTATGCCTGGAGGGACAGCCCCTAGGGCGTGTACATAATTTTCCTGCCTAGACTCCTGATGGGAGGAGCATAACCCACTCAGCTCATGGAAATGAGGCTGCGTCTGTCGATGGACATCAGAGAGATTTTACGGAAAGAGCTTACAAAAATACCCCCCCCCCCCCCCAACAGCTCAGCTAAGCAAAAACTCCCAATACATTTAGCAACTGAAGGTTAGTTGATTAGAGTTTGGCTGAAAGTGATCCCAAGGAGGTAGGGTTGGAAATGGTTAAACTGTCAACCATTATGTCCTGCACCTTCACATTATAAATCCCTTTCAGCAAATCGCATACCTGTGAAAAGACTACGTACTTCTCTCTTCCTGCCTGTGCCCCTCAACACAATTCCATTGCAGAAAACTCGTCTGCTGGGAAACCTACACTGCAGTAATGAATACTGGCGCCTCCTGCCTTCTCTGCTCCATTGCAGAGAACTGGTCCCCCTGAAGTCATGTGTGAAATCTACATTTCCATAAGCATTGATCTGTGGTTTCCCAACAGCTCAAACTGGTTCTTCCTGCTGACTTCATGCTTTTTTTTTTTTTTTTCCTGCATTGACCATAGAAATTCACTCCCGGAAGGGTCATTATCCAAGCAGATTTAGGGTAACTCGTTTTCTGAAGTAGATCTGCCTTGGGTTGTGGGGGGGGGGGGGGGGAGATTTCTTTCCTGTCATGTTTTTTTCTTTTGACTGGCACAGTGTGCACTAGTTGGATCAAATAAAATTTGGCAGAAATTAAGTTAGGGTCTGGATGAGAAGGTTAACGTTCCTTTAGCCCTGTGATGATTAAGTATCGCGCTTAGAGGAAAAATGGACATGCAGTCAGAATCTGAGTCTGTCCTTTACTTTTTTTCCCTCGTTTCCCCAGTCTTCATCTTTTTTTTTCTCTTGCTCTATCTTGCTCCCATCCCCCCACCCCCCCCTTTGTTCCCCTTTTTTGCTTCCCTTTTGCTTGCCATGCTCAGAATGACTGTAGTGTTCCCTCCAATGATTGCAAGATTATGAGATCTGAGGGCTTTATACTCCGAATATTGGTGTTTCCCTTATTGCATGTTATGGGTGCCTGGTAGCGAAAGTTCTTTTGGGATGGGTAATTTTGTATAAGATGACAATATGATGATTTTTTTTTTCCCTTACTGTATTTTGCTTAGTAATCCTATTGAGAAAAAGGCTACAGAAATTTCTTGTCATAAAGATGTTGCCAGCCAGACATCGGCAGTATTACCAGTGTGCAATGCTACTTCTGTAAAACCACCCAAATCTACCACCGCTGCACCTATAGCAAGTGTGTCTCCTGCTCCGAGCACGCAGGTAAGAACTTTTTTTGTCAACCCCCCCCTTGTGTGTAAATGTCAACATCCATTACTTTGAGAATCCATGTATTTATCCATGTACTTCGGGTGGGAGGAAGTCTGCCCAGAGCTGAGCCCACCCGGTCCATGGTATGAGTAAATGCGACACCCCCCCCCCGCCCCTTGGGGGATGTGGGTCCCCTCCTGGGGATAATGAGACCTGTGCCTCCTAAAAGATCCCCCTGGCCTGCCCGATACCCAGCCTGTGTGCCTAGCTCCCTCTTTTTCCATTCCTGTGTGGGGCTATGTGACTGGAGCACCCGGCGCCCTGAGGGGGGTAGCATGATACCTTGTCTTGTTGTGTCCTATTTTGGATCCTCTAGGCCTTCATGGTGTCTGTCCCTGGCCGCATGGCAAGCTCTGGGCGCTGCCATCTTAAGTGGGGGCAATGTCCTGAATTAAACCATTGACTTGTAAGTATGTAACAGCCAATTTCCCTGCGCTTCTAATTGCAATGTATTGGGAACCATGTTTTATAGTCCTCTGTACTGCATTGTGCAGCGTAACCTTTTAAATCACTTCTGCTTACTGCTGCTGGTCGAGGTTATTTCCTGTCTCTTCTCCATGCTGCTGAGGACGATCAGGAATTTTTTTTCTTTGAAGGTGGTACAATACTGGGGTCTTTGCGTGCATATCCCTGCACACTCTGCTGTTAGTGTAGTTTAAAGGAGGACTCTGCAGACCGCTGCGATCGGCGCTTCTTAAAGCGACAGTACTCCAATTTTTAAAAACTTTAAATATGGAGTCTTAGACCCACTCTGTGCGACTCCCAGGCTTTCCGGATCAGTCGCTGGCCACAATTTCAGCAGCTCTGGTAAGCCTGGCAACAAAAGTTGATTTTTGTCATGAAAAAGGTAATAGCCGGAAACAGCCCCTGCCTTCTCCTCTACTGGTGTCCTCTGTTTCAGAGGCTGATGTGGTTTGCCCCGGATGCCGCCCCCCACTTGAAGGGTTACTGTCATCACAGCCGGATGGTGAAGAGGACCTGTCTTCAGCTGCAGCACGGGAACTCTTTGGAAGCCTTGATTATTTCAGTGCAGGAAAATTTAAAATTGGCAAGAGCCCACGCCGGCAGGGACACAGGTGGCTTTTGGTTCCCGCAAGACTCAAAAATCTGGCAAGGTTTTTCCCCTGTCCCGATACCTTTCATGATATTGTGAATGAGCGATGGTGTGTTAAGCACGTGTTAGTGGTGCCAAAACGCTTTAAACACCGGTATCCTTTTGCTGATACGGTCCAACCTAAAGTGGCCCACCCTGTTTCCTGATTGAATAAATCTACTATTGTGCCTGTGGAAGATTCCCCGGTTTTTACGGATCCGGTTAACATGCGGGTGGAATCCCTTTCCCGCCATTTTCACGTGTTGGTGGGTTCCATTTTAAAACCGGTTTGTCTGTTTTGGTTTCACAGACGGTTACGGAATGGATTAGGGCCCTGAAGGGGTCTTTGTGCCTCCGAAACAGCTGGAACTTTTGGACCAGGTGGCCCAGGCCCTGGTGTTCCTGTGTAATGCCTCCCTGGATGCGGCTCCCCTGGTGGCCAGTGTTTGGGCTGTGGGGAAGAGCTGGTCGCTGACCAAGCTTCAAAGAAAGCCCTGACGGATCTCCCTTTTCAGACTCTTTGGATTAGTTGATTAAAGGTTTGACGGGCGGAAAGAGTACTCTTATCAATCCTCCAAAGGTAAAACACCCCGTACTAAGTGGAGTCCTTCCTTTACTGCTCAGACGTTTTTTTTTTTTTTTTGTGCCTCCGGGGTGCAAGAAAAGGGTAAGCCTTTCAGAGCTTCTGGAGGGGCTAAAAAGCATTGGAGCAAGCCCAAAACCATTCTAGTGCTGCAGACAAGTCCTCTTTCAGCATGAAGGGGCACTCTCACCCGTCTCTGGGTTGGGGGGACATCTGCGCTGCTTTCGGTAACCCTGGGATTCCTTCATTCAGGACAATTGGGTTGCGAGCTGGTTTGTTCCGGGTACAAGATAGAATTTTGGTCCCGCCCGGGGGGACAGGTTTTTTTCAGTCAAATCTTCACCTGTCTGCGGAGCGTTTGAAGGATCTTTGGGCAGCTGTGCATGATCTCCTGGCTCTAGGAGTGATTGTTCCGGTTCTGCCACAGGAACGCTCTCCGGGTTTCTATTCAACCCTGTTCACAATACCCAGAAAGGAGGGCAAGGTGCGTCCCATCCTGGATCTCAAGGCTCTGAACCGCTTTGTGCGGGTGCAGGAGTTTTGAATGGAGTCCATTTGGTCAGTGGTGGCATCCTTGAACCAAGGGGGTTTTATGGCATTCCTAGATATCAAGGATGCGTATCTCCACACCCCATCTTCGAGGGATATCAACGATTCCTCCGCTTTGTGGTGGCAGAGGAGCATTCTCAATTTGTGGCGTTATCTTTTGGTCTCACCGCCGCTCCTAGAGTTTTTACCAAGGTGCTGGCCTTGTTACGTCAGCGAGGGATATTATTATTCAGAATTTCTATAGCGCCAGCAGTTGACGCAGCGCTTTACAATGTTAGAGGGAGACAATACAGTTACAATACAATAAAATACAAGAGGATTAAGAGGGCCTTGCTCAGAAGAGCTTACAATCTAATGGGTGGGGCTGGTGTTACAAGAGATTATAACAGTAGGGAATGAGATGATGGAAGATTAGTTGGCGGTGTGATAGGCTTCCCTGAAGAGATGAGTTTTCAGGGATCGCCTGAAAGCAGCTAGAGTAGGAGATAGCTGTACAGGTTGAGGTAGAGCATTCCAGAGGATGGGAGAGGCCCTGGAGAAATCCTGGAGACGAGCATGGGAGGAGACGACAAGGGAGCTTGAGAGTAGGTCGTCTTGAGCGGAGAGGACGGTTTGGGTGATATTTGGAGACAAGATTGGTGATGTAGCTCGGGGCAGAGTTGTGAATGGCTTTGTATGTTATGGTTAGTATTTTCAATTTTAATTTACTGGGATCTCGGGAGCCAGTGTAGGGATTGGCAGAGAAGGGAGGCAGACACTGAGCGGTTGGTAAGGTGGATAAGCCTGGCAGCAGCATTCATGATAGACTGAAGAGGGGATAGCCTATGAAGTGGTAGGCCTATGAGAAGGGAGTTGCAGTAGTCGAGGCAAGAAATAACAAGGGCGTGAATGAGTAGCTTGGTGGTTTCAGTTGTTAAAAAGGGGCGAATTTTAGAGATGTTGCGGAGGTAAAGTCTACAAGTTTTTGACAATGATTGGATTTGGGGCTGAAAGGACAGGTTAGAGTCTAGGATTACACCTAGTACCCTGGCATGAGGGGAGGGATTGATGGTTGCATAACTAGTTTTGATGGAAGTCATGGAGGGGGGCACGGGCGGGGGGGGGGCGGGGAGAATTACCAGCTCAGTTTAGATAGATTTAGTTTGAGGAAGTGGTACGACATCAATGTTGATATGTCAGTAAGTAAGTTAGCAATGCGAGAGGAGACTGAAGGAGTGAGGTGAGAAGTAGACAGATAGATTTGAGTGTCATTGGCGTATAGATGGTATTGGAAACCGTGGGCGGTTATCAAGTGACCGAGGGAGGCGGTGTAGATAGAAGAGGAGGGGTCCAAGAACAGAGCCTTGGGGAACCCCCACAGAAAGGGGCAATGGGGAGGAGGTAGAGTTGTGGGTAACACTGAAGGAGCGCTGCGATAGGTAGGAGGAGAACCAAGATAAAGCAGAATCTTGGAGGCCAAGGGAACAGTTTATTAAGAAGGAGCGGGTGGTCAACAGTGTCAAAGGCCGCAGAGAGGTCAAGTAATAAGAGTATGGAGTAGTGGCCATTGGTTTTGGCAGTAGATCATTGGTGAGTTTTAGTAAGGCAGTTTCTGTGGGGTGCTGTGAGCAAAAGTCAGTCTAAGGGATCAAGAAGGTTTTTTTCTGAAGTAGGAGCTGAGACGGTTGTAGACTAAGCGTTCTAGAAGTTTAGAAGTGAATGGGAGCAGTGAGATGGGTCTTAAGTTGTTCAGGTTGGTAGGGTCCAGTGAGGGCTTTTTAAGTATGGGAGTGATCTGCACATGTTTTAGAGGGGAGGGGAAGGTGCCACTAGAGAGGGAGAGATTGAAGATGTGAGTAAGAGGGTGTCTGTAGTAGTTGTGAGGGAACAGGTGGTTAGGCGGGCATCTGAGAAAATGTTTTTAACCTCTTCAGTAGTAGCCAGTTCAAAGGAGGAGAGTGTTGACTGTACTGTTAAGCAAGGTATGTAGAGTGGGGAAGATGTGCGCACAGTGGGGGCGTCCTCACGTATTGCATCAACCTTGTCTTTGAAGTGATTGAGTTAGTGAGTAGAGGGGGTGGGGGATGAAGCAGAGAGTTAAAAGTTGAGAAGAGCCGACGTGGACTGGATGACAGGGTAGTAATAAGAGAGACAAAGTAGGCTTGTTTGGCCGCATAGAGGCATGAATTGTATGTTTGGAGGGAAGATTTATATAGGGTGAAGTCCTGCAGGCATTTGGTTTTACGCCACCGTCCAAGAACACGGCAGTGTCTCTTGAGATTACTACTCTTGTCAGTTTGCCAGGTTTGCAATGGTCAGGGCTTGATTCTGCGTGTAGTTAGAGGAGCAAGTGCATCAAGTGATGAGAGTGAGCTGTTGTAAACAGAGGTGGTCAGGACAGGGGAGAGATTGTCATGTAGGTGGTCAGTAGCAGAATAGAGGAGAGAGGTGTTAAAGTGACCAAGGTTCCTAAAAGTAATTGTTTGCGGCTTTGGGGGATGGGTGATTTGAGGCAAGGATACAGTGAAACTGATGAGGTTGTGATCAGAGAGAGGAAAGGGGGTGTTGGTGAGGTTGTCGGCAGAGCAGAGATGGGAGAATATAAGGTCAAGGGTATTACCATTGGAGTGAGTGGAAGTGTGTGTCCATTGGGTTAGGTCAAAAAGAGGAGGTTAAGTTGAGAAGTTGAGTTGTAGCTGGGCTGTTAACATTGAAAGGGATGTTGAAGTCACCAAGAATGATAGTGGGTATTTCAGAGAGAAAGTAGGGTAGCCAGGCAGCAAAGTCATCAAAAAAGCGTGATGCTGGTCCAGGGGGCCGATAAATTGCTGCAATCCTTAAAGAAATGGGAGAAAACAAGACGAATACAGTGCATCTCAAAAGAAGCGTGACAGAGAGGGAGGTTTTGGAAGGACTTTGTAGGTGCTTTGCGGGGATAAAAGGAATCCAACTCCACCTCTTTTCTGTCCGCTGGGTCTGGGGGGGTGAATCCAGTGGAGGCCACCATAGGAGAGGGCAGCAGGAGAAGCAGTCCAAAATTTTGAAGCCAGGTTTCAGTTATGGCGAGGATGTTAAAGCTATGAGAGATAGGTCATGCACAGATGTGAGCTTGTTACAGATGGAGCGAGCATTCCAAAGGGCTGTTTATAGGAAGCAGGGGGACAGAAATTAAACTGAGTAGATTGCGGCTGTTGTCAGAGGAGGAGGGGTGTGGAATATGTGGTTTGCAGTAAGAAAATGGAGGGCCAGGATTTGGGTAAATGTCCCCTGAGGCTAGGAGGAGGAGGGTGAGAAAGGCAAGATGGGAGTGGGATGTGTATGAGCGCACATGTCTAATTGCCCTGGTGTTTAGGTTAGCATGTGGGCTCAGCAACTGAAGGAGGTGATAGGTACAGTGGTAGGGAGAGGGTAGGAGTGAGGGTGCTATGTGTATGCTGTGGGGTGGAGAAGAGGGGTAGTGTAAGGCTATTTTGAAGATAGAAGACACCGATGTGAGAGAGTAGAAGGAGCATGTTTATGGATAGAAAGTGGGAATCTGACTTCAAATAGATTACATTAAATGTCGAGTGCTGGTTTGCTTGCCGTCTTTCCAAAGAGTTCTTGTTATATCTTCATGCAGCTTTAGTTATGCTGCTGTAGTTAAACTGCGGTGGTGAAACTGTGCAACACTTGTGACTGAGACACTCCAGAATGAGACATGGTGTCTGCGCCTTGCCCCTGTCTGCGCCTCCCCATAGAATGCTTTAAATTTATAGGGAGCTTTTGTGGGCAAGCATTTGTCAATTGATCAATATAGGATCTGATTTGGAACACAGGAATATGGGAGGAGAGATGGACAAAACCAGACCACAGACAAAGGCAAGGGTCATAAAAGGTAATGGAAGTCTCTTGATCACTCAAGCTAAATGGGGTTGAATCAGTCACCAGTTGTTGCTCATTTGTTAAAGAACTAGCATTAAATATAAAAGTTCAGAGATGGCGAAAGACATTTACCAAAAAATAAAGAGAGCAGTGTCCTAGGCAGAGCAGGGTGTACACATGGATAGCGAAAGACATTTACCTGTAATAAAGCAGAGAAGACATGATCAGAGTTCATAACTGGTGGTGAAACTGTGCAACACTCGTGACTGAGACACTCAAGAATGAGACATGGTGTCTGCGCCTGGATATCTGGACGATCTCCTGTTGCAAGCAGTCTCTTATTCGGATCTGTTGGGCAACATCTCCATTACGGTTAAGACCCTTCAGGACTTCGGGTGGATGGTCAATTTCCAGAAATCTGCTCTGATGCCATCCGTATGGGTCACTTGCCTGTGGCTGACTCTCGACTGCTCTGGCAAGGATCTTTCTTCCCTTAGACAAGCTTCAGTAACTGCAAAGGGCGACCAGGTTGCTAATGGAAAAAATCAGACTTGCATGAAGGCTCTGGACCTGATGGTGTCGACTTTCAAAGCAGTCCTGTTTGCGCAGTTTCACTCAAGACCTTTGCAGAAGGAGATTCTGGCGAAGTGGATCAGGGATCCTAGGTCATTGGACCAGAAGATTTGTTTGAGCCATCTCACGAAGTCTGCTCTATTCTGGTGGATCCAGTCATCTGTTCTGTGTCAGGGCAAGTCTTTCCTGCTGTTCTGGACAGTGGTGATCACTGATGCCAGCCTATCAGGCTGGGGTGGAGTGCTATGGAAACTTTTTGCCCAGGGGACCTGGGCCACAGAGGAGTCTTCCTTGCCGATCAATATTCTGGAGCCAAGAGCGATCAAGCTATGCCTGCTCCATTGGATGATCGACTTCACTGCTCTTCGGTTCAGATACAGTCAGACAATGCTACGGCTGTGGCTTGCATCAATCAAGGGGGCACCAAGCGTGCCTTGGCGGCCAAGGTGGTGGCCGAGATTCTGGTTTGGGGGGGATGACTGTTCCAGCTCTTTCCGCAGTCCACGTTCCGGTTGTGGAGAATTGCCAAGCGGATTATCTGATCGTCAGGTGTTGGATCAAGGGAATGCTCCCTTCA
This sequence comes from Pelophylax lessonae, assembly GCF_965119305.1. Lineage (NCBI taxonomy): Eukaryota > Metazoa > Chordata > Amphibia > Anura > Ranidae > Pelophylax > Pelophylax lessonae. The sequence goes on along the minus strand of NC_138769.1, from coordinate 587,797,661 downwards.
TCCGGAAGCGTTTCACCTGTGTGCCCGGTGGGGGACTCCGGAGGTGGTTCTGTTTAGGTCTCGTCGCAACAGCAAAGTTCAGCGGTTTGTGGCCAGGTCTCGGGATCCTCTGGCCTACGCCACAGCTCTGGTGGCTCTTTGGAACCGATCTCGCATGATTTATGACTTCCCTCCGCTCGTACTCCTGCCGAGGTTTCTTTGCCGGGTGGCGGTGCAAGGCATTCTGGTCGTTCTGGTGGCACCAGACTGGCCTCCGCGGTCTTGGTACGCAGAACTTGTAAAACTGGTCGCGGATCCTCTTTGGCGACTTCCTCTATGGGAAGATCTGCTGTCTCATGGACCGATCTTCCATCCTGCTTTACAGTCGCTGGCTTTAATGGCCTGGCTGTTGAAAGCAAGGTGTTGAGGAATAGAGGTCTTTCCGACTCAGTGATTCCTACCCTTTTGAAGGCCAGGATATCGACATCCTAGGAAGATATATAATCGTATGTGGAAATCGTACATTTCATGGTGTGAATCGCTGCAGCTGGTTTTCTATAGCTAGGGTTTTGGTCTTTTTACAAAAAGGGGTTGAGCAGCACTTGGCCTTGGGCACGATCAAGGGCCTTGGCCATTTACATCCAAAAGTCCATTGGGTAACAATAGTTTGATTCACACTTTTATTCAAGGGGTGCGTCATCTGGCTCCTCCGTTTACCTCCGTGGGACCTCAATCTGGTGTCTGTTCAAAAGCCTCCTTTTGAGAACATTAGGGAGATTTCTCTGCTTTCCTTGTCGCAAAAGGTTACCTTTTTGGTGGCTATTACTTCTGCTCGCGGAGTATATGAGTTGGCGGCGCTGTCCTGTCTGCCTTATTTCGTGGTCCACAGAAATAAAGTGGTCCTCCAACCTAATTTTTTCTCTCTAAAGTGGTGTCAGATTTTCACCTTAATGAAGACTTTGTGTTGCCTTTATGACCTAAGCATCCCAAGGAAATTGCCTTGCATTCCCTGGATGTGGTCCAGGCGATGAGTTTCTGACAATTACGGAGTCCTTTAGAAATCTGACTTTGTTTTCACGGAAGGCCCTTGCAAATTTTTAGCTGCGTCTGCTGCGACCATTTCAAGATGGATCAGGCAGACAGTTGTTCAGGCTTATTCCATCAAGGGTCAGGTTCCGCCTTTCCATGTGATGCAGCATTCCACTAGAGCGCTGAGTGCCTCTTGGGCTTTTCAACATCAGGTCTCTGTTTTACAAGTTTGTAAGACGGCGACTTGGTTGTCTGTGCATACTTTTACTAAAATCTACAAGGTAGATTTATTGGCATCTTCAGGCCGCAAGGTTTTGCAGGCTGCTGTTTTATAAGAGAATGTTTTTTTGTTTCTCTTATGGGTCATTTACCTGGGTGAGCTCCTATTTGGTTGAGCTTCACATTACCCAGTTGGCTAAGTTTAGCCTTTGGAGTTTACTTTCTGGTTGCGTTCTTCCCGCCCCTCCCAACACAAAAGTTGTACCATAGTGCAAGGAAGGCTTATTTTGCCTGGTGTGAGGCTCCGAAATGTAACCCTAGATAATGTTGTGGGGTGCATTCTGCCTAACTCCACACCAATCTTTTCTAGAAACCATCCTCTTAATTCTTAAGGCCTTTTGTGCAAGGTGTTTGCCTTCATAGTCCACCTTGCTCTATGGGACCTTACTTACCTGGTGTTGATAGTTTTACAAAATTTCCCTTCTGAGCCTATTTGAGATGTTCCTTTATCGCTTCTTAACCACTTAGACCCCAGAAGATTTTACCCCCTTCCTGACCAGGCCCTATTTTGCGATTCGGCACTGCGTGACTTTAACGGACAATTGCGTGCGTGGTCGTGCGACGCTGTATCTAAACAAATTTGCTATCCTTTTTTTCCCACAGAGCTCTTTTGGTGGTATTTGATCACCTGTGCGATCATGCGCTATAAACCAAAGAGCGACAATTTTGCAAAAACAATATTTTTCACTTTTTTTTATATGAAATGCCCAAAAAAAAATGTAAAAATCAAAATTTTTTAAAATTTTTGGCCAATTTGTTTTCTGCTACATATGTTTGGTAAACAAAAATCGCAATAAGCGTATTTTGATTGGTTTGCGCAAAAGTTATCGAGTTTACTATCTTGTCTTTTTTTTTTTTTTTGCTGGACTGCGACATTGCGGCGGACAGATCGGACCCTTGACTGACTGACATTTTTGACACTTTTGGGGGTACCGTGACATTACTACAGTAATCAGTACTATACATATGCACTGTTACTGTAAAAATGACACTGGCAGGGAAAGGGGTTAACTTGGAGAAGGAGGGGTTATGTGTGTCCCTAGGGGCGTGCGTTTAACTGTTATGGGATGTGGCTTGTTGTGTAACTAGAGATATACGATCCTGCATAGCAGGACCGTATGATCTCTGCACTTAAACAGGGGAGAATGACAGGCGGCTTTGTTTACATTAGCCGCCTGCCTTTCTCCCTCTGTAACGGACGATCGCGAGTGACCGGCTGACATCGGGTCCGCCGGGCACACACACGGGGGTGTCTGTGAACAAGCGGGGGCGGGAGCGCACGCCCGCCCCCTATTGGCTCGCAGGCGAGTGACGTACCCATACGTCACTTTGCCTCTACGGGGCTTACCGCCACAGTATATGTACTTGCAGCGGTCGGCAAGCGGTTAAGCAAAACGTTCCTTTTGGTCTCCATTACGTCTAGTGTCTTAAAGCTAGCTGCACTCTTGCAAGGACCCTTCCTTGGCGCTTCACTGAGATAAGGTCATCCTTTTTGCCCACATTGCTTTCCTCTTTCGGTCTGAACCTGGGCAAACCTCAGTCCTAACCCTAGGCCAGTACCTACCATCTTAAGAGCCTTATAGGCCCCCTTGCAATGCAGCGCACTGGGGCCCTGCCTACACAATCACCCACGAGAATAAAAATGCAAATTATCGATAAGGCTATATTTATTGGTAGATCTACAGCACGTGCCGCCCGAGGCACTCCTGCCCCCAGTCGGCAGCGGGGAAGCCGTTTCGCGGGTAAGGCAGTTCCGATTGCCGCCTGACACTCGCGATCGTTCCCCGCTGAGAGAGATGACGGTCGGCTGTTTTTAGCACAGCTGACTTTTTCCCTAAAATGATCAGAGGCCATGTGATCCTTCTATATAGGATCACATGTCTCTATGGTCATTTCAGAAGCCCCGCCCCCATACAGTTAGAATTGCTCTCCTAGGCTCACATTTAACCCCTTGATCACCCACTGGGTTAACCCCTTCCCTGCCAGTGTCATTACAGTAACAGTGCATATTTTTAGCACTGATTACTGTAGTAATGTCACTAGTACCCCCAAAAGTGTCAAACGTCAGGGGTCCGATCTGTACGCCGCAATGTTGCAGTCCCACAAAAAAACGCAGATCGCCGCCATTATTAGTAATAAAAATTGCAAATCTTTCCTGTAGTTAGACGCGATAACTTTACCGCAAACAAATCAACATACGCTTAATGCGATTTTTGGTTAAAAAAAAAATGTAGCAGAAAACAAATTGGCCTAAAATGTTAAATTTAGATTTTTTTGAGAATGTCATATAGCAGAATATGAAAAAAAAAAAAAAATATATATATATATATATATATATATATATATATATAATTTATATTGTGGGGGGGGGGGGGCGACGTCCATTATATTTAGGTACCAGGGTCACACGACCGCGCAATTGTCATTGTGCATTAAAATAATGCAGTGCCTAAACGCAAAAAATTGCCCGGTCATTAAGGGGGGAAAACCTTCCGGTCCAGAAGTTGTTAGTGAATAACCAATGTCATGCGTTTTCTTTAAGGCATAAGCATTGTTCTCTGTTATAAACCCCACCAATCAGAATTAAAGCTCCCGCACACAGTCACCTACATGGTCGTATGTGGTTTTATAGTGTAGATTGACTTGTATAGGTTGATATTTGCAGCACCTGTGGACTCCCTGGCTGGGATAGTCACCAGAATTTGCACTATATGGTCAGATTTAGGATCATGCACAAAAGCCTTAATCCTGATTGGTTGGTGGGGGTCATCACAAAGCCATTGGCTTCTTTAGCCGATTGGATGCAGCACCTGTTAGCTCCCTGGTGGAAAGATGTAAGGAAAATACAGGGGTTTTCACAAAGCCATTGGCTTTTATAGACACTAGGCAGCACCTGTGGACTCCCTGGCTGGGATAGTAACCAGAATTTGCACTATACAGTATGGCCAGATACAAAAGCCTTAATTCTGATTGGTTGGTGGGTATCATCACAAAGCCATTGGCTGTTGTAGGCGACTGTACGAGAAGGGGAAAGACAGACCACTAGCAGCAGTCTCGTTACCTTCCACAGCGGCCGCACCCAACATGAAGGGAGGAGGTGGGTGGAGCCATTCTAGGCGCGGAGGAGGAAGATCCTCCGCTGTGCATGCTGGGTCCTCTCCTCCAGACATCACTGGTTGCTAGATGCTGGCTGGCCATCTGAGCAACCAGTGTAGCGCAGAGCCAGAAACTGCAGCAGCCGGCGCCCGCGGAGGAACAAACTGGTCTTGAGATAGACCGCTAGATAACTTGAACTGGGGGCGGACAGATCGGGGTAAATTGCCACCCTGCGTGGGGCCCCCAAGCAACTGCCGGGCATGACCATTTGGAAAGACGGCCCTGCCCTAGGCACCCTAAGGAGAGGTTGCTTCACTGTTGTACAGGTTTATCTAAATTCTACAGCTTTGATAGGGAAGTCGGTTTATGCAGTGGTAAAGCTGCTTCTTGGTCCACTATTTCCTAGGGGTTGTCAACCCATTTCTTCAGTTTACGGCTTGAGGGACAAGGTGTATTTACTCCAAAGGAAAAGTATTTTATAGATGAGCAAAAAAAAAATCTTAAAGCGGTTGTAAAACCCTATAAAAAAAAAATAAAAAAAAAAACCTGCAAGACAAAGGCATAATGAGCTAGTATGCATCGCATTCTAGCCCATTATGTGTAACTTACCTTAAAACGAAGCCCCGGCACGGACCCCCGGACATCGCTGTGGGCGCTGCCATGATCCCTCACCGTCTCTTCCAGGTTCGGCGGCTTCGGCGCGCTGATTGGCCGGAAGAGACGGCTCCGACGCGATGATTGGCCGGAGCCGCGATGACGTCACTCCCGCGCATGCGCGCGGGAGTGACTTTTCCGGCAAGCTCCGGCAAACATAATTGAAGGTCCCCCCGGACCTTCAGAGCGCATGCGTCGCTCGCGCGAGCGGCTGCATGCACTGTAAATATCTCCAAAACCGTGCCGGTTTAGGAGATATTATTTGTACCTACAGGTAAGCCTTATTATAGTCTTACCTGTAGGTAAAAGTGTCCAAAAGCGGGATACTACCTCTTTAATTTCTAGTTTTCCTACTCTCTGCACTGATTCCAATAACCCACCTGCTGGACTCGACAGTTGTCAGGCTAGCGTTTAATAGGTTCTGCATTTTCCAGGCAAATCTGTGTTAACTGCAACATGCTTTTTATTAGAACCGTTGGGCACCATTAATATCCTTATTAGTGCAGACCTTTTTTCCTGCATTTCCCAAACCCAAGCCGCAGCAAGCGCTTAAGTGTAAACCTAGTGTAATCGTTTCAGGTCCCAGAACAGGCCATACAGCGACAATTTTAGGTTAAAAGAAATGAGATTTAATCTTGCATTTCAAAAGGTTATTACTGTTAAAAATTTGCAACTCCCTCCACAGGAAGTGGTACTAGTCGAGTGTCGACCAATGTAAAAAAAAGTTTTAGCTACCCCAGGAAGAAGAATACGCAAGACTGTGGGAATTGTTCTAAAATACAAATTACATACGCAGGACCTGTCTGTCAATCATAAACTATAGCATTTGGAGAGCTCTGGTTAGAATGCTGGGATACAGAACAGGCCAGCATTCTTTGGAGCCACATTAGATGCTCTTTGAGTACTCATCTGCCACAGAAGAAGCCTTGGCTTCATGTAGGGGAAGACTCATCCCTCTGAGAAAAATCATTCCTTTCTTTACTCCCAAGAGCCAAACCAGCTACCTAGTTCAACTGCAAACCTAAAAGCGTTATTAAATCCAAAACAAAAAATGTAATGCATAGCAGATTACCCCCTGAGGAATCAAGGTTCTACATATAAGCTAATCATTGTAAGCACCCCCGTCAGTGTTAAATGGTCTCAACCCTTTTGCTGCTACATCTGCAGGATAGGTTTTTCTTTTGAAAAACACTGACCGGATCACCAGGTGAAAATAAGAATACAAAAAAAAAACTAAGGCCCAATTCATTCCTAGTGTGGTTACTGGGTTTTTTCCGCCTAATCACACTGAAATGGAGCTCTGAGCTGCACTGCAGTGATCTGCAGATGTAATCATACCAGTGTTAATTTAGTCGACTAAAACCAACTAAAATGTTTTTGTCGACTAAGTTAACACAATTTTAGTCGACTAAAATGTGACTAAAACAATTCAGATGACTAAAATACGACTAAAACTAAAATGGCATTTAGGCATAAGACTATAACTAAAACTAAATAAAAAATTGACATCAAAATTAACACTCCTCTGCTGGCCATTTCTATATCGGCAACACAATTCCATCCCGAGCATGTAATAGCACATTAAAGTTTAAACATGTATTGCACCACCGCATACGTTACATAGTAGGTGAGGTTGAATAAAGACAATAGTCCATCCAGTTCAACCTGTGTAGGGGTGTGTGGCCGTAATCATCTCACATACCCCTGAATGTTCTGATCCTTGAGATGTACGTCTAAAGCCTCGTACACACACAACGAATTTCCGCCGACCGGTCGTCCGTCTTTTGTCCAGAGTGCGTGTCTGTTGGTTGGAATGTGCTCAAGACTGCACACGAATTTTCCCGCCCGACAGAATTCTACTTCAGAAGTGATGTCATGTGTTGGATTGCTTTCTTATGTGTTCTTTCAACTCTGAGCATGCCTAGTCTTGCTCATAAGATTTTTCCCCATCGAAATCTGTACTAATGAGACGAAAATTGGACGTGTTTTGACGGTCGACAAAAATTATATAGCCTGCACTCCAGGATTATTTCGGCCGAAGAGTCTGTTGTCGGAAGCACCATACTAACAAGCCGAAAATCGGCAGATCAGTCGTCGGACGAAATTTCCCGGCCGAATTTCTTCTCGTGTGTACGGGGCTTAAGAGTCTTTTGAAAGCCACCATACTTCCCGCAGAAACCACCTCTTGTGGTAGAGAATTCCATAATCTTGTAGCCCTAAAGTAAGGAGCATCTAAGCTGCTGAAAACTAAATTAAGAAAAAGGCTTTTCTTATATTTTTCCCTAATATTTAATGTTGGTAATATATTCAGGTAATATGTGCAATGACATTACAGCCAATGGAGTTTACAGCAGTGTTAATTTAGTCAACGAAAACGTTTTCATCACCGGCATTTTTCAACTGACGAAAACGAGACGCAAGGTATAGCACATTTTCGTCAAATGACGGTCCTCAACTCCGGTCCTCGGGGCCCACTAACAGGCCAGATTTTAAGTATTACCTTGGGGAGATGCAGACTAGAATACTGCAATCACTGAGCAGAAAATGAGATTACCTGTGGTGTAATTTAGTTATCTTGCAAACCTGGCCTGTTAGTGGGCCCCCGAGGACCACTGTTTTAGTCGACTAAAAAACTTGCAGAAGACTAAAATGGGACTAAAACGAAAATGCCATTTTAGTCCTAAGGCTAAAACTAAATTGAAATTTGCCAAAATTAGCACCGATTCATACAAAATAAAGAGAACTAGAATACCAGCCAAAGGGAGGCTGCTTTCACTGGACATGGCATATCAAAAACAAAGTTAAGTAAATACAAAATATCTTTATAAATTTAAATAATTGAATGAGAATTGTAATATGTCACATGCTTTCATTTCACCAATAACAGACATTGTCATTGGAGAGTTTCCCTTCACTACTTGTCCCATAGCCAAAACAGGGGGTGAGGAAATCCCTACAAATTCAAAGAATCGCTTGGAGACCCCCAGGTCTCAAGAACCAGTGTCCTCTTTTGAAGCATTCTTTACTTTTCCAAGGGAAAATTGGGATTTTCTTTTACTTTAATTTTTAAGAACAGAACCGGACAAATGGAGGGTAAATCTCCCTTACTGGAGCACACACAGCAATCAAAGCCTGACAGGGGTTCTAATCCGTTTCAACTGTCTAAAACTAAAATAGTTTTGCACTTATACTTTAAATCAACCCCAATGATTGTGTTTTTTATATTTTGGTCTCTATGTATTACTGTTCAGGGAACTGATCCAAAAAGGTAGACTACTAAAAGGCCAATGAAAATTGGCCTTTTCATTCCTTAAATGCCGCATGTCTTGACCACACATTTATCTCATGCGTTTTGTTTTTTCCTTTAGTGAAATGACTTGAATGCTGTTTTAGGAGTGTTTTTACTTTGAGGTTAGATCCCTCAAGGTGATAGTGAATTAACATTTTCAGCATCGCATTAGATAACTGGGGGAAAAAAATATAATGTGATTCGATTCCCATGCAATTTTTTTTTTTAATGAATTAGGCCACCGTCTGGAAAAAAAATTAGGATTGATTAGTAGTTTGTGTTTAATTCTAAAATTTAGTAATCACTATCTTTCTCACCCCCCCACAGGAACCACGTAAATTAAGTTATGCTGAAGTTTGTCAAAAGCCTCCTAAGGAGCCTGCACCAGCTCCAGTCCAGCCACTTCGTGAGCTTCGCTCCAACATAGCACCACCTGCCAAAAATGAAGAAAGCACTACTCCAGAGAAAAACACTGAAAAGCCCCATGAGAAGCTTGAAGGAAAAGTCAAAGATTCCCCTGGATATCGCAACAATGGAACCCAGAGAGGAGGTGCAGGGAAAATCAGGGAACAGAGACGACAGTTTGGACGCAGGTCTTCACCTCAGGGAGCAACACGGCGTAATGGCAAGGAGCAATATGTGCCACCCAGATCACCAAAGTAAAAAACTTCTCGTCTTTAATTTAAAATTTCTAACTGGACTGATGACAGCAAAGACTTTGAAATTGGAATTGGTCATTAAATGTGTACCACAACATGGACATAATGGAATCTAAAATTCATCTCAGAGATAATGGATTTGAGGTGGTTGAGAGTTCCAGATGTGATTTAAAAAAGCATATAAATCAGTATGTGGTTTTTTTTTTTGTTTTTTTCCATCTTAAATATTTTACGTTGCAGAAATTACCTGCCATATGTCATATGTTTCAGGGTTGTGACATAAACCTAGAAGACCCTCTAAAGAGGGTAAAAGAAAATATTTTTTGAAAAATAGATGTTAAAAAAAAAAATATAAAAAATATAGAAATTTAAAATTACTTTTTTAATCTATTTAAGGCTTTGCTGGTAGTATATGTATGCCATTTTGGCCTTGAAGTTAAAATCATGGATGCGGTGTGTGGTCAGTGTAACTGTGGCCAGATACTGTTTTCGTCACAAATTACAAACCTGAATGTACAGTTATGTAATGTCAGTTAGCTTGAAATATTAGTTTGTCTTTTGACCTTACTAAAATTTCTCTCTAAGCGTTTTCACTATCTTTAGAATAAAAAAAAACTTCAAAAGATAGCAAAAAGGCTTAAAGCAAAGGCATGTGCATCAGTAATTTTTTTTTTTTTTTTCCCCCTTAATTTAATTTTCCCATCTTGTGCATGATTCAGTCACAACTGTTAATCTATCAATCCAAACTATGTGTATGTCTTGTTTCAGAAAGGGCTATGCATAACTGACCTATGAATTCATATGGTTCTCATTGGCGTGACTGATTGTTCGTTTAACATTGAAAAAGTGTTTTTTTTGATCCATTCAATTTTTTTTTTTTTTTTTCTACCCTAGTACAGGATTATAAATTAGTAGCCTGATTGTTTACCTAAATGTTTAGCTGTGTAAAAGCTTACGTTTTTTTTTTGTAGACCTAATTACACTGAAATAGTTACATTTTAAAGTTTGCCCTACATGTTTTCATCTTCTCAGAAAAATTAACGCTAGAAGTTCCGAAGTGTTTTTGTTTTTTCATCTTAATGACATCCTTTTGTACAGCAAATTAGAATTGATTTGCTGTTAACTAATTTAGGAGCAGGCTATTTTCAAGGGCGACTTTACCTAAAGTCAGAATTTCTATTAAAGCCTCAGAAATTAAATATAACATTTTAAATGTTTAATAGATTCAAGGTTTTCCATGTAGCATTTTAAGTGACCCTCTCGTTAAAATAAAAAACCCAAAACGAACACCTAGCTGATGGTTCCTTGCAATAGGAGATGACATACTCTCCTCTCTAGCAGCCTCTGCCTCCTACCTTTTGCTGCATTGCAGCCTCTATCAGGCTGAATTGGAATGTGTCCCCCTCTGCGTGTTTTTGATCCCGCAGTAGTGGTTTAACTGTTTGGAGGACAACACCACAGTCTGCAATGATGGGCACAGGCATCTGATGCATCCAAAAGTGGTAAATGCCAAAGAGCCTAAAGGAGGGTAGCCACGAAACACAAACTGCTAGAGGTGTTAGAAGTATGGATTTACAAAAACATTTATACTCGCCTAGGTGGATGCAGCGTCCATCTTTCGCTGACTCTGCAGTGAGAACTGAGTGATCAAATACTGCTGTTCAGTTCTCTTCCTCCGAGCAGAGAGCCATGACTGTCAGTCACCTGCTCCGCTCTGCCCCTCCTGCGCTCACTGCAGCACTGGGCCGTGGAGGGTCTGGGTTGGGCTCTAAGCGCAACGCTGAGAGCCTGAGCCAGGTGCCGGTCCATGCAATCTGGGTGGATATGGTTGGGATCTTTCTCGACCCTGGACCTGCTGAGTGATATCAGCACACAGCAGACTTTAGTCAGCTGTCATCTGAAAATGGGTCACCGGAGTGCAGAACCATAATTCTCCTTTAATATACTACCTCTTCTATTGCAGGGAATTTTAGCTAAAAAAAAAACTGGCAGAGTTGCATACATTTGCCACAGTTTTAGGCTCAGCATATGTATACATAACAACCTTACAGTTCTCATGCAGCAAATTTGCCACGAAGAATGTAGCGGTCTTTCTGACCTTGATCTGATTTTGTTTTCTACATTATGTATACATTAGATTAATGCCTGAACATATCTTCTCATTTACTGACAACTGGGGCTTGGGCTGCACAGGTTTAGTAGCTGTGTTGCTAAAATTGCTTGTGACCAATCACTAAAAGATTGTTGAATGCTGGGGGAGAAAAACTGCACACAATATTGTGCAATCATTTGTGATGAGTTGCATGCTATTGGGTAGTGTACATTACAAGAAGGCATTCGTTCCATTAGGTTTTTCACCGTCTCGCTTAACCACAGGTGGTTTTAATAATGCAAGTCAGCCACGGAGCTTAGGGCGTACACTTCATAGTAAGCACACCATGTGCATAATGTGAGCGTTACAAGAATTTTGCTACAATATTGCACAGCTGGATAACCTCCGAGACTGTAAATTTTGTAACAATTGTGACTGTAATGGCATTATGACAATATGCTACTAGGTTCCTAAGACCTTGTAAGTTAGGGTAATTTTCACTTACAACTCCTAGGATTGGTAGGTTAGTAGTGGTGGCTGTTGGGATGTGCAGTATTGAAACTGGGAAAACACCAGTTTAGCAAAGCCCTTAAATGGCTGTATACAGTAACAATACGGATACAGTTAATGATGTGTTGAATATCCACCTTCACGTTTAAAGCGATATCCTAACATTTTAGGTGTATATAGTATAGTTGGTATGAGTAGTTTTTAGTCCCTAATACATCTAGATTACTCAGCTTAGGTTTGCTGGCCATTTACATTTGTCATGGGCAAATTCATGTCTACTTAAGTGTACTAGTTGTCACTCATCTTTACATGAAGATATGCTGGGCCTACTCTGATAATCTTGGTACAGTTTTCATCTAACATATCTTGGTCTCTGTATCGTGTTCTAGTGGAAATCTGAACATGGATGCAGTGTATTTGACCATATGATTTTGTAATAGGACTTGAGTAATTCTTGTATGTCTTTTTTTTTTTTTTTTATGTAAAATAAATTATCATTGATTGTGACTTGCAGAAATCTTATGTAAGTTGATATGTGAATTTGAGAGGATGCTTTGTGTGTATAGCATTTTTTTCAGACTTATAGTTCATGTACAGAAATAATGATAAAATGTGTGGAAGCGTTTTTGCTTTTTCAGTATAAGCGCTACGTTAGGATTTTTCCATAACAAAAAAGTATTTAAATTTCCTGTGCAGGATGTTTTGGTGCCCTTGTAGGTTTTTTTTTTTTTTTTTTTTTTTCTCCTCGCGTGTGGACTGGGGCTATCAGTATAACTAAGGCTGTGAAATATTTTGATTTTGTGTATGAACTACAAATGCAGTATGTTGCATGACAAGCACACAGCCTTCATTGGCTGGCTGCATTCTGTCATATTCTCAACATAATATGTATATTCTCAGGCAAATTTCAGATATCAGACTATACTGTTGTCAGTTCTGTTAGGCAATCTTGTAACTTAAATCATCCTCTTTTAATCAAACCTTGCAGTACTTGCCTAAACCTTCAGCTTTGTTCATAGCAATCATAATCTATTTAATAGATCTTTTGATTTGCATGTTTCAAGAGCTGATTTTTTTTTTCAGGGTGTTTTTTGTGTTCCTTGCGCTTTTTTTTCCATTAACTTTTTATTCTTTGTAATATTTCTACCACTATTAATACGTTTTACATTGCAAATTTCTAGGCATATAAGCATATATCTGCATCTAAAACGGTGTGGTGCAACATTCCTGTTAGCTAACATGAAGCTTTTGCTCAAATTTATTGTTGAATTATGATCTGCTAAAACACGAAAATCACACACTTAAGCATTTTAAGGTTAGTTTTACCCCCAGTATTGTTGTATAGTGCATCATTTGTTTTGTATGCACTAGGTGATTGCTTTTATTTCTGTGTATTTTTATTTGCAATGTTTTTTTTTTTTTTCTTTGCCATGCCCTAGTTCTCCCTTTTTAGTTTTATTCTGGTAAGTGTGTGATTTCAATAATCTGGCTTTTTGTATATTTGTGTCAGGGCTTCCTATACTATGGTACCATTAAATTGTCAGCTTGTAGAATTTAAATGTGGATCATCAAGGAATTCATGACTATTTGTATCCTGAATCTAGAACATGATTTTGAACTTTGTTTACCTGAGAAAAAATAAAATAGACTTTTTGGCACTTAAAGAGCTGCTTATGTTTAAATCTGAACTATAATCAAAATTCATCTTTGGAAAACTTTTAGGCCGAACTGAAAAAAATTGTAACAACTTTTTACCCGATAATTCTAACTTGCCTTGGCATCTTGTCAATTATTTATGGGGCTTTTTAGTCAAAATGAACATGCATTTTTTTTTTTTTTGTTCCAGCTTATTTTAATTTAAAATTGTGAAGTAGGGTTCATGCTTTAAATGTATACATGTATTTGTATTCTATTCTGGACATTGCCAAGGTGCTATGAAATATTGAATAACACAGATTTAGAAAAATAAAGCTGATTTAAAGGGTACAGAAGTCTTGGTGTTTTTTTTTTTTCTTTTTGTATCGGTGTGGAATATATTCAAGCCTTTGTATCTTTTTTTGTATAATGCAACTGTCAAAGCATTAAAGTGTAAACGATCACCATTTAAAACTGAAATGAAAGGCAAAACGTTTGTGTATACATATAAAGTATAAAATACTATTTCTCTATCGTTCGACAGACACAGCTCCATCTTTAGACCAATGGGTTATGCTCCTATCAGGAATAGGCACTAGGCAGGAAAAAACTTTACCACACCTATGGGGCTGTCCCTGCAGGCATAACCCCACACACTCTGCTTCAGCCTGCAGTTTTTTCTCCCTAGTGTAAGAATAGGACCTAGCCCCCTGCCGGTACTTCGGTCTTAGCTGTTAATAGGGTAATTTTGTTATTTTATGGTTTTGTTTTCACTAGTTTGTTCCTGGAGGAGTACAAGCAACAACCGGCAGTGGTTGCGACTGGATAATCTAGGCTCTCCCAGCCTGGCCAGCGAGCGTGAGCAGGTAATAATCCAGAAGTAGGCCTCGCCACGACAGTGCCCCAATAAATGGGGATGAGCCTGCGAGTAGACTAGTCTCGCTGGGATGCGATTTGATCTGGAACGACCTGAGTCGCAGCTTGCCCCCTGGCTGGCAGCACCCCCACCGCAGATGGACTGTTTGAAGTGGCGCCCACCTGGTACCGTGGTATGGTAATTCTGTCGTCCCAATCCTTTGGCGGTCTCGGTGTGGATGTGGGCCCCTCGGGATGGTCAGACCCCCAGGTTCCCTCCCATTCCCCCAGCCTCTCTAACAGTCATGGTGGTCTTTTGGCCCCATCCTACCCCCACACCCCTCCTCACGGGGTTAGGTAGGAGCTGGGGGGATGGATGCGGTTGTTGCCGACCAGGCGTCTCCTTGTGGGATTGCGGTCGGCGACCTCCCCTGCTTGTTATGCTCCCGGGTGAGCTTGGCATAGAGCGACACCTAATGGGTGTGCATCCATGCACTTCGGGTGCTCAGTGAGTATGATTCCTTTTTTACTGTGTATGCAAGGGCGCTGATGGATGCACTGATTGTATCGGTGCAGAAAATTTTAACATGGGTGTGCCGGTTCCCTCGGGGCCCGCAGATCCCCTAAAGGCAGCAAGGGTACTCCCTTTTCCCGCCTACTGTGACAAAATTGTCACACGTCAGTGGCGTTCTAAACGCAATATAATGGTAACCACACTTGGTGTGGCTAAAAAGCTGGTCTGCAGATCAAGCTTCTAAAAAGGCTCTACAGATCTCCCCTTTGGCAAGCAGGAGAAAGGGGTGATTGTGACGGTTCCCTCTCAACGCTTTCAGGGGTTCAAACCTGTTTACTGTGCCCAGAAAAGAAGGCAAAAGTACGTCCAATTCTGGACCTCAAGGTGGACTGAGGTACAGAAGATTCAAATGGAATCCATTTGAACGGTAGTGGCAGCTCTACGCCAAGGAGACTTTTTGACATCTATAGATATATCGAGGATGCATATCTACACATCCCTATCTATGCTGGACACCAGCGTTTTTCTTTGCTGTAGGAGAGGAGCATTATCGATTTGTAGCGTTACCCTTTGGTCTCGCCTCTGCCCCCAGGGTCTTTACCAAGGTGCTGGCTCCGGTGTTGGCATTACTGCGCCAACAGGGGATTTCGGTACTGGGATACCTGGACGATTTCCTATTGAGGGCGAACTCTCATTCAGCCCTGTTGTGCGACTTGATGATCATTGTACGGACTATGCAAGAGTTCGGTTGGAACATCAATTTAAAAACATCTGCCCTTATACCTTCATTAAAGCGGTTGTATCCCGCTTTTTGACACTTTTACCTACAGGTAAGCCTATAATAAGGCTTACCTGTAGGTACAAATAATATCTCCTAAACCGGCACGGTTTAGGAGATATTTACAGTGCATGCAGCCGCTCGCGCGAGCGCTCTGAAGGTCCGGGGGGACCTTCAATTAACTTGCTGGGAGCGTGCCGGAAAAATCACTCCCGCGCGCATGCGCGGGAGTGACGTCATCGCGGCTCCGGCCAATCAGCGCGCTGGAGCCGTCTCTTCCGGCCAATCAGCGCGCCGGAGCCGCCGAACCCGGAAGAGACGACAAGGGATCATGGCAGTGCCCGCATCGATGTCCGGGGGTCCGTGTCGGGGCTTCGTTTTAAGGCAAGTTAAACATAATGGGCTAGTATGCGATGCATACTAGCTCATTATGCCTTTGTCTTGCAGGTTTTTTTTTTATTTTTTTTTTTTATAGGGTTTACAACCGCTTTAAGACTGGATTATCTAGACTGCCTGTGCTACCAGAACTTTCTTCTTCAACATTTATGCATTGTAATTGTAGTAGGATACTTGAAGCTGTTATGCTTATGTTGACGGTACTCTTTTCTGTACCTTTGAAATTTCTGTTTGTCAATTTCTCATGAAAACCTTTAATAAAAATTGATAAAAAAGACTGGATTATCTGTGCCTGACTCTGAATTC
Organism: Pelophylax lessonae; assembly: GCF_965119305.1. Classification (NCBI taxonomy): domain Eukaryota; kingdom Metazoa; phylum Chordata; class Amphibia; order Anura; family Ranidae; genus Pelophylax; species Pelophylax lessonae. The sequence continues at coordinate 587,781,590 of NC_138769.1, read as the reverse complement.
CGCTTTGGCGACGGTCTTTCTTCCTCTGGACAAGCTGCACAAGTTGCTGGGGGTGATCCATTTGCTGTTGGCAAGCATCTGTCCTATCTGCGGACTTGCATGCGGGCCTTGGGTCTGATGGTGTCAACATTCGAGGCAGTTCCACACGAGTAGACAGCGAGTATAGAGAAGGCGCAAGAAAGGATCCATGCAAAGACAAGGGAACGTTACCTTGTGGAAATTGCGCACTGTGCCGGGTAATTGTAAAATGCACTTCATCTATCTTACCAAATGGAGAACTATTTAAACCCCAACATTTTGCAAATCGTAAAACTCGGAGTGGTCTACCTCATGCAATGTGAATGCAAATGTTTTTATGTAGGAAAAACCAAACAGGAGTTTGGAACCAGGATTAACAAACGCATGAACAGTATGGAAATTGGTAATTTATTTCTACCACTAGGTAGACACATAACAACATTCTACAAATACAAGATGCCGAAAGTCACCTTTATGGCACTGGATAGGGTTCATATCCCTAAAAGAGGCGGGGATTGGAACAAAATATTGCTCCAACGGCAGATGAGATGGATTAACCATCTAAGAGCTACCACCTTCCCAGGCTTAAACGAAATGGAAAGCTTTCGTCCTTTTTTTACCAGGCTTTACCTCTGGAAAGACATTAAAAAGATAGAATTTTGTCCTTATCTCAGCCTAAAAAAGTCTCCCCAAAAACCCTAATATTTTAAAATATGTCAAATGAGGAATTACACCTCTACCCCAGTCCGCATGCTCCCACGACACCCCTGGTGTCTAATTTTGTCATTTCTTATCTTGAGTAATTAACTACTGTTAACTTGTAAGCACCATGTTTATCCCATTATTTTCAATAAGTTTATCTAATACTGATACTATATATATATATATATATATATATTTCTGTATGTTTAAATCCGCCTTTCCAAAAGCAAGGAAATATCCTTCCTCAAAGCTCTTTCCCATTTCCTGCACCCGGCACACAAAGCCCCAGTCTTTCAGACACTGGGGCATACCGGAGCAAAAAGGAGGATAATTAAATTTACAATCCCCCTCCATGGGTGCTTCGCTGCACCCCGCTCCAAAAACTGTAGGCAGCGCTTTTATACATTAAATACGGCCGAGTTTCTGCCTGGATGCGCGCGCAGCACTAGTTGCGCTTGCGCAATAGGACAAGAGACATGTCGACGGCCAAAACATCACATGTCCCGATGCGCAGTCCAGCGCATGCGCGGACCATATAAAATGCCGGGCAACGTAGCAGCATGGGAATCGTAAAATGCATTCAGAGCCAGAAGTGACCGTTCAGAGACTTCTGCCCAATTTAAAACCTAAATCCATACACTATTAAGAACCCCAGACAGGAACATGACACACACATACACGAGTAGGCTAGCGCCTACAGAAGGGAAGATAGCTGTCCGAAATCCCCTGGGTGACAAGTTTATCTGAGCTACCCTGTGTTTAGTATCCCTGAACATGAAATTCAATACTGATCAACAATCTGTTTCAAGATTGCAACTGGTACGTATTGAGAGAAATGAATAGTGGTATAAAATTCTGTGCAAGGTAGGGCCATTATACTGTCATAAACCCAGGACAGCTCATGGACACTCCTTAGATGTTTTATTTGTCAGGAGCATCTGTCAACACCCCTTTGATCCCGGAGAAAAAGGGAGATGCCAAGACAGTTGTCAAATCTCATGTACCATCAAACCAGAAACATATGTCAACATTGAGAACCGATAGAACTTAGCTCAACGACTAAACTCTGTTCAACCTAAGGACATTGCACAAGTATTCTCCTTCTCGCTGTTTTTTTTTCTCTGTCACTGAATTATGTCTTTATTTATTTGAAACACCCTTTTTCTGTATTTTATTTTCAACAATTTTGGACCTTTTCATTATTAAAATCTTATTTTGGAAAGTTTTAACCTTGTCCCTAAGCTCTTAATGCAAGCAAAAAAAAAAAAAAAAAAGAACCTGTCCCTTGAAGCGTGCTACTGAACAATAAATAATGAATATTATATTAACATGCCTACATCCATAAAGAAATAATGTCCGCATTAGCAGCGCTCTTATAGAAGCTATACAACTCCTGTGCCTTTAGAGTCCTTTGCAACTTAGGGGTGTCGGTGACCATTAACACACAAACGTTAAGTCCAAATGAGAAACCGCTGGCCTGTCACCACACCAAGTGAGACCTCTCCCTTTTAAGTAGTGAACACTCACCAGAGTAAGCTTTTTAATGGTCATCCATAAGGATCATGCAGACTCGTCTCCGCCAGCACACCTTTCCTCACCAGATTGGCCCCAAGCTCAGATAAGCAAGCCCCTGTTAAGTCATCCGCAGGATCGTGCAGGCTCCTTTTCACCAAAACTCCTCTCCAAATAAGTTCCCATACAAAAATAAATGAACTCCGCATAATCCAGTAACTATTTATTAATAAAAGTACCCAAAATACTCCCCCAAGTTAAATGCGCTTATACAAGCAATTAAAAGAAATAAAGCATAGGATAAGTGCACATCAATCTCACCGCTGATATCAGCTCGTGGCTGGTTGCTCACTGCACGCTGCTCGTGGTGATCTCGGGAGATACAATTGGTTGTCAAGGTAGCCGCGTGATCACGCTCGATGCGTTTTGTCATCACGACTTTGTCTGAGGACGTGGTCACACGGCAGGGCTCCTGCTATTTATCAGGCTGTCATCCAGGTTGTTAACCCCTTAGACAGCAATTATATAAACCTACAATGTTACACTGGCAATCCACTGATAATCTGTGCGAGTCAATACAAAGTGTATCGACAGCAAACCTCATATCCACTGCACAACACTACATATAGGGATGAAATCGGATATAAACTCTCTTGCCTCAATAATTACCCCATTAAACGAATCAGTCTACTCTTCCCAGGTCATATACTCGGAAAGAAGAGCTAATCATATATGGGTCTATTATGTTTATATATTTTATACATTCCAAGTTCTCTCATCAGAGTGACTTACAATGTATCCTGCAATGGGCATGAGACTCGTGACCCTGTGCTTCAAACAACTGAAATTTTAAAATTAAAATGAAGACATCTCCTATTAGAAATCATATTAAAATAAAATCCATCATATAAAAATTGTATGTCTGCTAATACAATAAATTTAATTAAATGCATCTGAATACATTCAGACAAAATTACAAATATACCTGCAAATAAAATTGATTAACGAATTGTAAGGTACCCCAAACCATTATTTAATTAACCACCATACTTTCTGCAATAGGCCCATCTCAAATATAATGAATAATCACTTCTAAAGCAATTCAGGTCTATTTCCACATTCAATCCTTCGGGTCTGAGTGTATTGGTCAAAAAAATCCACTTTTACAGATTCCTCACTCTATTGGTACCCCTCCACACTGAGTAGGTCTTATCAATACCCCAAAATTTGAGACCCGAGGGGTCTCTATTATGCTTCTTTTTAAAATGCAAGGATACACTATGATCTTTGTAACTTATACTAATATTGTGGATGTGTTAAGACACTCCTTTGCCAAGTGTTCTTTTAGTTCTCCCAATGTACATCAACTCACATGGGCATTCAAGAGCATAAATGACATTGGTGGAGTTACAAGAGATCCATACAGGATCATCGTATTGTCACTAGGGCATACTTCCAATGAACCGCAATATTTATCTGCCAGTGTATAGTGGTCATCATCCTCTGTGGCTTAGAAACATTCCGAAGGGGCAGTTCCTTACAATCAGGAGAAGCTGCACGTCTGATTCGGATTTCTTTACACAGACACAAATTGTTATAGAAGTGGTTTATAGAAAAAGGATATAAAGGCCCTCAGTTGGATCAAGTAATCCATGAAGTAAGGAAGTGTCTCAGCTAACTTGTTTAGCCAATAAAGAGAGGATCACTGATGAGAAACATGAGTGGGGGATTCATCAGTAACTATCATGAACAATATAAAGAAGTAGAAACAATATTTCAAAAACATTTTATGCATGGGTAGATATTTGAGCAAAGTGCTACCTAAAGAGCCTATGTTTATAAATCAAATGGCACCCACCTTTTGGAGATAGGGTGGTTACAAAGGTTTTGGACCCTCCAGTTAGACCTGTGATGTTCTGGAATAAAGCTAGTTTTTAATCATGCAGAAAACGTAGAGCATGCCAATAAGTGAAGACACATCTGAGGGCATTAACATCCTTTAGATCAACCGCGAATGAGAGGGAGTTTGAGATGAAAGAATTTATCTCTTGTAATTCCACCCATGTTGTTTATCCTCTTGAATGCCCATGTGGGTTGATGTACATTGAGAGAATTAAAAGAACACTTGGCAAACGAGTGTCTGAATATTTCCACAATATTAGTATAGGTTGTAAGGATCATAGTCCATAGATCAAAATCCTTGCATTTTAAAAAGAAGCATAATCGAGACCTCTCGGGTCTCACATTTTGGGGTATTGATAAAACCTACCCAGTGTGGAGGGGTACCAAAAGAGTGAGGGATCTATACAGATGTGAGACCAAGTGGATTTTTTTGACCAATACTCAGACCTGGAGGAATGAATGTGTAATTAGACCTGAATTGCTTTAGAAGTGATTATTAGTTGTATTCCAGATGGGCCTATTGTTGCAGAAAGTATGGTGGTTAATTAATAATGGTTTGGGGGAACTCCCAATTCATTAATCAATTTTATTTGCAGGTATATTTGTAATTTTGTTTGAATGGGTTCAGATGCATTTAATTTATTGTATTAGTAGACATACAATTTTTATATGATGGCTTTTTTTTTTTTAATATATTTCTAATAGGAAATGTCTTTTTATTTTAATTATAAATGTTCAGTTGTTTGAAGTACAGGGTCATGAGTCTCATGCCCATTGCACAATAGGTTTTACAGGGTCATGAGTCTCATACACATTGCACGATACGTTGTAAGTCACTCTGATGAGAGAACTTGGAATGTATAAAATTTATACACATAATAGACCCATATATGATTAGTGCTCCTTTTCTGAGTATATGACCCGGGAAGAGTAAACTGATTAGTTTAATGGGGTAATTATTGAGGCAAGAGAGTTTATATCTGATTGCATCCCTATATTTAGTGTCGTGCAGTGGATATGAGGTTTGCTGTACATACACTTCGTATTTTGTATTGACTCACATGGGATTATCGGTGAGTTGCCGTTCCAGTGTATGGTTGTAGGTTTATGCGATTTGCTGTCTAAGGGGTAACAACCTGGATGAAAGCCTGATAGCAGGAACTGTGCCGTGTGACCACACCCTCAGACGAAGTTGTGATGATGAAACGTCTCAGGGCATGATCACCCGGCTACCTTGATGACCGATCGTGTATATCTCCCGGGATCCCCGCGAGTAGTGTGCAGCGAGCAACCAGCCGCGAGCTAATAGCAGTGAGATCGATACGCACTGTTATCCTATGCTTTATATTTTAATTGCTTGTGTAAGCGCATTTAATTTGGTGGAGTATTTTGGGTACTTTTATTGATAAATAGTTACTGGATTACGCTATGAGTTAATTTATTTTTGCACGGGGACCTATTTGGTGAGGAGAGGAGTGTTGGCGGAAAGAAGCCTGCACGATCCTGCGGATGACTTAACGGGCTTGCTTATCTGAGCTTGGGGCCAATCTGATGAGGAGAGGGGTGCTGGTGGAGACGAGTCTGCACGATCCTATGGATGACCAATAAAAAGCCCTCTTTATGTGAACTCTGGTGAGTGTTCATTACCTAAGGGAGAAGTCTCACTTGGTGTGGTGAAGGGCCAGCGGTTTCTCGTTTGGATTTAATGTTTGCGTGTTTACTATCAATGACACCCCTAAGGAGTTGAAAAGGACTCTTAAAGGCACAGGAGTTGTATTGCTTCTATAAAAGCGCTGCTAATGCAGACAATATTTCTTTTTGGATGATGTAGACATGTTAATATGATTTGGACTTATAGCAGCTGCTAATATTGCCAAAAAACAAACCAATTTTTATATTGTACTTATTCTGTAATAAGAATTGCTGTTTTGTATGTTTATATTTTAATTTTTGATATATGTGAATATCCTCTGGTATTGCTATTCCATAGGCACTGGGAGAAAGGGACAAGTGGTTTTCAATCAGGCTGGTTACTTTCGTTTTTCATATAAAAATTTCTGAATATACTGTCAGGATTATTGGGGAGATTAAATAAAAGAAAAATGGAATTTTAAAAAGCCATGTATATTCAGTTCTATATAGAGATTCTGAACAGTACAGCAACCATCTTGTATGAGTTAATGGAAAGTTCATTTTCTTTTATAAAATGCCTTTACAGAGAGTCCTGAAATTTTGAACAGATATCTTTGTATTTCTTTAAAATCATAAATAATGGGACTTTCTGACATTTCACCTGCTAAAAGCCTAGCCAGGATGGCACCAGATGTTAAGGGGAGTGATGTCTTTTTGATTGTCTGTATTTTACAATGAACGATAGGTTCATTTAAACGATATAAGTTTTAAAGATACATTATATTGTGTGTAAGAAAATATTAGCAATAATGTCAATATATTATGTAAAACATATATATGTTTTAACACATTTTGGTTTTATATTCTTGCTACAGTAATAATCTTAGACAAAGCTAAGTACTAATTCTACTTAAATTACCTCATTTTAGAAACGTTTGTTTCTCTTGCGTCCTCCAACAGTCGCCGCCTCCTCTAAGTCATCACTGTTGAGTATTGACTTCCCATCCGCAGGAGTAGCTAGGCATATAGACTTAGTCCAAAGACAAAAAGCATTAGCATATACACACCCATGGGGGCTGTCCCATCTGGTCAATACCCCCCCTGCATAACCACTCCCAACTCAGTTTTAATCTGCCTAGCGTCAGGAGTAGTCAGGCTTCCCTGTGCTGGGGCTTCAGTCTCAGCCTTCCTAACCTTTTATTTGATTTTCTTTGAAAATGTCAGTTTTTTCTTACTTTACTAGCTGTTTATTTTGTCAGCTTCTAGTGTTAGTCGTTTCTTCTAAAGAAGATGGATCATGCGGTGCTGGGATTCAGACTGACCGCCCTGGTTCCCCAGGGCAGAAGGGTCAGATGGACCCCCAGCCCGCCATTGAGCGCTCAGCTATGGTTCGCCCTGGCACTATGAAGGACCCATCCCTGTTCGCTGCAGGGATGCAGCCGTGAGTTGGCTAGATCACAGGACACATCTGCGGTGCCACAGTGTCATGTCCCTGGCTCACGGCACTCCCTGTCAGGTGAGGACAGCGGTTTTCCGTGCATAGAGGCTTCCCACGCGATATGGTACAGGTAAGTACTTCTGTGTGGGGCCTCTGTCTGGGGTGGCAGTCTGTGTTGATGTGTGTTCCCCATGTCTGTGCCTGTGTGACTCCCTGTGGGGATCGCTTGTGCAGCTACTGTATGTTGTCTGGGGGTCCCTTTCCCTGTGTCACTTCGGTGCATTGTTGGGGGTGCAGACGTTTTTTTGTGTGGCGACCGCAGCGGTCCGCCATCTTGGCCATGGGCAGGCATGGGTGGCTCCCCTGGGGCGACACTGCCTGCTATTTTGGCGCCATCCGTCGCCATTTTGTGGGAGGTGGACCATCGGTCCGACCGCATGTTCGGCGGCCATTTTGGTGTAGCCTCCAATGCATTCCTATGGGGCAGCCATTTTCCCCAAGTCTGGCAGTCTATAGTCCAGCCTACTTCAGCAGCACTTCCTTTCCATCTGCAGCAGGACATCGGTAGCAACACTCTGCGGGCTCTGCAGGTTATTCGCTCTCAATTTTCCTCTATTATCGCTTCTAGCTCAGTTTTATCTTCTCCTGTTGGGGTCTTTGTCACTGTAGCTGTAGCGGTGGGCTGCGCATACCGCAGCGATTTTTAAAGGGACAGTTCACCTTTTATTGCACTGTTTTTTGTTTCTGATAACATTGAGAAATGGATTCTCAGGACAGCAAGTTCCCCCCAGCTTTAGTGGGGTCCCCAGTTCTCCTGTGGCCCCGCTGCGACCCGATTTGGCTGCTGTGGTGGCGACTTTAGTGTCTAATATGGAAATGCTGATGTCTGAACGTGCTGCAAAAAAGAGGCCCAGATTGTCTCTCTCCTCTGATTCAGATGGGGATATGGCTGCTGCTGCGAGCATGCCCTTTTCAGGGTCCCACTCATCCTTGGACCCCCCGGGGTCTGAGGGGGAGGCTGAGATGGAGGGGGTTGATACCTCCTCCCCAGGGTCACCTGAAGAACGGGTGACCATGGATGTGTTAATTGTTTCTGTTAAGGAAACCTTACATTTAGAGGATGAGCCCTGTCCTCCGGGCGTTGTGTCCTCATTCGGGATGCACAGGACCCGCAAGTCGGCGCAGGTTTTTCCCTGCCCAGCTGAGTTTCATTACACTGTTAATGAAATGTGGCGCACGTTAAAACGTCCATTCCTGGTACCTAGTCGGTTCAAATTGCTTTATCCTTTTGCGCCGGCTACGGAATCACGATGGTGTGTGCCTCCACAGGTAGATCACACTGTGGCCATGTTAAACAAGGCTACCTTGGTTCCTACTGATGATACCCCGGTTTTCCGGGATCCCACGGACCGGCGGTTGGAGTCTCTAGCCCGCCATTCCTATATGGTGGCGGGTTCGTTGCTCAAACCCGTTTTCGCGTCCGTTCTGGTGGCTCAGGCGGTGGCTGATTGGACTAAGATGCTTAGGAGCAATCTCATGTCTGATGGTGTTCCGTCTGCCCGGCTGGAAATGGTGGATTGGATCCACCAAGGAGTCATGTATTTGTGTAATGCAGCCTTGAATGAGGCCCCCTTAGTGGCTCGCCTCTCCAGTGTCACGGTGCTTAACCGGCGTCTGATATGGCTGAAGAGCTGGTCGGCTGACCAGTCCTTGCGGAAGGCAGTTGCGGATTTTCCCTATGCTGGCTCTCGCCTTTTTGGCGAGGCGTTGGACACCCTGGTGAAAGGTGTCACGGGGAACAAGAGCACTATGCTGCCCCAGAACCCGAAGAACAAGTCTTTTCGAGGCAAGCGGGGTTCTGCGCCTAGATCCAATCAGGGGTCCTTTCGTGCCTTAAGGAACCAATCCAAGGGCTAACCCTTCAAGGCCCAGGGCAGTCAGAAGAAGCCCTGGGCGGGTAAGCAGAAGTCCGGCAATGCCGGCTCGGCGGGTCAATCCGCCTCTGCCTGAAGGGGCGCCCTCACCCATTTCGGGGGTGGGGGGACGTTTGCGCGGTTTCCTCCAACCTTGGCTTCTCCGGATATCGGACAGGTGGGTTCTGGAAATCGTTCGATCGGGATACAAGATCGAATTCCTTTCCCGACCGGCGCACAGATTCTTTCCCTCCAATCTTCATCTGCTTCCGGGGCGTTTGCAAGACTTGCATCGAGCAGTGCAGGACCTGTTTGCTCAGGGAGTGATTGTCGCGGTGCCTCCTCGGGACAGGTTTCGGGGGTTTTATTCGAAATCTGTTCACTGTGCCCAGAAAGGAGGGCTAAGTGCGTCCTATTCTGGACCTGAAAGCGCTGAACCGCTTCGTGCGTGTTCGGAAGTTCCGTATGGAGTCTCTCCGTTCGGTGGTGGCCTCCTTGAGTCCAGGGGAATTCCTGGCCTCGATAGATCTAAAAGATGCATACCTGCACACCCCCATTTTCGAGGGTCATCAGCGGTACCTTCGGTTTGCTATCGCAGAGGACCACTACCAGTTTGTGGCGTTAACTTTCGGTCTCGCTTCGGCACCAAGGGTGTTTACCAAGGTGTTGGCGCCGGTTCTGGGCCTGCTGAGGGCTCAGGGCATTGCGGTCTTGGGTTACCTGGACGATCTACTTCTGAGATCACGTGCCAGCCAGATCCTTGTGCGCGATCTGTCCACCACGGTGCAGACGCTCCAGGAGTTCGGATGGACCATCAACGTTCAATAATCGACGTCTCCATCGCTTCGTCTTCCCTACCTGGGAATGATTCTGGACTCTGCTCAGGCAAAGGTGTTCTTGCCGGAGGACAAGTTCCGGACTTTGCAGGACAAGCTCAGGTCCCTCAGGGACAACCCGTCCTCGTCACTCAGGACCTGTATGCGGGGCCTGGGGTTGATGGTATCGGTCTTCGAGGCGATACCCTTTGCTCAGTTTCACACGCGGGCTCTCCAAGCGGAGATCCTGGCCAGGTGGGACAGACTGCCTCAGTCCCTGGATCTGTGTGTCTCCTTGAGTCGTCAGACCAGGTTGGCTCTCCTGTGATGGCTCCAGTCCCCGTCGGTAGCGGAAGGCAAGTCCTTCCGTCCGTTGGTGTGTACGGTGATTACCACGGATGCCAGCCTGTCGGGCTGGGGTGGAGTCCTGGGCAACCTGTCTGCCCAGGGCACTTGGTCGGAGGGAGAGTCCTCGCTCCCGATAAATGTGCTGGAACTGCGTGCGATAAAACTGCCTCTTCCAGTGGTCGGGCCGTCTTCGGGGCCGTCCTGTCCGGGTACAGACGGACAATGCTACCGCGGTGGCTTACATCAACCACCAAGGGGGCACCAGGAGTGCTCGAGCAGGCCGACTATCTGAGCCGCCAGACCCTGGATCAGGGGGAATGGTCCCTGCACCCGGAGGTCTTTCAAATGCTGTGTGCGAAGTGGGGATCACCGGACGTGGATCTGTTCGCATCTCGGCTAAACCAAAAGGTGGAAAGGTTCGTGACAAGAACGCGCGATCCGTTGGCGGACGCCTCTGATGCGTTGGTAGCCCCTTGGCATCAGTATCGTCTGATGTATGCCTTTCCTCCGATTCAGTTGCTATCCAGGTTCCTCCGCAGGTTAGTCTCGGAACCACACCTGGTGATTCTGGTGGCGCCGGACTGGCCACGCCGGTCCTGGTACGCCGACGTTGTTCAACTAGCAGTGGCGGCTGCCAATGCGGGAAGATCGGTCTCAGGGACCGATCTTCCATCCTGCTTTACAGTTGCTGGCTTTAACGGCCTGGCTGTTGAGACCCAGGTCCTGAGGGACAGGGGTCTCTCCTCTGAGGTCATCCCTACCCTTGTCAAGGCTAGGAAAACCTCTTCTGGTAAAATCTATTACCGTACCTGGAAGGCTTATTTCGCCTGGTGTGAGTCCAGGGGGTTCTCCCCTCGTTCATACTCGGTGTCGAGAGTGTTGGGGTGGACCAGCGCCTGGCGCTGGCCACGATCAAGGGCCAGGTGTCCGCTCTGGCTATTCTTTTCCAACGCCCTGTGGCGTCTCATTCCCTGGTTCGCACCTTCATTCAAGGTGTGCGACATTTGGCTCCTCCCAGGAAGGAGCCCTTACCTCCATGGGACTTGAACTTGGTTCTGTCCGTGTTACAGCGAGCTCACTTTGAAAACATCCGGGAGATATCGTTGCCTCTGCTGTCTAAGAAGGTTGCCTTTTTAGTGGCGATCACTTCGGCTCGCAGGGTGTCGGAACTGGCAGCGTTATCTTGCCATTCCCCGTACTTGGTGATTCACAAGGATAACGTGGTCTTGCGTCCGCATCCCTCCTTCCTTCCTAAGGTGGTCTCTGAGTTCCACATTATTGAGGACATTGTCTTGCCTTCGCTTTGTACGAAGCCTAAGCATCCTAAGGAGGTTGCTCTGCATTCCTTGGATGTTAGGGCGATCAGGACTTACCTGTCGTCTACGGAATCCTTTCGGAAGACGGATTTCCTCTTTGTCCTTCCTGAGGGACCTTGGAAGGGCATGGCTGCGCCTGCAGCGACTATTGCCAAATGGATCAGACAGACCATTGAACAGGCTTACGCCTTGAAGGAACGGGTTCCACCCTTCCCTGTTAAGGCGCACTCTACCAGATCTGTGAGTGTGTCCTGGGCCTATTGGCATAGGGCCTCGGCGGCCCAGGTGTGCAAGGCTGCGACTTGGTCGTCAGTGCACACTTTTTCCAAATTCGACAAGGTAGATGTTCTGGCATTGGCTGATGCCTCCTTTGGCCGCAAGGTTCTCAGTGCGGCAGTGCCATGAAGGACCCTGGGTTTTTTTATGGGTCCCTGGCTGTTGTTTGCTTTCCTGGGCTGTTGCTCCTGTTGAGCATTGTTTTTCTGTTGCCCAGAAGGTTCTCTTACTGTGCGTGTAAGGTTCCTTTCTCTGATGTGGGTACTGCGTTGCCTTTTCTACGGTTGCGTCTCCCACCCCTCATGTATACACTGCTTTGGGACATCCCAATAGTGATGACTTGGAGGAGGCGGCGACTGTCGGAGGACGTAAGAGAAAACTGAATTTTTGTAAAATCTTACCTGTAAGAGTCCTCCGACAGTTGCCGCCCCCGCCCCTCTTTTGGGGTTGTCTTAATTTCTACTGCTATGCTACCAAACTGAGTTGGGAGTGGTCACTGCAGGGGGGTATTGACCTTTTGGGACAGCCCCCATGGGTGTGTATATGCCAGTGATGGCGAACCTTTTTGAGCCCGAGTGCCCAAACTGCAACACAAAACCAACATTTTTTTTTCAAAGGGACAACAATGCAATTAATAACAGCCACAGATAATGGCCGCAAGGGCCTTTCACCAATCTCAGCGACACAGCAACACTTCCTCCGAACAGATGTCCACTCACTCTCGGTTGCCCCTGGCAAGGCCCACAACTGGCACTGCAGGGGGGTATCCTCACAGCCTCTCTGTCCCTGGCTGTGTGCTGCTTTCTCACAATCTCGATCTCTCTCTCCCCCCATAGTCTTCCGGGACTAAATGTCCCATGGTGCACTTGTCAACCTCCTCATTGGTGCTTGGCTGCAGCCAATGGGGAGGCAGGAGAAATCAGAGCGGGCAGCGATATCTGCAAGTGCCGCTCTGTCCCTGTCCAGTGCTGCTTGACAGAAGAAGGGCGAGCAGGGAAATACACTGACAGTCCATGTTCGCTTTCCCCTTGTCACAGCACTGCTGCCGTGCGGGGGGCGGGAGGCGGGAGGATCAGAGAGCCCAGGCATCAGCGGTGGCAGCTTCCCAGTATAGCTGGCGTGCCCACAGAGAGGGCCCTGCGTGCCAGCTGTGGCACGCGTGCCATAGGTTTGCCATCACTGGTATATGCAAATGCCTTTGTTCTTTTTAAATAAGTCTTATGCCTAGCTACTCCTGCAGAGCGGAGCGGAAGTCGATACCCAATAGTGATGACTTAGAGGAGGCGGCGACTGTCGGAGGACTCAGAGAAAGGAATTTTACAGGTAAGATTTTACAAAAATTCCGTTTAAGTTTTTATGGCCGCTATAAATCCTCCAATCCTAGCCTAAGAGTCTGAAGTGTTTGACAGAATTCAAGTAATTAATGGATTTTCACTAGCCAGAGGTCAGGAAAGGTTATCAGTTAATGGTATTATTATTCTATATACTGAATTTAAAGAGTAATACAATACTGCCCCCTTTTGAGACTATTGCTAAATGCAGTCTCAGGGTAAATTAGTAATTTCCAATAAATATATATATATTGTATTATAAATATATTCTTTAATAAATGGCTTTACCAGATCCAATCCCTGCCAAGATACATGATGGAGATATTAGATGGACATGTATATATTATGAGAGTATGGACAGGTTTTTATGTTATGATTATTCTTAAATATAAAGAAATTATCATTTAATTCTAATATCCAAAATACTGTGTAATTAGTAGAGAGGAGTTGCCAATGACCTCACCAGTTAACAGGGGCGTACCTAGAGCATTTGGCACCCGGGGCGGATCCTATATCTGGCACCCCCACCGGCGTGCAGGCGACGAACCGCACATTGACCCGGCGACCAGGCCCCTCCTCCTCTGCAAAAACGGCGCCGATTGACTTGAGGCGCCAGACAGAAATACATGTAACTGGCAGTGGCATACTTACTGTGTGCTACTGCCAGTGGTGTCACTAGGGTTGGTGTCACCTGGTGCAGTAAACCATGGTGTCGCTCCCCCCCCAAAAAATTATTTTCCTGTTTTCTGAAAGCGCGCCAAAGATGCAGCATGCAAGACTTTTGGTGCGCTTTCAGAAAATGCAGAAAAAAAATCTATAGGACTGCAGTAATAACTGCGAGTAAAATGTAGGAAGACCCCCTTTACATTACACAGCCCCCGTACCCCTGGACCCCTTTACATTACACAGCCCCCCCATTGGAACCCTTTACATTACAAAGCCCCCGTACCCCTGGACCCCTTTACATTACACAGCCCCCCAATTGGAACCCTTTATATTACACAGCCCCCGTACCCCTGGACCCCTTTACATTACACAGCCCCCCATTGGAACCCTTTACATTACACAGCCCCCGTACCCCTGGACCCCTTTACATTACACAGCCCCCCCATTGGAACCCTTTACATTACACAGCCCCCCCATTGGAACCCTTTACATTACACAGCCCCGTACCCCTGGACCCCTTTACATTACACAGCCCCCCCCATTGGAACCCTTTACATTACACAGCCCCCCCATTGGAACCCTTTACAGTACACAGCCCCCATACCCCTGGACCCCTTTACATTACACAGCCCCCCCATTGGAACCCTTTACATTACACAGTTCCCCCCATTGGAAGCCTTTACATTACACAGCCCACACCCCCCTCATGGAAACCTTTATGTTACACAGCTCCTGCCCCCCATAGAACCTTTTCCATTATACAGCCCCCGTCCCCCAATAGAACCCCTTACATTACACAGCCCCCATGGAACCCTTCACATTACACAGCCCCTGCCCCCCAAAAGAACCCCTTACATTACACAGTTTCCGCACCCCCCCCAATAGAACCCTTTACATGACATAGCCCTTGCCCCCCCCCCCCTCAATAGAACCCTTTAAATTATACAGCCCCCCAATAGAACCCCTTAACAATACAAAGCCCCTGCCAATAGAACCCCTTTACAATACAAACCCCCCAATAGAACCCCTCTACAATGCAAACCCCCAATAGAACCCCTTTACATAAAAACACCCCCAATAGTACCCCTTTACAATGCAGACCCCCCAATAGAACCCCTTTGCAATACAAACCCCCCAATAGTACCCCTTTACAATACAAACCCCCCAATAGTACCCCTTTACAATACAAACCCCCCCAATAGAGCCCTTTACAATACAACCCCCCCCCATAGAACCCCTCTAAAATGCAGACCCCCCCCCCCCAATAAAACCCCTTTACAATGCAGACCCCCCCAATAAAACCCCTTTACAATGCAGACCCCCCCCCCCCCCCAATAAAACCCCTCTACAATGCAGACCCCCCCAATAAAACCCCTCTACAATGCAGACACACCCCCCCAATAAAACCCCTCCACAATGCAGACACACCCCCCCCAATAAAACCCCTCCACAATGCAGACACACCCCCCCCCAATAAAACCCCTCTACAATGCAGACACACCCCCCAATAAAACCCCTCCACAATGCAGACACACCCCCCCCAATAAAACCCCTCTACAATGCAGACACACCCCCCCCAATAAAACCCCTCCACAATGCAGACACCCCCCCCCAATAAAATCCCTCTACAATGCAGACACCCCCCCCCCCAATAAAACCCCTTTACAGTGCAGACAACCCCTCCCCCCCTTCCAATAAAACCCCTCTACAATGCAGACCCCCTCTACAATGCAGACCCCCTCCCCCCCCCGACTGTCTTTACAATACAATTGTCCCCCCCCCCCTCGCCCCCTTACCTTATGAGGAGGAGAGCAGAGAGGGAGGAACTGTTCAAAGCAGAGAATGGGAGAGAGGCTCACGAGCCCTGCATACACAGCGGTCAGCGGGAAATGCCGAAGTTTACAGTGCTGGTTAATGAGCCGGTGATTGGTTGCTAGGCGGTCCTAGCAACCAATCGCCTTCTCATTATCTAGCAGAGTCAACTTCGGCATTTCCCGCAGTGTATGCAGGGCTCGTGAGCGAAGTGAGTCTCTCTCCCATTCTCTGCTATACAGCTTCTCCTCCTCTGCGCTCCTGTATAAGCGAGCGGCGGAGGCAGTCCGGCGGCCGGCCCCGGTTGTGTCACCCTGGTGCTCGCTGACACCCCTCTAATGTGTGGCACCCGGGGCGGACCGCCCCCCGCCCCCCCTATTGGTACGCCACTGCCAGTTAATGGATAAGTAATCCCAACCAATGGGGATAAAGTTCCTCCTGGGTTCAGCTTATGGTTATTTTACCGGTCTTTTGTTCCAAACAATATAAAAAGGGAACCCAGATGTGAGAGACACACACATTACGACAACATTCATTAC
This sequence comes from Pelophylax lessonae, assembly GCF_965119305.1. Lineage (NCBI taxonomy): Eukaryota > Metazoa > Chordata > Amphibia > Anura > Ranidae > Pelophylax > Pelophylax lessonae. The sequence continues at coordinate 587,765,370 of NC_138769.1, read as the reverse complement.
ACTTACAACACACACGCTACTCACATCCATACATATACTCATCTATACATACTCCATCTTGCTCCATCATTTGTCTGAAACTTTAAAGGACGCCAAACGAAACTCCTCCCTAACTGGCCACCATTTTGGGAAGGCAGCCATCTAAAGGACTCTGGTAACGACCATTTTAAGCTAGCAGCCATTTTAAGCTAGCAGCCATCTTAAGCTAGCAGCCATCTTAAGTGTGGTAATATACCTTGCTGTTTATTATTTACTATTGTTTATTTCCTTCCTTATATGTTTTATATTTCATATTTAAGGGTAATGAGATTACAATCCCAGCCGTATGAACCATAGTAGATTTTTCTCTAAAAGCTGATTTTTGTTTTTATAAATTTTTATTAATATCAGATTTAGCGCAATATTTGCGTATTTGTCTCCCATTTTGCATAGCCTATTCTCACTCCATCTGCAGCGGAGTGACTGTTGGCTGCGCAATTCGCAGACAATTGTGGTCTGATTATATAGAATACTTACCTATGGTTTATGCTATACCTGGGGAAAAAGGTAATCTTGCTTTCATTTTTAATTTATTTATTGAGCTAAAATCACATTGCATTTATCGTTTTTAGTTTGTATTTTATGTAGAGTTATCTCTGTTACCTCAAGTCTAATCATTTATTGTGAATACATGTCTTGTGAATAAATATTCTTATATATTCCCTACTGTAGACTTTTTTCACTAAGATTGGTATATGCTGTTAAAAAGAAATGAATCGATTAAAAATAACTTGTTACATATTGATTTGTGGAAATAAGTTGAGATTCTCCTAACTTACAGATCTTTGCTTATTTACATAAATAGACACTGTTATATTCAGAGCAGTATAAATATTCTGACAATACCAGTCAGTGGTGACAGTGTGTGTTAGATGTTTATTCCTAAATCATAATTGGTATTGCTAAAATTATGAGTTTGCTTCTGCTCGGCCCAAAAAAAGAAAGAGGTGGGGAGTCGCAGTAAAAGAGTTAACTGCTTAATTAGCCCAGTGACAATTGTTCTCTGGCTGCTGGCACCTATATTGTGTTTCCACGAACACGTGCAGGGTATGCATTGTCACTTAACCAGTTGCCGACCGCCCGTCGCACATATATGTATCCGTACATCGGTCGTGCGCGCGCCCCCCACAATGTTCTAATTCGGTTCAGAACCGATCAGTCATCAGGTCCAGGCAAATGATTTTTGGTGTGAACCTGATGATCGGTTCTGGCCAATTGCAAAACGTCCTTTGCCTGTGGCTGCTAGCTTAAAATGGCTGCTAGCTTAAATGTATACACCATACAAAGGATATGATGCAATCTTCTCTCCTGGAGCCCTTTTCGGTTCCAGCGCGAGAAGAGAGAACAAACAACCGTGAGTACACAAGCACTACACTAACACCAGTACACATAGGTACACATTTAACCCCCTGATCACCCCCAGTTAACCCTTTCACTCCATGTTAGTGTCACTATATACAGTATACAGATACATTTATTGATCATTATTAGTGTCAATTGTGACTTCAGTTAGTGTGAGAGACAGTTGTAGTCCCAGATAGGTTTAGGGTACCCGCAATATATCCCCTAATAAGAATTTACCCTCTGATCACCCCCAGTTTACCCCTTCATTGGCCTGTCAGTGTCACTATCATAGTGTACAGATCTTTTTTCTGATCACTGTATTAGTGTCACAGGTGACATCAGTTAGCGTTAACATTAGTTAGTGTCAATCCAGGACATTGTCAGATTGCCCACCACATAATTAGTAATACATTTTAACCCTTTGATTGCCAGTGACACACACACACACACTAAACACCTCCATTACTAGTATAGTAATGACCGGATCTGAACGGATCAATATCTTTGATCTGATCGGAACTACACTAACGTCCCCAATAGTTTAGTATAGTGTTCCCAAAATGCAGCATTAGCAGGATCACCCTTGACACCTACCAGCACCTGCGTTTAGCCCCCCAAGAAGTGCAGAATCAGCAGATTACTGTCACTTCCAATACACAGCACACTAAACCGCAGCGTTAGCAGAGTCAGACCTTATTTCTGCTAGCACTAGCAGTTACATTTTTTGGTAGCCGTTCAAAGAGTCCTTGAAAACCAGGTGCTTTTTTTTTACCTGTGAGTCACACTAGATGCCTATAAATTTCCTGGCTAAAATGTTTCACTGTCAGAATCGGGCTCAGTATTCATACCTGTAGAAAGTAGCAGCATCCTGAGAGATAGCTCTGACAACGGAGTACTGGTCCCTGCTAAGCTCAGGCGTACCCAGCCCCGTTAGTCTGTTGCTGAGGTGCAACAACTGCAGGGTTCTCGTATGCAGCAGAGTGTCGGTACTAGTGACGCTCAACCTTCTGGTAAACTGGCAAGCACCAGAGGCCTAGTACAGCCTGGTTATAGTTAAACCAGCACTGCAGTAACACTTGCTGATGTGGCGAGTCCTGTAAGTGCAGTTCAAGCTGGTGCGGTGGCTAGCACAAGTGTCCGCAGCCACCAATAATTAGAAGACAGGCCTGTAGAGCCCATAGTATCCTTCCTGATGCACTTTCAAATCCTGATTGGGAGCCAACCACTTCTGCAGCGCCCGTACTTCCCCCATTCACTGGCCAATCCGGAATTCAGGTGCAAACAGACAATTTTACTCCCCTTGGTTTGTATGAGCTGTTTTTCACAGAAGATCTTCACAGATCTATTGTGGACCAAAGCAATATATATGCCGATAAATTAATCCCCGCAAATCCAAATTTGACCCTTGCCAGAGAATTTGCATGGGAGCACATCACTGTTTCTGAATTTAAAACCTTTCTGGGCGTATCCCTCCTCATGTGCATTACTAAAAAGAGTGCCTTGCGGTCATATTGGTCCACTGACACAATTCATCATATGCCCCTGTTCTCTGCTGCCATGGTCAAGACTAGATACAAGCAAATCTTGCGGTTCATGCACTTCAGTGACAATGAACTTGTCGTCCTTGGGGTGACCCAGGATATGACCGGCTCCACAAAATTCGGCCCCTCGTAAAGTTTGCAGCCTTATATATGCCTCTACATTGATCAGTCCCTGATTAAATTTTCTGGCCACCTTGCTTTTAAACAGTTTCTCCCCAGCAAGCATGCCAGATATGGGGTCAAGATGTAGAAGCTCTGTGACAGGGCAACAGGCTATACATGGAGTTTCCGGATTTACGAGGGGAAAAGATAGCAATGTGGAGTCCCCCCAACTGCCCGAACTACATGGGGAGCAGTGGCAAGATTGTTTGGGACTTGGTGTCACCCTTATTTGGAAAGGGGTACCATTTATACGTGGACAATTACACAAGCTGCCACTTTTTAGTCACCTATGTGATTTTGGAATTGCCACATGTGGCACCCTAGCGACCTAATCGCCAGGGCTCCCCCCAACGGCTTGTAGATTCTGGACTTAGATGGGGGGAGAGAGCCTGCTTGAAGTGTAATAAATTGCTTGCAGTGAAGTGGAGGGACACATGGAATGTTTTCGTTCTGTCCTCCATTCAAGCAGATACGACAGTCCAAATTGCAATGGCGACTGGTGTTGTTGAGAAGCCCCTCTTTGTCCGCGAATTCCACCTTAACATGGGAGGGGTGGACTTAAATGACCAGATGATGGCGTCATACTTAGTTGCCCATAAAGCCAGACGCTGGTACAAAAAAGTGTCTGTATACCTATTCCAATTGGCTCTGCTTAACGCTTATGTGCTATACAAAGCCTCAGGAAGAAGTGGATCCTTGCTAAAATTCCAGGAAGAGATCATCACAGCCCTTCTGTATCCAGAAGGTGCTGTGGCCCAAATTCACAATCCAGATGTAGTGAGCCAGCTGCATGAGAGGCATTTTCCCAGTTGTCCTCCCTAATACCTCTACCCAAAGAACACCCCAAAGAAGATGTGTCTGTAGAAAACATGGATATAGGCGTGACACCCGCTATTTTGTCCCTCCTGTCCTAGTCCCTGCATCGGGGACTGTTTCTGTCGCTACCACACACTAGTAGACTATTAGTAAAGGGTACAGCATGGCACAGTCTAGGGCACACTTTTTCACAGAGTCTCGAAAGATGTTGGCTATCGAATTTTGAGACCCTAGCCTGGAACAGCTTTTTTGCAGTTACAAAAAAAGTGTAAAAAAATAAATACATTTAAAAAAAGCAAAATATAGTTGTCATTTTATTTAGTTAATTTTTTGTTCTTACTCTGTTTCTACTTTTGCTGTACTTTATAATACTGTATACTGTTATACTGTAATGTTTTATTGTTATTGTGTTTTATTGTTAACCATTGTTTACTTTGCTGGTACGCCCATCAGCTGCAGCTCTGATCTGTTTATTCTGACAGCAACAGTGTTTGCTCTCACCATATACATAATCAATGATTGCAGCGCTGTAGGAGGTGATTTCACCACCGCAGTTAAAAAAAAGAGCACATTACGAAGCATAGGGGATGGGATGGGATGGACACAGAGGGCAGATCTCCCCTATGCTTCGCCTTATATTTTTTAACACTTTTCTTGGCAGAGATTTCTCCATCCACATCGATAAATGCGAATGGAGGAATCTGCTAAAGAACATTGCATGTATGCCCATCATTAGAAGTGGGTTGATGCTGGGAGGTCTAATGAAGGGCATACCACACACTTTCTGGTATTGTTTTTTACAGCCAGTGGTCTGCTTTAATTTAATAGCAATCTTAGCAGATAATTAGCTGCTAGACTGCTTTGCAATCAGTGGGAGGAAACTCCCCCCCCCAGGCCGCCGCCTTCTATGGTTTTCTCAGCTCTCCTGTCCTCAACGTGTAACCCAAGACTGCAGCTGGTGGCTCCAGTCATCTCTATGGCCTAAGATACCGGAAGCTACGAGCATTTTATGACTTCAGTTTTGCCAGATATAAACAGCGGCATTGGGAAAGCATCTTATCACACCAATCTTGGTGTGGTCAGATGCTTTAAGAGAGATCTAGAGTCTAATAGACCCCAATATTTTTAAAAAAAGAGTACCTGTCCCTAGGGATGATCGAACTTTTGAAAAGTTTGGTTCGACCAGAACACCCGAACTTCCCGAAAGTTTGGTTCGGATTCCAGAACCCCATTGAAATCAATGGGACCCGAACTTCTGGAATCAAAAAACACCATCTTGAAAAAGTTCTTAGAAATTGTCGTTTTTGATAGAGAGCCAATTATTGAAAAAATTATTGAAAAAAAAATGAGATTTCTTTGGATTTA